>NC_064643.1:334447578-334783203 GCF_023864345.2 Schistocerca serialis cubense | reverse complement strand
GCTTCTGTGCCCTGTAGTAGCAACTCTCCACCATCTGTCCCTTGACGGACACTGAGTTGACATCCCTACATCTCTTCCTCCTCGTGACTGTCCTCCAATGGAACGTTTGCAGCCTTCGGTTCCACAAAGAGGATTTACGGCTGGTTCTAGCATCGTAGCATCCCCTTGTACTTTGCCTTCAGGATACGAAATTGCACCCTCAAGGCCACTTTGAGCTTCCACATTACATACCGATTTGTTTTGACCTTCCCCTGAGGTCGGCATCCCATCTCATGGGGGTGTCATGCTGCTTATATGGGATGACCTTCATAGTCAACCCATCTCCCTGACTACCCTTCTTCAAGCTGTTACCGTTCCCCTCTTCCTCCCCCACATGACTTTCGCCCTCTGTACCATTTATTTATCTCTGTCCATTGATGTCACCAGGGCCGACTTCCTTCGGCTCATTGGGCAGATACCTCCACTGTTTTTGCTACTCAGTGACTTAAATGCGCATCATCTCCTTTGGGGTTCTTCTAGGACCTGCCAGAGAGGTGCCCTCTTGGCTGACGTTCTTAACCAACTCAACCTCTTCTGGCTTAACAGTGGTGCATCCACTTGCCTTTTTGACTCCTTGCACACCTGTTCCCATTTAGACCTACCCTTTTGCACTGCCCAGCTTGCCCATTGTCTTGAGTGGTTCGTTGTTTCTGACACCTACTCGAGCGATCATTTCCCGTGTGCTCTCTGTCTGCTGACTCCTACCCCATCCACATGCATGCCCAAATGCCAGCTTACTGAGGCTGACTGGCAGCTTTACTCCTCCCTGGCGTCCTTTACAGAACAAGATTTCCTCAATTGTGATGACCAGGTGGACTATCTCACCAGTGTTATCCTTACTGCTGCAGAACGTTCCATTCCTCGCGCTTCCTCTTTACCATGTCGTGTCCCAGTCCCTTGGTGGACTGAGGTGTGGCAGGATGCAATTCGCGCGCGGAGATGTCTTTCCACATTTTTAACCACCACCCTACACTGGAAAACAGCATTCATTATGAACAGATGCGCGCAAAGTGTTGTCGAGTTCTTTGGGATAGCAAAACAGCTTGTTGGGTTTTGTTCACTAGTTCTTTTAACAGTTCCACCCCTTCCTCTGTTGTGTGGGCCAACCTCTGACAGCTCTCTGGAACCAAGATCCAGTCCCCCATTTCCAGCCTGACAGTAGGTGCCGATTTCATTGTGGGTCCTGTTGCTATCCCCAACACCTTGGGCTGCCATTTTGCGGAAGTTTCGAGCTCTTTCCACTATCACCCTTCCTTTATCCATAGGAAACAAGTGGAGGAAGTTTGGGTGATAACCTTCTCTTCCCTGAATTGTGAGTGCTGCAGTGCCGCCTTCACTATGAGGGTGTTAGATGATGCTCTCAGTTCATCCCGGTCCCCTGCCCCAGGGCCAGATGCTATCTGCATGAAAGTGTTGCAGCACCTTTCTCTTGTGGGCAAGCACTTTCTGCTTAACACATACAGCTGCATCTGGCCTGAGGGAACATTTCCTGGACACTGGCGTGAAGCCACAGTCATAACCCACACCTTAGCCCGGTAAGGACAAAAACCTTCCTTCTAGCTACCGCCCCATCTCCCTTAACAGCTGCCTTTGCATGGTGATTGAACGTATGATTCATGCCCGGCTGGTGTGGTGGCTCGAATCTCGCCATTTACTCATGAATGCACAGTGTGGATTTAGAGTGCGGCATTCTGCAGTTGACCATCTCGTAACTTTGTCCACCCATGTCATGTGGCAGTGTTTTTCGATTTGGAGAAGGTCTAAGACACCTGCTGGAGAACTGGTATCCTTCGTACTTTTTACACGTGGGGCTTCTGTGGGTGCCTGCCCTATTTCCTTTGGGCATTTGTATTAGACCGAGTTTTCAAGGTGCATGTGGGTTCTGCTTTGTTGAACACCTTTATTCAGGAAAATGGTGTGTCTCAGGGTTCTGTCCTGAGTGTCATCCTCTTTGCTGTCGCCATTAACCCTATCATGGCCTGTCTCCTGCCAGGCATCTCTGGCTACCTTTTTGTCAATGATTATGCCATCTATTGCAGTTCTCCACAGACGTGTCTCACTGAGCAGCGTCTTCAGTGCTGTCTTGGTCATCTTCTCTCCTGGAGCATCACCAATGGCTTTAGCTTTTCCAATGGCAAAACCGTCTGTATGACTTTCTGGTGGCACAAATGGCTTCTCCCACCATCTCTAAATCTTGGGCCTGTTGCCCTTTCGTTTGTTGACACTACGAAATTTCTGGGTCTTATGCTTGATAGTAAATTCTCTTGGTCCTCCCATGTCTCTTACCTTGCAGACTTCAGTATTCAGTCCCTCAATGTGTTACATGTCCTCAATGGTACTTCTTGGAGTGCCGATCAAACCACCCTCCTCAGTTTATACCAGTCCATTGTCCGTTCGAAACTCGACTATGGGTGCTTTATTTATGCATCTCCACGCCCCTCCCTTTTACGCTGTCTCAACACTATCCATCGTTGTGGCATCCGTTTGGCCACGGGTGCCTTTTACACTAGCCCAGTTGAGAGTCTGTATGCTGAAGCTGCAGAACTACCACTGTCCTACTGCCATGACTTCCTCCTCGGCAGGTATGCTTGCTGTTTGTCTGCCATGCATGGCCACCCTTCCTACGCCCGCTCCTTTGATTATCCTTAGATCGTCAGTATGGGGCTCGTCCCTCTTCCCTGTTAGCTCCTGGTGTCTGCTTTCGCCACTTGCTACGGCTGCTTAACTTCACACTATTTCACTATTTGCAATTTTCCCCATGGGTGTGAACCCTTCACCACCTTGGCTTCATGAAGTGGCCCATGTTAACCTTGGCCTTCATTCGCTTCCTAAGGACACTACTCCAGCCTTGGTCTACCACATTCTGTTTCACGACCTTCTCATGGAACTTAGTGATAGTACCTTTGTATGCACTATTGGCTCTCGGACTGACCATTGGGTCGGGTGTGCATTTGTCATTGGCACCCGTGTCTTTTGATATCAACTTCCGGCCCACTCCTCAGTATTTACACCTGAGCTTTTCGCCTTGTATCAGTCCTTGGAGCACATGGAGTACATGGAGTACATCCGGCGACACAGCCTTCCCAATTGTGTCCTCTGTTCAGACTCACTCAGCGCCCTCCAAAGTATCTGTGCACTGTACACTGTTCGTCCTTTAGTGCAGCGGTTCCAGGAAAACTGTCACTTGCTCGCTCTTCGTGGAGCCAATGTCATGTTTCTGTGGGTCCTGGTCATAACGGTCTGCCAGGAAACGAGGCTGCTGCCAAGGCTGCAGTCCTCTTACCTCAGCCTGCGAGTACCTCTATTCCCTCTGATGTCTGATGATCTCTGCATTGCCATCTGTCAGGAGGTGGTGTCTCTTTGGCACCACTGCCAATGGTCCCCCCTCCCTCCCGCCCCCCCCCCCCCCCCCTTCACGAGAATAAGCTTCGGCTTATTAAGCTTCTCCCGGCGCCTCTCATCTCGGCCCTCCCACCGGGAGGAGATTATTTTTAACTCGGCTGTGTATTGAGCACTGCCTTTTTAGCCATCGTCATTTGCTCAATGGTGCTGCCCCACCACTTTGTACACATTACGCCCAAATTTTACGTTCCATCTTGGGTTTACCATCTAATTTAACAGCTGTTTTAGTGAATCACGCATGGTCTGTCGTCTGCCTTTTTTTCTTGTTATCTGCTGAAGCAATATGGTGAAGGCCATTTAATTTTTAGTTTTGGATCTCCATTTTCGTATGGTGTCCTTTTTAGCCCTTTTTCCACATGCCTTGTTTAGATGTTTCTTATTCTTTCCATTGGGACTGACATATAGTCGTTTCCTCTGTCTCTGTATTTGTGTTCTATAGTTTGGACTTGGGTGTATATGACGTCAACTGTTTTTTTGCGCCCTAAAACAAAACAAACAACAAACCACCACCAGCACCAGCACCCCCGCCACTACCCTGCCGCCCCCACCAGCCCCGCAACAGTAGCAAAAACAACTGCTATTGATGCTGCACAGGACAGATGTGCACTTCATGTTGTTGTATTTGTCAGTTAGTGGTGATGATCTAGGATGTCCTGTACGTCCATGGTAATGCATTTGTTAAGAGCAGTGAGTATATAGCAAAATTTCGTTTAGTTTGCTGTGATGCAGGCAAGAACAAATAGACTTTCTAATTTCTTAACCCATAATATCGGGTTTTCTTGCCAAAATGATGGTGGTTACACACTCTTACTTCTAGTTAAAGCTTTCAGATTCACTGAATACAGCATCCCTATCATAGGAGACATTACCGGTGTATTTTACATGGCATGGAATTTGTGAGTTGTTGTTGTCTGGTGTGGATGCCATAAAACTCACTTCTGTATTAATCTCGATAACCAGTTGTGGTGGAATGTTTGATTTGTTATCCTGTTAATCAAGGGAAAATACCAGTTGTAAGGGAATAGTTTCTTTGGAACAAACTTCTACAAAGACTTTAAACTCGTCAAATGTCAAATTATATGCAAGCTAAATACGAAAATTTGTTTCAGTATTCTGAATCGTGCAAGTTTTGTATGAGGATTTAAAGTGGCAGTTTTTTCTGTTGTTTTTACGATTTCACTGTCGTTTGGGAATGGTGGGAATTCCTGTAGAGTGTTTGGAAGACACTAGATACATTGCATATATTGGAAGTGCCTACGTGAAAAATTTGTTGTTTCTCCATCCATGGCTTAAAGTGTGCAGAAGACTGTCTATTGTTTCCAGCAGTAGATACAGACTTGGCATCACCATATGCGCATGAACACCTTTTAGGTGATAAATACATTATTTGGATTATTTGAAGACAGCTGGACATTGAACATTGTCTTGTGCAGTCCTTTCTAATTGCATTTCTATCTTTTCAAAGCACAATTTATAGACGTTAAATGTTGAGATTCCTAAGTGTAGTAAAGCACTGAAACCTTGATCTGTCAATTGTGTTCCCACATCCGTGTTCTTACATAACTGTGGGGTTAATTAGTTTATGAAAGTATAGTGAACTATTTTTTTTAGCTGAATAAAGTTAATTTGGCATATTTTTGATAGCCATCAAATTTGGGTTGTTCTTGTTGAGTGTTAGTACTTCAATACTTCCTGCAGTTATGTCTATGTATGTGACGCTTCACTTAGGGTACGTATACATCAGATGTTCAGTCTGTTTGATATTTCATAAGGCGCTGTGCTCTTGGCATAACTGTGCTATGTGGCATTTGTTTCATGCCTATTTCAATGTGAGTCACTCACTCATTCATTCATTGCAATAGATTGAGCCTCAGATTTCATGCCTAGAAACAAAATGTGTAGTGTTTACTTTCTTAAGAAACACTGGTGCATGTGCTGTTATACGTGGATCATTAACCTTTTTTTTTAAAAATATCAGTATATCTTTAGGAGCAAGCAGATGGTGTTTCCAACTACCTAAAGAACAATTTTCGAACTACTTGTATGTACCTCACTGTTCCATGATTAGGAATGCAGCTGCATTGGCAGAAAAGAGTAATAACAGTACTTAACTGGGGGGGGAGGGGGGGGGCAGTGAAAAAGGGAAAACAATCTCAGTTAGTTGAAATTATTTTTGAATTACATGAATCCAATAAAAAGCTGAAACAATCCTTATGAATGGGTATATTTGATATATGCAGTGTTTACATTATTTAAGAATGTTTTTTCTGTTATCTGAATCAGTTGCAAAATCTTATTCCAACATTTCTATGTACCTACTAGAATGAATTCTGTAATTCATCTGCATTTGTTGAAACTTGATCTGAGTCATAGTGTTTCTTTGCAGAGTAATTTAGACAGCAGAATAAAACAGAAAAGCTGTAAGAAATACTTTAGTTTGTGTCTAAGGAGAAACATTTTAAGTCCTTCATTTGTGTGTTACCATCTGGAACACCTTCTTAGTTTAGTACAGGGTATAATTACAGCTAACAGTCACAAATGTGATGCGAGTTGGGCAAAAACCCGTGGGTGTATGATAAATGTTGTTAATGTGACAGAGTTTGTGTATTTTTTAATGCTATTTTGCATGACTATTGGGATGATTTGTCGCAGCACACAAAACACTGCTGTTAGTTGTCACTTAACAGGTAGGTGGTGTCAGGCTGGATGTTTTGTTGTGCTTGTCTTGTATGCATGTGTGTGTGCTGCACTGTCATTCAGTATGTTGCTTGATAGTGCTGTTGTGCACTCATTCCGAGCACACTGGTAGCTAATTCTTTCATCTAAATAAATTGTAACTAAGTTAATCTAGTGAAGTATTTTTTGTAGTTTGACACTAATGCAGTAGACAAGGTAAAAAGAGACAGGACAAAATAATTTAAATTGATGACAGATTGAGAGTTATATAGTGAATAAATAATGAAGCTCATATATGGGACGTAAGGTGCGTCTAATGGTTACTGTGACAAGATATTTCTCGAACATAATGATTTAGTTTGAAAATAACTATATTGGAATGGCATTTACATGTCCACAAATCCTCTTTATTTAGACATAATGTCAAGTACGAACTATAACATTGTACATACACAACACCACTTTGTTGTAATATTCTGAACTGTACCTATTAATTGGTGTTTTTTCATTGTTATTTAACCTTTTGTTTGTAGTAAACTGACAGAGTAGTCAAGTGTGCCCTGCCCTCAGTAAGGTTGACTGCTGATGAAGTTATGAGCTTCTGTATCATTTAGCGGTGGTAGAATAAGAGGGTCATTTGATCAGTGTTACAGCTAGACTGTCACCCCACTTTACCTAACAGATGACACTTCAATGTACAGTACACCACTTTGTTCTCAGTTCAATGTCAGCACTTTCACCACAGTTTCAACACACTTCGTAGTTTCTTGTAAATCAATTAGATGATGGTTCTTTGTACACCCTATGATTTTTTTGTTGTTATTTTTGCATCTTCATCTTTTGCTGCAAGTTCTGTGTTATGTCCCTAGAATGTGTTAAATAATGTAAATATTTTAAAGAAATGCACCTAACTCTCCCAGTGTCTATCAAAACTCCAGAACAATAAAATAACTGAGAAATAATGAACGTGTTTGAAGCATTCTGCATCCGTTTATGGTGAGAGAGACTTAGTGCAGCACCTGAGACTCTGCCACAGTTTTGCATGCAGCAATAAAAGGGTTAACTGCAAAGCTACTTCCCATTTAGAGATAACCTTCAAGAGCAGTTATATCTCTATTGCTCTCCTAACATTACACAGTGCCATAAATATTATAAAATGAACTCGGAACATCAGAAAAGATAAAGAAACAGAATGCTCGCACACTAGTGGAGGATTCTGGCTATAATACAAATAATGGAATGAATAAAGATACTCATTAACCTTGTGGGTGAATTTCTAAGTGGCGAGGCACATATGTGGTAAGTTGCAGTTGGTACTGAGCTTATTGTTTATACATTTGCCCACTGCTGAACACTTCCTTTATATGATGTGAATGAGTTTTACTCATTCCATTATTGTAGTAATAACATATTCAGACCATTAGTAAATTCAAGGCTCTGTTGAATACCAAATGATTTACCAGCCATGTTTCACATAGTGGTGAAGTGGCTTTGTTTCTCGATATTTCTTTGAAACAGAATTCCCAAAATTGAATGTAACCAATGGCTACACTATGCATTTGCAAGTTTAAATATGCTTTTGGTTTTTACATTTTTCATTTAAAAACTGTTGTGACATGTTCGTAAACCATAGAAGAGATTGTGCGAAAAACAACCTTGAACATTGTATAATGAATTCAGAAATATCTAAGAATTAATTTCACGATATTGTGAGAGAGATAAGCTTAACAGTATCCATTGTTGGTAAAGCTAAATATAAGCTTAAATCATAAATCAAAGGGTGAAGAATGGATGTACAAAATTGTATCCCTTAATCCTCTTGGTCAGTCTGCTGCAGTATCCTTTAACATATTCTAAATTCAAATTTAGAGCATTTTATAGAGAGGGAAAAGCTTCTGATCATAAATCAGCATGGATTTACAACATGTTTCTTGTACGAAATACATACAGTTTGCACTTGTTGTGCATGATGTCCTGTGAATTATCAGTGTAGGCCAACAGGTAGATTCCAGACTTCTGGAAGGCATTCTCCATCTATCGTACTTTAAACTAGTAATAAAAGCCCAAGAATACCGAATAATGTCTCAAAATATGAAGGTATCAATGGAACAAAGTGCCTAACCTCAGTTTAGTGAGGATTAGACTGTTCATTTTAACTGCTTATTTTTGAATATGTCACATGCTGGTAACACACAATTATGTATGTGCTGCTGGAAAGCGTTGTCCACCATATTAATTGTTTTGTCTTATTGTATTTGTGCACTTTACTTTGAATTGAACCAAATATGTAACATGCAATACCACAAAATACACTCTTGTCAGTTTGTACTTTCTTCTGCAGACCAATTCATGTGCTACTGGCTCGAAGACATGTTGAGTAATAGGATCCAGTTTGTTGTCCTGAATGATGAGTTCATTGGAGACAAAAGTGTTGTCTGGAGTCACAGATGTGTGATAGGACTATTCCCTATCTTTATGTACTTCAATTATCCGTTTTATATGGTAGACAGTTGGAGACTGTCTGTTAATGACATTGTTGTGTGCAGGGAACATGCAGTTGTTGAATTACTAGAGGGGGATTGACAGTGGCTTGAGCAGAATTTCTGTTTGGTATGATGATTAACAGTTTGCTTTGAATGAAAGTTAATGTGATTAGGTAGGAGAAATAGCTGTATAATGACTGAATGCAATGTTGATGAAATGCTATTTTACTCGTTTTTATTATTATTATTATTATTAAAATATGTATAGATATGAGACTGCAAAATGACACGGAATTCAATGAGTATATAAGGATATAAGGTCAATTGTAGGAAAAACAAACAACAGACTGCAGTTTATTGGATGATTTCTGGAAAATTGAAGCACATGTCATAAAAGAGACCACATACCAAACACTTCTGCCGGCCCATTTTTAGTATTATATTCATGTTTGAGATCACTAACGGGTCTAATTAAAGAGAGACCCAAGGCATTTCAGAGGTGTGCTGCTAGATTTGTTTCCAGTTAGTTTGATGGATGCGGGAGTCTTACAGAAATGTTCTGTGAGTGTAGTTCGGAATCCTGGAAAGGAAGGTGATGACCTTCCTGCAAATTGCTGTTGAGAATTTTTTTATTAGACTCCATATCCCCGCATAAGGACAAAGTATGAGAGACTGGGGCTTGTACAGAAGTATACAGGGTGTATACGACCTGGGAAAACTGGGAAATTCGGGAAAAACCCAGGAATTTTTTCATTCGGGAGAAAACTGGGAAATAGCCGGGAATTTTTCGGAATTCCGGGAATTTTTCATTGTTTTAGCTTTCAGTTAAATTTTTGTAATGTTGACTGGTAAGAATTGATTCTCTAGCAAAGAATGTTACTGTATCCTGCTACTGGAGAATGATACTGCAGCAATTACTGGAAAATGATACTTCAGCAATAAAATATAAACGAGAGGGGGAAAAAAACTTGAGTGGCATAGGAAATGTGCAATTTACAACAACAAAACACCGTGCACGCACAAGCGTCTGCAAATACCAAAAATATGTCAGAGGCCGTAGGGTGAAGATTATGTAATTCTTCGTAATAATAAACTGCTTGCTATGAGCATGATGTCACAAGTGTTCACATTAGGTTTGTTTGACCTGTTGCAAGCGGGCTGATGCGCACTCGCAGTTGACTTGCGTATGAGCAGTACCTTTTCCCGCTTCCGCTACTTGAAATGTGGCTGTTAGCTGTATCGGCAGTAGGAGCAAGCAACCAGATCCAAACGAAAAAATTTTCTCGCATGCCCTAGCTGCCAGAATCGTGCATTGGAGAGTTGTCTGAGTTGTAGTACGGAGGGGGTAGTCTCCATGTGACCCGTGTTTAAGTTGAGTGATTTGGCTGCCTCTCTTCATTTACAGCTCCAACGTCAAATGAAAACAAAACGGATTTCTGTGGCCAGGAGCTATCGAGTGAATTAAAATACATTCACATAATTATGGAGGGCAAAAATATATTATTAGTTTCAGTTTTCTGATTTTATTTTATTTCCAAGTTAATAGCAGTCAAGCACAAGTGCACGTTATCCTCTTCTGCCATGTATGGCATTATGCCATAATAAAGAACCAAAAATGAGAGCGTAGAGTACTGGTACTCCAAGAAAATTTGCATCCCAAAAACCACACCGAAAAGCTTAATACCAGATGGGACCTATTTCATTGTGAATCTGGAAAAAACCAATGTGCACTTCAAGCTGAATTATGCATTTTAGTATGGTTTACGAAACTCCGATGCTCTTGGGAGTATCTTCTGATGCTCTGTTTCTTTTATGGTGTAATTTAAGCTCTCTTAGTGCTTTATACAAACGAACATGTGGGCTTCCTACACCACTGCAGCTGCGCACGTGCAATAATGCCTGTTTTCTGGTGCTCTCTGGCAACTGATAAATCGAAATTATTTCTAACAGTCTCTGGATAGTATTGTGAACGGTGGTTCAAAAAACTGAACAGTTTGAGGACCAGCCACTTACAAGAATTTCGAGCCCAAACATGTATGTAATTATTTTAAATTTACTGGCACATTTGTGTGATGTATCTTAAAATACAACACAAGCAAAAGAAATGATCAATATTAAATGTGAAAGCTTAGCTTCTGTTGTAGCTTGTTAATATTTGTCAATATTATATGTGAAAGCTTATCTTTTCTTGTAGCTATACTATGTACATTAATGTAAACCGTTAACTTTTCCTCTTTGTGTGTTCGTGGCACGTAACCACTGATCTTGCTATTGGCTGACTATAACATTTGTCCTATGCTCTAAATATCTGCTATCATCGGCTGGTGAGATCACGTGGTATGAGATATGACTGGTTTACAAAAGGACATCGCAACCTCGGTTTCAACGCTCCTGAAACTAACGCGCTGTGTTTGGCGCAATTCAAATTTATACTTTCGTATTACGAAAATATGCAGCGTATATGTTGGTGAAAATCAAAGGTCTTTCCAAATCTTCTCTCCTTTTTTTCATTAAAAGTCTTTCCAAAACTTGTCTCCCCCTTCTTTTCTTTCTTTCTTTATTTTTTTCTGGGAAGTTCTACACCAGTGTACAAAAGGGTTAACTATTCAAAGTATTGATAAGTTTTACAGTTCTGAGGGAAAATCTACGGAAAACCTACTGTCACATAGCACGGAAAAAGTGTATTTTCGCCCAGGAAAAAGCGTATTTTTTAAACGGGATATCCGGGAAAAATCCGGGAATTTTTTTTCCTTGTCCCCATATACATCCTGAGTATAGAAATGGCCATATCCTTCCTTATGGCATTTGCAAGTAGTAAGGAGAATGAAAAGGGGTGGGGGTGGGGGGGGGGGGGAGGTGTTAAAGATGACAATGGACAGTTGTCCTTGTGTGGCTACTCATGTTAATTCATTGGACTAAGTGACCTAGTGTATTTGTTTGGAGCCAAACACCCCAGGATTTCAAAGTGCCATGACTATTAATGCTTATGTAAAGGGTGGTTACTAGATCTAGTACACTTTTGTAGAGGATGAGAAAGTAAGAACTTCCAAAAATGTTGTAAACACATTACAGATATGTGATTAAGCAGTAACATGCTGCAAGAACTTTCATCTGTACAAAGTTAAGATTTATGTAACTTGAATATACTGAAAAGAAAATGGTATTGGTTGTAAATGACACCATGATGGAGTTGCATGTGTGCAAGAGTTCACAAGACAAAAAGATGTAAACCAGTTACTTTTTACTTTAGCATTGTAAAGCGTGTTTGTACATTTTTTTCTGAGAGATTTGAATGGCTTATTTTTTAGAATGCAGTGTGATGGTCAGTCAGATGCAATGCTGAGCAAAATGTGTGATTTGAAACCTGAAGAACATGCTATAACCCTGCTAGTAAAAGAATTATGAAAAACATTGAGACCATCCCTTACAGCATAAGTAATCATTGTAAGTTGGTCACAGATATATAATGGAGGAAAAACATGGTATTAAGTAAAATAGGGGTTGGAAATCAGACAAAAATATACCAGTCATTGATCTCATGTGACATGCCTTTAGTAAAACATTACTTCCAACTTAAATGTGCACAAAATATTCCAGTATTTACACTATACCCAGTCTTCACACCTTCTTTCTACATGGTTCTCTGTACTGTATCATTCTTTTAATTATGTGCTGTCTTTTTCACCACCTTATCATTCCCACTGTTTAAGACTAAAATACAGAGCAGTGCTGAAGAAGGAAATCATTGTCTTCCAAAATGTTTTTTCTTTCATTCTTTTCTTCTTCTGGAAGCTCTTTAGGATGTGTTAACATCATTAAGTTTATACTTGTACAAATATAATAAATAGATCGTATTTTCGGTAATTGTTGAATTTTTTTTGTCATTATGTTCCTTCAGTATTACCTCTAATGTTTTCAGTAGTAATATTCATGAAGTATTAGTCTGTTGTTTTGCTTTGTCTTTTCAGTACCTTTCGTTGCATTCCTGCCAGTAAAATATTCTATTTTATCATGTTAGAATATGTATCTTTGTGTTGTTGTCTAATACTAATAAAGTAACAATTAAATTTACTCTGAATCTTGGAATACTTTCTCCCTTTATTCTTTCTCCATTTTATTTTTCTAAAATTGTGTTACCTGCTAATATGTAGAGATATTATGTTTGTCTTCAACTACTTTTTACTTTCTGGCTTATAATATCTGGTGTTAACTGTTTCGTGTGGTTTAGAAAACTTTCATCGTTTTGTCATCATGTCGTATTTCATTCAGAATGTTAAAATCTGTGTTCTGTCTTCAGTTTTGGGCTAACAGCTCTTACCAACACTCTCATTGCTATGTCTAGTCTAATATTTCTCTACACGCTAGAGGTAATATTCTTTTTTATGACGTGAACAGTTGCTGTGTTTGTCATGAAATAAATTTCTCTGTTGATAGTAATCTTTGTCATTGCATGTTTCTTCCATGCTTTACTGTTACTGACAAAAATGTTTCTTAATGTGTGCACTACTTAAATTTTTGCTTTCTCATATGATTTTGAGCACCACCTTAAAAATGACTTCCTACTTTCTGTAGTGTTTATGACTGTAGCATCACTAGGTGGAATATGTTGGCTTGGTTTCTTTGTTCAGTAGATTTGAATTACTTCATTAAGTCTTTCATTTCCATTTATATCTTTCTGTTATTGTCTCCCAGGTGATAGTGATGGCACATTTTACTTTTAATAGCTTAATATTTATCTCCAGAGGATAGTTAATGGACTCAGTAGCCTAACTAAGAACGTGAATGTTCTTCAGTACACTTATCTTCACTTAGAAGTGTTCATGTGGGTAGTTGTTTCCATGGAATCACAAGTTTGCTCCAAGCTGTTTACCTCTGTGTTGTATACTGGCATTTCTAATTGGTTCTGTCTTTAGTTTTCATGCCTTTTTACTACTGTCATTGGTTAGCTCTTCTCTTTTTATCAGGTTGTCTGTGCATCTATTTGCCCTCATAGGGCTGTCGGTTGTACTTGGATGGTTTTGTAATAGGTTGTTCACTAAGATTTGTGTTACCAGTCAAACTGCTGAGGTCGAAATTTTAGGCATGATGTTCAAGAATGGAAGAACTGTCTTGAGGTCATTAAGCACCATGAAAGTGTTTTGTGGTGTTTGTATTACAAAAATTTTGAATGTGCATGAGAAAATCTCGGACAAAACCACCAAAAACAAAGTAAAAGAATGAGAGAAAAGAAACTCCTACTTAAATTGATGTGGAGAAATGTGAACCATACTGCACTAGCAATAGAAACATCTTTTTACTATAGAAAATAAAAATTAGAGGAGACAACAGAAGAGATGTATTTAAAACCTAATCTTCTGATTGTTACATTCATGTAAAGTCTTTAAACAGAAGTTAACAATCAGAAATCGCAAGTGTCTGATATATGGGATTCCACAAAATAGCCGACAATACTGACAACTTTGATTAGTAGCATTTTATTTCAGAGGCCTGCTAAAACTGATAGGTCTCATCTGACTTGATAAATCTCCTACCTTCCTAGTAAAGAGGCAGAACTTTGCAGCTACTCTAAAATTCTTATTATTTGAAAATGGGTGGGGTATTTCTTATGTCAAGAAATTCTAAATATAATTATTTTTATTATAACACATTTGTGCTGTATTTTCAAGGAAGCCAAGAATTGTAGGTTATATTTTCAGCAGTGTATATATAAAATTGTAAAATCTTCGTTTAGGTTAAGTATTCAGTATATGTTTCGTATTTTGTATTGGACCTCAGTTTTCCTGTAGGTAAATGCACCACTGCTGAAGTACTGTCATTTACAGTGCATAACATAATTTTCTTAATAGTTCCTGTTGGCTAAATTATTGTCACAGATAATCTTTGATTTTAAAGTTTGTAATCAGATGGCCATGGTTTCATTTCTATGAGGTTAAAGTGTAAGTGTTGAAAAGTGACGAGAGATTTTAAAAAATATTTGTAATGCTCATATTAAATCTCAATATGATTTTTCTATATAGGTCCTATCTACATTGGAGCTACAGCTCCACTTTCAAGGACTACTTTGATATTTTTGGGGTTATATCTGCTTCTATTGTCACCTAACAGTAAACATAATCATTAGTTTTACAAGAGAAGCAACTCAAATGAGATTATTGAATAAATAAAATATTGTAAGTGGGTGTCTTAATTTGGGCACAAAATTATCATCTTCTACATTGGTCGAAAATCTTGCACATTTGTACTTACACACTTGCAAATTATTTAAAATTTTTATACTGTACTACACGGCTCTTGAAATTAACAGCTGAGTCTTACATTTACTACTAGCTGTTAATCTCCAACAGGAAAGGTGAAGATGTCAATGAAGTCGTGGAAAATGGAGTTGTACTTTTGAAATATGATGGAGCTACAAAGAAAAAAAAAGTAACATTGAAGATGACTATTTCTTGTAAAAATATCACTTACCAAGAAATACTGTACTGTTTTTACATTCATCTACTACAATAGGGTAGGCTTATGACAGATTCTGAGGTATTCTTTAAAGAAGATTGTGTGAACCTTCTGCTAAGTTATACTGAAAATGATTGCCTGAAAAATGTGTAATGTTGTTGTTGCTGTTGTTTTTCTCCTTTTTCTGAATCTTTGTAAAATATGTTAAGTATTTCTCACTCATGTTATGAAGATTAATTATCTAAAACGTTATGTTTCAAGTTATTTGCTGTAACATGTTATCCATGCACCCTGCACAATCAGTAGAATGATTAAGTGGAAGATCAGATAAGAAAGAGCAGATTTATTTTCTAATTTGCAAGATAAGAAGGAATTCTGTCAAAATTGTTGGAGAGGAAGGTGGTAGAAAGAAACTTTGTTGTAAGTTTTGTTGATGGACAGTAGACGCAAGTTTGCAAGATAACACATGAAGCTCAGTTAATATTCAGTGTTGTCACACAAGGAAAATGGCACATACAAAACATGTTTTTAAGTGATTATCATTTTTAAATGTGGTTGCTGCAGTTGGAAATCTGTGCATGTATACCAGGTTCACTTCCAAGATGACATAATGTAAGCATTCATCCTTGTTTGCATTTTTTGTTGCTTATTTAAAATTCCACAGTGTGTGAAATACATGCAGTCAGTCAGTTCCAGTTTGCAAAAGCTGTGAAAGCTGCTGAAACTGATTGGCTAATTAGTGAAGTTTATGGAGAAAACACTATGACCGAGGAGTGGTAAGAGTGGGTTAAAGCATGTATCAATGGCTGACAAAACTCTTATGATAAAATGTGGAGTGACCATCTTTTGTCACTTAAGACTTGCTGCAGAAAGTGATGAAAAAGTTAAATGAATACTTTTCAATTTTTTTCCTTATCAAACGAATGCACTCAAGTTTCAGGGAGTATTCTGTATGAAAATCGTACAAAACACTTAGGCTCATGATAGGCACAAAAAATGCTGACTAAGGTCCACAAAATAAATTGAGTTCTCAATGCTTAGGGTTTCCAAGGGATTACTATTCATTCTTACAATTGGGGGGAGGGGGGGGGGGGGCAAGGGAGGGAGACAAGTTGCACTGTGTCAGAGAGAATTTAACCAGAACATCATTTTTAGCAGTGGTTGCCAAATTAGGTGAGATATAATGAAATTGGATATTCGTTGTATATTATGATAAATGGATTAAAAGTGTGATAAATATTTTGAAATATAAATTAAGCTGTAGGCTTTCAAGTAATTATAAACTTATTATTTTGCACATATTTGTTTATTAATATAAAAATAGTACATAAAACAAAATGTGCCTTGCACATTATTACATAGTACTGCAGTCTTTAATGTCTTTCTGATGCTTTTGAGTCATCATTTCATTTTCTGTGCAGTGGAATAGGAAGTAGTCTGATGTTAACTGAGTGGTATAGCTTGTATTTGCCTAAATAACACACACACACACACACACACACACACACACACACACACACATTGATAAACTCCACATAACTTTGAGCAAGGAAAGACAAATGGTGTGGCAGAGGGAGTAGCGCAAATAACCCACAGACTGAAGGCATTCAGATCTTAACTACATAGAGTAAATTAAGGTGACATCCACTATTTCATTGTGCATATTTATTTCCTTATGCAGTTTTCAGCCTACCACATTATAATAAAGTCTGCTACTGCTGAAACTGGTGGTGGTTTTTTCTCAAAATTGGAATGTATACTTAGCTGAAACGTGTGCAAATGTGTATGCCGCATTACTCTTTTATTAAGTTTACATATTGTCCACTGACATCCAATCCATTGATATTACATTATATTGTTAATACACAATTGTAACCATAAGGGTCTCCCCTACATTCAGATACTACTATGAAAATCCTGTGGTAATCACAAGGAACCAAACCCTGCAATCTGCTGTCCATTACCATTAAGAGAAGTTAAATTTGGATTTTTCATAAGACTTGAAGTTTACCCATGTAACAGTACAGGGAAAATTACCATTTCCATTATAATGGGCACACCTGCCACTCCATGAAATTGACTTCAATTTTCTTTATTAAGTAAAAAAATAAACAGTATGATACCTTACTTATTCCAAATAATGTTCAAAGTTCAAGTGACTCCATACTGTTACTAGCTAACACCTGCCCTTCCCCACTCTACCCCCCCCCCACTCTACGTCTCCCGCTCCCCCCCCCCTCTACGTCTCCCCACTCTACGTCCCCCGCTCCCCCCCCCCCCACTCTACGTCCCCCGCTCCCACCCCCACTCTACGTCCCCCGCTCCCACCCCCACTCTACGTCCCCCGCTCCCACCCCCACTCTACATCCCCCGCTCCCACCCCCACTCTACGTCCCCCGCTCCCGCCCCCACTCTACGTCCCCCGCTCCCGCCCCCACTCTACATCCCACGCCCCCCCCCCACACTCTACGTCCCACGCCCCCCCCCCCCCCCACTCTATGCCGCTCCCCCCCAATCTATGCCCCTCCCCGCTCCCCCCTATCTATGCCCCTCCCCGCTCCCCCTCCCACTCTATGCCCCTCCCCGCTCCCCCTCTCACTCTATGCCCCTCCCCGCTCCCCCTCTCACTCTATGCCCCTCCCCGCTCCCCCTCCCACTCTATGCCCCTCCCCGCTCCCCCTCCCACTCTATGCCCCTCCCCGCTCCACCCCTACCCCCCCACTCTACGCCCCTCCCCGCTCCACCCCCCCTCACTCTACGCCCCCCCCCCACTTTACGCCCCTCCCTACTCCCCCCTCCACTCTACGCCCCCTCTATGCCCCTGCTCCACCCTCTACACACCCACTCCCCTGCATTCACTCCCCCACCCCCACATTTAATATATACTAATGACTACATTGTCATTCAAGGTCATCATTATTAATTATGACAATTAACATAGTTGAATGTACACTACACTAGAAACGAAAGTCATAGTAAACATTGTTTGTGAGAAATCTAAGAATTTATTGTCGCCAGTTCTGATTCCATTCTTTGTAAATATATTCATAGTTGGGAAAATGATAATGGTTAATATTGGTTTTGGATTCCTTGGAGGCAATAGCATTGCTGTTAATGAACAAGTAATGCAGCCCTATTTTACTTGTTACAGTTGCAGGTTACAATTACGGTGCCTAGTAGTTGATGGAAGTGTTAGCTGTTTTGCTTGCAGCTGACTGTTTTAGCTGACTCCACATAGTTATATTTTGTTTCAAATACCTCCAAATAATCACCAACATGATTGCTTTTTCACTTAACTCATTATCAGTGGCATGTTGTTATTCTTGTTTAAATCTTATACGAGACTCCTGTGCTTTCACTTGTCTCACACTCCTGATCTTCTACTTCAGAATATCTTTAACTAATAATTGAACACTATAATAAATAGAAATAATAAATAGAAATTTTGCTGTTGTAAGGAAACCGTATTAAGAATTTTCATGCTACCATTCATTTGAAAATGTCAGTTTATACACACACCACTGCAGTTTTGGTGACTAAATTATTCCCTTGATGGTTTTTTAGGGTTATTGTACCATTATACTATATGATAAGATGCCAGCATATAATTCCAATCTCTGCTGCACTTTTTACTTCATTTGAATTCTTTCAACCAATAATGGGCTCATGTCTAGCCAGTCGTGCGACTGTGAAATGCTTAATTTTGGGATATTTGTACTAATTAACAAGAAAATAACATCACCATATGATTTATGTGAAAGGTTGGCCTTTCCAGATGCAAGGTTGTGTAGTTGACAACATGTTTCTGACCATTGTGTACACACTCTGTTTAAATCTTCATCAGTAATTGTAAGGTAGTTGAATTGTAGTAGAAATGTTCTTGTAGTAATATTTCTGATACAATTTAATTTACATACACAATATTTCTGATATAAGTTCATATACTGATAAAATATGTCTTCAGTTATCAACTTCTTCGTCATAAATGCCAACATTTCCACAACAAACCTGAAACGATGTTTGTTTGACATATCAGTTATCCATATTTTAGGAAACAAAAAGGCCTCATTTCAGTTTTTGGGGATGGCTATTGGATATTGTTGTCGAGTTCAAAATTATCTCCCCTCCCCTCTTATCAAAACTGCAATTCACTGACATAACCAAGCTCATAAATAAATGGTTGCACAGTGATGCTGGACCCACAGCTAGCCTGTTGGAATCTGTTGGTAAGACATTTTCACATTCATTATTTAGCTGACAAGAGGATAGGGGATGGTGGTCACCAGACTTAACATCAATGCCATCTTGTAACATCAGTGTCATGGTGTAAATTTCTTCTTTCATCACACTACACTTCACTATATACTCACACTCATTAGTTACTGACCCTAAATAGATACATTACACACACACACACACACACACACACACACACACACACACACACACTTGAAGGAAAGATGACGTAGTGTGTGAAAGAAGAAAAACTTTTTCAACTAGGCAATTGAACCTACACATCAGCGCCTCCCTATCAGCAGTGCTGTATGATTAATTCGTTTCTTGTAGCTATGCTAAATTGTAAGTAAACATAGAACAGTTTCAAAAGACAAGCAACTTATATCCTTATTATTAAAAGACAAGCAACTTATATCCTTATTATTAAGTGTTAATTACTTGTTTAACCAAGGTTTAGGATACTTAAAAAGTCATTCCTTAATAACAGCTATTGATGTTTGATGTGGCATGGTAAGTAGATGATGTCGTTAGAATCTGCTTATTTTCTCCGAGCACTTATGTACCATTACTGTGCTCGCCAAGGTTACATGTTGGTAGACGAACTGAAATAGATAGCAAGAGCAATAAGTGGACCATCTATGAAACTGAGAAAGCACATTTAGGGAACTGGTCATATTTCCAATCATTCTATATATTAATCAGATAATTGATTTTGAACTAAAAAGGAATTCTAGTTACTACCATCTGTATTATCAGTTCAGAGCTCATCTAAGCAGTTATCAGTAGATGCCTGTGTTTGTGTCCCCTCCTGAGAAACCAACTCCTCTGCCTGCCCACTCACTGTATGCACGCTTTTTGTCGGCTGGCTTCAAGTATGGCTGTGCTCTGCTGTATCATCTGTCGTCCCTGCCCATTTCTGTGGTTTCTTCTGGTACCCTTTCTATTTACTTCCCTCTTTTTTTTGTCTATGTATGTGTGTGTGCGAGTGCATTTGTTCACTTCTCATTGTTTATATTTACATGTATATAAAATACACTCATGCTCATATACATTTATGTATGTGTGAATTTGTTTTTGCTTTGTATCTTTCTCGTTGTATTTCTTCTGGATATTTTTTTCACTGAGCACTTCCGGTGTTTCTTCTGTTTACGCACTCTATTTTCTGTGTGCCTGCAAATAGCATGGACTTCAAAATATTAAAGACATGAAATAGCATAGTCAGAAGTGGATAAGACAAAAATAATGACATTGTTATGTTCAGTAAATTAATACTATTACGTTAATTTGCCAAAATATGATAAAATTTTAACGTCCTAATATACTTGTTTCATTATTCAATTTATTTGCACAGTTTTATCTTCTCAGTCATGTGACGACAGATGATCAGCATGGGCTGGGAGTTGCTGCATCTCTCCTAACACTGGGTTTAGTAGCTCTCAGCTGCCGGCTGCCGTGCTTTGGCTCTACAACATATTGCTGTAATTTTGGTGAAAAACATGTGTAGATGTCTTGGACATAACTCTTAGAACAATATGGAAAGCCTGGTTTTATTTTCTATGTTGATAAACTCAAAGTTTTTGGTATGTTCTAAATATAAAAGGGTAATATCTGAAGAAGTATTAAGTATCATACTGTGATAAGAACAGCATTTCCTCATATTATATCAAGAGCAGTCAAGTTGATCATTTGACAATCAAAACTTTTTGCATTTTCATGCTTTGTTGCTTCAACGTCTGTCATTTATTGATGGACAATTCGTTGTCATTCGCTGACAAGTTTTCTTCTGGTACTGTCATATGAAACTATTTTCTAAACACACTACAACTTTTAGAACTATTAATATATTTTATTGTGTTCTTTACTTTTACATGAGGCCACATCAAGTGGAGTGAGACATTTTTTATATATACTGTAGATAAATCTTTTCATTATTTTTTTAGCACAATATAAAGTATTATTTCTGTGGTTAAGTTGCTCGTTTCAGGCCAAAAGTATCAAGGAAACATGACAAATGGTTTTATTTACAAAAATCTCTTTTTAAATTACATTATCAGGAACTGTTGTAGAATTCTACTAATTTTCCATAATGGCGATACCCAAATAACAAACTGTGAAATAGTGTCTTTTATTTAAATCCATTTATTGAAATTATGCCATAAAAATCATGTTGCCAATTACATTCAGTGAGTATACTAGTTTACTTAAAAAGATATTTGTCCTGAGGACGGTTGATAAATGTCCTGAAAACGATACCCATCTTTATACTGAACTCTCATTGTATCTTCGATTAATTGGTACCATAGATTTCTCTTTCATGATGGATAGGCATGCTATGGTGTTAAATTTATAGATTTTTAATTTTTTGAACAAAGGAAATCGCTCTGTATCTCACCATAAGTAAGAATAAATTAATAGTGCTGAGGTACTGTGCGACAAATAAATCTAAATTATTGTCTCACTTTTAAAGTTATTTCTTCATTCACAAAATCTAGACTGTTCTTACATGCTTGAAAAAGAGAGCTAAAAAGATCATGATGGACAGAACTCATTTGCCCAAAGCTTAATGTAATGGAAAATGTGAGGTCTGGTCAGTATGTATCATAGTTATGTCATAAAATAATGGTTAATACTCATGTATATTGCAAAATCGTCAATATTAGAATGATGGATGAATATTTTTCTGCTACTCTGACAGTGGCCTCTGAATTTGATTATTTTGCTTAAAAAGTTATGTAAATAAATATAACTCACAATTGCTAGTAGTTTGCTTCATTCTGTGCCTTAATTGTTCAGAAAATCATTACTTCGAGAATTTTGTTCATAAGCGTATCTTCATGTTTGCATCACATTCTGAAAGAAATATATTGGATCAGTATGTAAATTGTGTAATAGTGTATTATATGTGTCCTGTGAATGTTTAACTGACTATGAAAGAGCAGCAGGTGGTGTTTGCACATATTGTGGACTTTTTCTGTAGCAGACACGTGCCACTCAACTTTGGAGACTGTGGCTCTTTCTGTGGAGATACAGTTGGAATTTACCATCTATAACATGTATCTCCCTCCCAACGATGAACTGTCTGAGAATGCATTGACTGCAATGTCTTGCAGCTCCCCCTACCCTTCCTAATGTTGGGTGACCCAAAAACCCTCAACTCTTTATGGGAAGAAACTAAGACCACTGGCTGCAGTAAAGCTGTTGAAAACTTCCTCTCACAGCTCAGTTGTTGCTTTTTGAATACTGATGTTCCCACACATTTCAGTGTGCCATATTTGGCAATTGACCTTTCTATTTGCAGCCCATTTCCTGTCGTGTCCATCCATTAGCGAGTCTATGATGATCTGTGCAACAATGATCATTTTCTGATCGTTTTGACCCTTCCTATGTGTCGCCCACGTGGGTGTCCACCCAAATGGGCTCTCTCCAAAGGCGATTGGGATGCTTTCACCACTTCTGTCTTCCTTTGCACTTCGTCACATAGGGGTATTGATCCAGTTGTCCAGAGCACAACTGGAGCCATTCTATCAGCAGCTGAATGACAGTACCTCCCTGGGCCCTCGAAATCATTGCGGCCATTAGAAATTGAGGCGGGCTCTCCAATGCCATAAGCAACATCTGTCAATGGAGCACCAAATTGCCTTTAAATGGCTCCATGCCCTGTTCCACTACGTCATAACATGTCAAAAATTAGAATTTTGTATTTTGACATAACTGTCATTGGGGAGTGCAACTGAATGAATTTTAAAATGTTTATTTGACACCACAAACAGTCATCACTAAAACAATGAAATTTTTAGAAGGTCACATGATTAGTTTAGACACACTGAGTCATCATTTGCAAATGTAATCACAAACTTGGATAACTAAATTAACAGTTGCAACCAAAGTTCCTTCAAATATTATGAAAAGAACACTACAACCAGTAAACTGAAGCAAAGGCAACAGGAACAGTTCACAATGTCTCATGACACTTTTCGGTTGATCAGTCATTTCACACCTTAATGCAGTGTAGATGAAAACTGCATTGGAGTAAAAGATATTATATACTCTTGCATCACGTCCTGCACCGATGCAACAATCATTTTGCAGGCAAAGGCTCACATGTCTGAAAATTAAAAAATACATGCATTTAACTAACATAATGGTGAAATTTGCCATGAGTAAAGGATTTATCATTACCTGGCCATAATCTTATAATGTGCAGCAGAGCCTATACTAAAACACAGCACGCAATCATACTCTGTTCTGCCAATGAAATCTTACAATGATGATGGACTCCCATTTGGGGCTAACATAAGACTAATCTGCAAGCATGGTATCACTTCAGTTGCCTGGTTGCACAGCAGATCACCCAAACGTGTCTCTTACTAAAATGTAAACACTAACCAGAAGATGCTATTCATTATTTACAACCTTAAAGAGTGTTGACATAGTGCATGGCTGTAGTAGATGAATTGTAACAGCTTGCATCAAGAAGTTTCCTTAGAGTACAGCATTATGGAAAACTAAATATCATTATAAATACAGTGTAGAGTGATAATCCACCCCCCCCCCCCCCCCCCCAAACCGTTCCTTTCCCACTCCCTATAATGATTGTACTTTTCTATTGCCACATTGCATTACAGGTGTAATAAATTGTATTGAGTGCTTGTTGTTGTTGTTGTTGTTGTTGTTGTGGTCTTCAGTCCTGAGACTGGTTTGATGCAGCTCTCCATGCTACTTCATCATCTCCCAGTACTTACTGCAACCTACATCCTTCTGAATCTGCTTAGTGTATTCATCTCTTTGTCTCCCTCTGTGATTTTTACCCTCCACACAGCCCTCAAACGCTAAATTTGTGAACCCTTGACACCTCAGAACATGTCCTACCAACCGGTCCCTTCTTCTTGTCAAGTTGTGCCACAAACTCCTCTTTTCCCCAATTCTATTCAATACTTCCTCATTAGTTATGTGATCTACCCATCTAATCTTCAGCATTCTTCTGTAGCACCACATTTCGAAAGCTTCTATTCTCTTCTTGTCCAAACTATTTATCGTCCATTTTTCACTTCCATACATGGCTACACTCCATACAAATACTTTCAGAAACGACTTCCTGATGCTTAAATCTATACTCGATGTTAACAAATTTCTCTTCTTCAGAAAAGTTTTCCTTGTCATTGCCAGTCTACATTTTATATTCTCTCTACTTCGACCATCATCAGTTATTTTTCTCCCCAAATAGCAAAACTCCTTTACTACTTTAAGTGTCTCATTTCCTAATCTAATTCCCTCAGCATCACCCGACTTAATTCGGCTACATTCCATTATCCTCATTTTGCTTTTGTTGATGTTCATCTTATATCCTCCTTTCAAGACATTGTCCATTCCGTTCCAAGTCCTTTACTGTCTGTCGGAATTACAATGTCATCGGCGAACCTCAAAGTTTTTATTTCTTCTCCATGGATTTTAATACCTACTCTAAATTTTTCTTTTGTTTCCTTTACTGCTTGCTGAGTATACAGATTGAATAACATTGGGGAGAGGCTACAACGCTGTCTCACTCCCTTCCCAACCATTGCTTCCCTTTCCTGCCCCTGAACTCTTACAACTGCCATCTGGTTTCTGTACAAATTGTAAATAGTCTTTCGCTCCCTGTATTTTACCCCTGCCACCTTTAGAATTTGAAAGAGAGTATTCCAGTTAACATTGTCAAAAGCTTTTGTTAAGTATACAAATGCTAGAAACATGGATTTGTCTTTCCTTAATTTTTCTTCTAAGGTAAGTCATTAGGTCAGTATTGCCTCACATGTTCCAATATTTCTATGGAATCCAAACTGATCTTCCCTGAGGTCGGCTTCTACCAGTTTTTCCGTCGTCTGTAAAGAATTCGCATTAGTATTTTGCAGCTGTGACTTATTAAACTGATAGTTCGGTAATTTTCACATCTGTCAACACCTGCTTTTCTTTGGAATTATATTCTTCTTGAGGTCTGAGGGTACTTCGCCTGCCTCATACATCTTGCTCAGCAGATGGTAGAGTTTCATCAGGACTGGCTCTCCCAAGGCCATCAGTAGTTCTAATGTGATGTTGTCTACACCGGGGCCTTGTTTCGACTTAGGTCTTTCAGTGCTCTGTCAAACTCTTCACGTAGTATCATATCTCCTATTTCATCTTCATCTACATCCTCTTCCATTTCTGTAATATTGTCCTCAAGAACATCGCCCTTGTATTGGACCTCTATATACTCCTTCCACCTTTCTGCTTTCCCTTCTTTGCTTAGAACTGGGTTTCCATCGAAGCTCTTGATATTCATGCAAGTGGTTTTCATTTCTCCAAAGGTCTCTTTAATTTTCCTGTAGGCAGTAGCTATCTTACCCCTAGTGAGATAAGCCTCTACATCCTTACATTTGTCCTACGCCTGCTTAGCCATTTTGCACTTCCTGTCGATCTCATTTTCGAGACGTTTGTATTCCTTTTTGCCTGCTTCATTTACTGCATTTTTATATTTTCTCCTTTCATCAATTAAATTCAATATTTCTTCTGTTACCCAAGGATTTCTACTAGGCCTCGTCTTTTTACTTACTTGATCCTGTGCTGCCTTCACTACTTCATCCCTCAGAGCTACCCATTCTTCTTCTACCGTATTTCTTTCCCCCATTCCTGTCAATTGTTCCCTTATGCTCTCCCTTAAACCCTGTACAACCTCTGGTTCTTTCAGTTTATCCAGGTCCCATCTCCTTAAATTCCCACCTTTCTGCAGTTTCTTCAGTTTTAATCTACAGTTCATAACCATCAGATTGTGGTCAGAGTCCATATCTGCCCCTGGAAATATCTTACAATTTAAAACCTGGTTCCTAAATCTCTGTCTTACCATTAAATAATCTATCTGATACCTTCTAGTATCTCCAGGATTCTTCCATGTATACAACGTTCTTTTATGATTCTTGTATCAAGTATTAGCTATGATTAAGTTATGCTCTTTGCAAAATTCTACCAGACGGCTTCCTCTTTCATTTCTCTCCCCCAATCCATATTCACCCACTATGTTTCCTTCTCTCCCATTTCCTACTCTCGAATTCCAGTCACCCATGACTATTAAATTTTCGTCTCCCTTCACTACCTGAATAATTTCTTTTATCTCATCATACATTTCATCAATTTCATCATCATCTGCAGAGCTAGTTGGCATATAAACTTGTAGTATATAAACTTGTAGTACTGTAGTAGGCGTGGGCTTCGTGTCTATCTTGGCCACAATAATGCGTTCACTATGCTGTTTGTAGTAGCTTACCCGCACTCCTATTTTTTTTATTCATTATTAAACCTACTCCTGCATTACCCCTATTTGATTTTGTATTTATAACCCTGTAATCACCTGACCAAAAGTCTTGTTCCTTCTGCCACTGAACTTCACTAATTCCCACTATATCTAACTTCAACCTATCCATTTCCCTTTTTAAATTTTCTAACCTACCTGCCCGATTAAGGGATCTGACATTCCACACTCCGATCTGTAGAACGCCAGTTTTCTTTCTTCTGATAATGACGTCCTCTTGAGTAGTCCCCGCCCGGAGATCAGAATGGGGGACTATTTTACCTCCAGACTTTTACCTTACCTCCGGACTATTTTACCTTACCTCCGGACTATTTTACCTTACGTCCGGACTATTTTACCTTACCTCCGGACTATTTTACCCAAGAGGACGCCATCATCATTTAACCATACAGTAAAGCTACATGCCCTCGGGAAAAATTACAGCTGTAGTTTCCCCTTGCTTTCAGCCGTTCACAGTACCAGCACAGCAAGGCTGTTTTGGTTAGTATTACAAGGCCAGATCAGTCAGTCATTCAGACTGTTGCCCCTGCAACTACTGAAAAGGCTGCTGCCCTCTTCAGGAACCACACGTTTGTCAGGCCTCTCAACAGATACCCATCCGTTTTGGTTGCACCTACAGTATCACTGAGCCACACAAGCCTCCCCACCAATGGCAAGGTCCATGGTTCATGGGGAGAAGTGAGTGCTTATTCTGTGCATAACTATGTAATAGTGAGCAATAGACTGCATTGTAATGCTTAGCACAGGATTATCACTTTACACTCTATTTACAATTTAGGTTGCCATAGTGTTCCACTGTTAAGAAATGTCACTGTGGCACTGTCATGTGCTTGCTACATATTTAACACTTTAGTCTTAGGAAGAAAATAGAGTATGAATCACTTCGTTACTCCCCCCCCCCCCCCCCCCCCCAACCCTTCCTGTCCTACTGCATGTGATGGTCATATTTTTGTATTGATACAGCATACAACAGATATAATTAATTTGTATTAATTACTTCTTCTGTGAACGTCTGTCCATTAATGAGCAACAGATGGCATCATTACAGTGAACGTAGGATTATCATTTAATACTGTATTAAGAACAATACTTAGGTTGCCGTAATATTGCACTGTAAGGAAACTTCTTGGTGTAAGCTGTTAAAATTCATCTACTACGACCATGCACTCTGTCAACTGTCTTTAAAGGTTGTAAATAATAAATAGCATCTTCTAGTTAATGTTTATGTTTTAGCAAGAAATGTGTTCTGAGAAATTTGATAGTGGTGTATCGTAGTGCTTGTAATTGTAAACTCTATGTAGATCCCTTTTTGTCTTCTGTTTTTGTATGCTACACTTATGCCCTGTAATGATTTGATGTGCAGCCAGGCAACTGAAGTGATGTCATGCTTGCAGATTAGTCTTATGGGAGTGCATCATCCTTGTAAGATTTCGTTGAGAGAACACAGTAAGATTGTGTGCTATGTTGTAGTTTTGGGCTTGTTGAAGGCTTGAAATGCAGACTGTTGTGCCCTGGTTTCTCTGAATAAACTGCAAACAATAAAGGAGATCACAACATTGTGACAGTTTTCCCTTTGTGCTTCTCGCAGGGAATCTGTTCTCGTCTGTCTGCTTCTAACTGGCTACTCTTGGCTGACCCACGGTCACATCCTTCGATGTGAGAATCCACCCCATTGTCAGTGTGGTGTCCATCTCACTGTGGTCAACATCCTGCTGGATTGCCCTAATTTGACCACCTTACCTCTGGTGCTAGCAGATGACACCAAAGCAGCTGATTTGCTTTTATGTTTTACCCAAGAAAGTTGTTTTTACTTCTCTCTGTGAAACAGAGTCTTGTCAATCCATTGAGCAATTGGAGGGGTGCCCCAATGCTTGCTCTGACCCGAGGGTCCCATGGCTGCCCTGGCTCAGTGGTCAGGCCAGGCTCCTTCTTTTCCTACCATTTTTATTCTTCTTATTCTGTCCTTGGTTGTCAAAACTCGCCGTCTTTGTTCTCCTTCCTGGGATTGTATCATGTCTGTGTAGACAGTTTTCTTGGTAATGGAAGTTGTGGAAGCACTCTCTGGTCCCGGGGGCCTCAAGCTGCCTTTTGGCCAGGTCAACTTCCCCACCTTCAACCTCTTACCCCTCCCTCACTTATACTTCCTTCTTTCTCTTGGCTTTCTTGATTCTCAGATGCAGTTGCATCCATCGGGATTTGTCTCTGGTGTACTTCCTCTCTGAGGACTATTCTCTGCTTGACACACAAAGGATTAAGCGAGCAATTTCTGAGCCAACACTGCAGGTGAAACTATATAAATGTACATTTGTAGTCGGGTACTTCACATAAATGTACATTTGTAGTCGGGTACTTCACATAAATGTGCATTTGTAGTCGGGTACTTCACATAAATGTGCATTTGTAGTCGGGTACTTCACATAAATGTGCATTTGTAGTCGGGTACTTTACATAAATGTGCATTTGTAGTCGGGTACTTCACATAAATGTACATTTGTAGTCGGGTACTTCACATAAGGGGGGGGGGGGGGGGGTACCCGTGGTCTAGGGGTAGCGTCTTTGATTCATAATCAAAACTTATTTGGTCCCGGGTTCGATCCCCGCCACTGCCTAAATTTTGATAAATAATCAGCATTGGCGGCTGAAGACTTCCGGCATAGGAAGTCAGCCTCATTCTGCAAACGGTCTTGTCAAAGAGGGTGAAGGAGCGGATAGAGATTCAGGGCACTCTCTTGTCCTAGGGGTGGGAAATTGCCCCTAAAGGCGGAAGAATCAGCAATGATCAACGACATGAGGATGCAGAAGGTAATGGAAACCACTGCATTAAAGACACGTAACGTGTATCCACAGGACATGTGGCCTGTATTTGAAGAAGTGTCATGATGATCTCTCCATTGGCAAAAGATTCCAGAATAGTCCCCCATTTGGATCTCCGGGAGGGGACTGCCAAGGGGGAGGTTACCATGAGAAAAAGATTGAATAATCAACGAAAGGATAACGTTCTACGAGTCGGGGCGTGGAATGTCAGAAGCTTGAACGTGGTAGGGAAACTAGAAAATCTGAAAAGGGAAATGCAAAGGCTCAATCTAGATATAGTAGGGGTCAGTGAAGTGAAGTGGAAGGAAGACAAGGATTTCTGGTCAGATGAGTATCGGGTAATATCAACAACAGCAGCAGAAAATGGTTTAACAGGTGTAGGATTCGTTATGAATAGGAAGGTAGGGCAGAGGGTGTGTTACTGTGAACAGTTCAGTGACCGGGTTGTTCTAATCAGAATCGACAGCAGACCAACACCGACAATGATAGTTCAGGTATACATTCCGACATCGCAAGCTGAAGATGAACAGATAGAGAAAGTGTATGAGGATATTGAAAGGGTAATGCAGTATGTAAAGGAGGACGAAAATCTAATAGTCATGGGCGACTGGAATGCAGTTGTAGGGGAAGGAGTAGAAGAAGAGGTTACAGGAGAATATGGGCTTGGCACAAGGAATGAAAGAGGAGAAAGACTAATTGAGTTCTGTAACAAGTTTCAGCTAGTAATAGCGAATACCCTGTTCAAGAATCACAAGAAGAGGAGGTATACTTGGAAAAGGCCGGGAGATACGGGAAGATTTCAATTAGATTACATCATGGTCAGACAGAGATTCCAAAATCAGATACTGGATTGTAAGGCGTACCCAGGAGCAGATATAGACTCAGATCACAATATAGTACTTATGAAGAGTATGCTGAAGTTCAAGACATTAGTCAGGAAGAATCAATCTGCAAAGAAGTGAGATACGGAAGTACTAAGGAATGACGAGATACGTTTGAAGTTATCTAATGCTATAGATACAGCAATAAGGAATAGCGCAGTAGGCAGTACAGTTGAAGAGGAATGGACATCTCTAAAAAAGGCCATCACAGAAGTTGGGAAGGAAAACATAGGTACAAAGAAGGTAGCTACAAAGAAACCATGGATAACAGAAGAAATACTTCAGTTGATTGATGGAAGGAGGAAGCACAAGCATGTTCCGGGAAAATCAGGAATACAGAAATACAAGTCGCTGAGGAATGAAATAAATAGGAAGTGCAGGGAAGCTAAGACGAAATGGCTGCAGGAAAAATGTGAAGACATCGAAAAAGATATGATTGTCGGAAGGACAGACTCAGCATACAGGAAAGTCAAAACAACCTTTGGTGACATTAAATGAAACGGTGGTAACATTAAGAGTGCAACGGGAATTCCACTGTTAAATGCAGAGGAGAGAGCAGATAGGTGGAAAGAATACATTGAAAGCCTCTATGAGGGGGAAGATTTGTCTGATGTGATAGAAGAAGAAACAGGAGTCAATTTAGAAGAGATAGGGGATCCAGTATTAGAATCGGAATTTAAAAGAGCTTTGGGGGACTTGCGGTCAAATAAGGCAGAAGGGATGGATAACATTCCATCAGAATTTCTAAAATCATTGGGGCAAGTGGCAACAAAACGACTATTCACGTTGGTGTGTAGAATATATGAGTCTGGCGATATACCATCTGACTTTTGGAAAAGCATCATCCACACAATTCCGAAGATGGCAAGAGCTGACAAGTGCAAGAATTATCGCACAATCAGCTTAACAGCTCATGCTTCGAAGCTGCTTACAAGAATAATATACAGAAGAATGGAAAAGAAAATTGAGAATGCGCTAGGTGACGCTCAATTTGACTTTAGGAAAAGTAAAGGTACGAGAGAGGCAATTCTGACTTTACGGCTAATAATGGAAGCAAGGCTAAAGAAAAATCAAGACACTCTCATAGGATTTGTCGATCTGGAAAAAGCGTTCGACAATATAAAATGGTGCAAGCTGTTCGAGATTCTGAAAAAAGTAGGGGTAAACTATAGGGAGAGACGGGTCATATACAATATGTACAACAACCAAGAGGGAATAATAAGAGTGGACGATCAAGAACGAAGTGCTCGTATTAAGAAGGGTGTAAGACAAGGCTGTAGCCTTTCGCCCCTACTTTTCAATCTGTACATCGAGGAAGCAATGATAAAATAAAAGAAAGGTTCAGGAGTGGAATTAAAATACAAGGTGAAAGGATATCAATGATACGATTCGCTGATGACATTGCTATCCTGCGTGAAAGTGAAGAAGAATTAAATGATATGCTGAACGGAATGAACAGTCTAATGAGTACACAGTATGGTTTGAGAGTAAATCGGAGAAAGACGAAGGTAATGAGAAGTAGTAGAAATGAGAACAGCGAGAAACTTAACATCAAGATTGATGGTCACGAAGTCAGTGAAGTTAAGGAATTCTGCTACCTAGGCAGTAAAATAACCAATGACGGACGGAGCAAGGAGGACATCAAAAGCAGACTCGCTATGGCAAAAAATGCATTTCTGGCCAAGAGAAGTCTACTAATATCAAATACCGGCCTTAATTTGAGGAAGAAATTTCTGAGGGTGTACGTCTGGAGTACAGCATTGTATGGTAGTGAAACATGGACTGTGGGAAAACCGGAACAGAAGAGAATCGAAGCATTTGAGATGTGGTGCTATAGACGAATGTTGAAAATTAGGTGGACTGATAAGGTAAGGAATGAGGAGGTTCTACACAGAATCGGAGAGGAAACGAATATGTGGAAAACACTGATAAGGAGAAGGGACAGGATGATAGGACATTTGCTAAGACATGAGGGAATGACTTCCATGGTACTAGAGGGAGCTGTAGAGGGCAAAAACTGTAGAGGAAGACAGAGATTGGAATACGTCAGGCAAATAATTGAGGACGTAGGTTGCAAGTGCTACTGTGAGATGAAGAGGTTAGCACAGGAAAGGAATTTGTGGCGGGCCGCATCAAACCAGTCAGTAGACTGATGACAAAAAAAAAAAAAAACACTTCACATAAGGCCATCACTCACTGTAACACATAAAGCTACCTGTCTTCATTGGGCCATACAAAACAAACTGCGCAGTAGCTAACTGGAGATATGTAGCGTGGTTCACTGAGTTCTCAATTTTGCCTCTTTCCAAATGATGCATGCCATTGAGTGCACCGACGGCCCAGTAAGGTGTTTAACCTGCAGCGTGTGGATGATGTTGTTCATGCCGGAGATAGTTCTGTGATGCTTTGTAGTTGTTTTCGTTACCAAGACTAGGGTCCACTCATTCAGGTTACCATTAATGTGAACTAAAGTCTTTACTTCACCATCCTTGGTGACCAAATGTTGTACTTCCTCATCCATCTTCATGATGACTATGCTGTGAACACTCACGTCATCTGAGATGACAACAGTTATTTTATTAGGATTGCACACACATATATCTCTGGTATGAGGAACACTCAGTCACACTATGGCACCTTGGATAACACATTAAATCACCCAATCTTAATCTATAGCAGTTGTCTGGGACTATGTGGAACAGTGGGTGAAATGTGGCAATCAGTATCCAAATAGTTTTGTGGCTCTGTGAGAGCCAATCATCAGTGAGTGGATTCGAGATGGATAAGGCATACCTGAACAAACTTGAGGACTCTCTTCCTGGCCAAATTAAGGATTGTCAAGGCTAAAGTTGTTGTTCACTTTTTTAGCCTGATGTCTCCTGGAGGTCAATAATTTTTTTCCAAAGATGTTAAGTTTCAAGCACGTGTCATCTCAAAACTGCCTTCTCATCTCCATCACCGCCACCACTTCCCTCTTTTTACAAATAATTCATTGAATTCTTTATAATACTCAGACAAATTTGTACATGATGTAATATGACAGAATTCTTGCTGTGGCTAAATGTTCTATAATAGGTAATTGCTTTTCCATAATAGTTCGTTTAGTTTATAGATATGATACATTTCTGCCAAGAAATTATTAAAAATGAGTGTCAGCTCCCTGACATTGTACAGATTTTCCTTCTTTGCTTCTGCATGTGTTCTAATTTAAGTTTGAAATACATACTCAGTATCACATTAAAAGTTCCTAACATTTAAAATATTTATATTTGAAAGATTAGGATTACAAAGCTGTACTGAGTCTCTGGCAATGATTTGAAACCTCAATGTGCTGCAATCAGAACTTCTGAACATCATGACATGCAATTGAAGAGGAGGCTGAATGTATTCACAGTGGTTTCTGGATGATGATGATGATGATGATGATGATGATGATGATGAACAAGTTGCTGACCAGCGTATCTCAGATATCTTCAGTGGGTGACAAGTCACGTTATTTGAAGCCCAAGAAAGCAATTGGCCCAGTGTTCTGTGAAGGAGCCTTCGACATCTGTTGCCGGACATTGTCCTACTGAGATGATGTGCTGAATTGTGGGGAAAAAAAAACACAAAAAAGTTTTGTGTTCAGCTAAAATTTTGTATTTTGGACTTTTGAATGGCGTGTTTGGTCTTCTTAGATGAAGTTTAGTTCATTGAATTGTGAATAAAGGTTCATGCCTAATTAGACTGTTTGAAAAGAGAGCGGGGGGGGGGGGGGGGATTAGCATAAAACAAGATGGTGCCTAAGTTTGTCTTGGGAACATTTTAGCTTTCTAACAAATTATAAATTTACCGTTGTTTCCCCCATCATTCTTAAGTTGAATGCTGGAAAGGTTTCTTTGAAGAGAAAATGGCAGATTTGTTTCCCAATCCTAGTCCATTCTAACCTAGTGCTCCATCTCTAATTGCCTTAGTGTTGTTGTGCAGTAAATCCTCTTTTTTTTAATTGTCTTCCTTCTTTAGTTGTTGATAATATTTTGCTCTTCTGATACAATTACAGCAAAACTCGCATATGGTGCTGCTTTAGGTTCCCACGCCTACTTCAGACTACGCAGACAATCAGGTGGATGAAGTTTTTGATCAAGCTGAACAAGTCTTGATAAAAATTGAAGATACAGACATCATTGTAATTCTTCGTTGATTGGAATACAGTGGTAGGAGAGGATAGAGAGGTGGAGCTGTGGGCAAATAGCTATACCCCATATGAGACCATCATCTCCACACAACTATTGCAACCTACATCCTTCAGAATCTGCTTACTGTTTTCGTCTTCTGGTCTCCCTCTACGATTTTTACCCCTCACACTTCCTCTAATAATGAATTAGTGATCCCTTGGTGTCTCAAGAGTGTCCTATCAACCGATCTCTTCTGTTGGTCAAGCTGGGTCACAAATTTCTTCTCCCCCCTGTTTTATTCAGTACTTCCTCTTTAGTTATATGATTGACCCATCTAATTTTCAACATTCTTCTGTGGCACCACATTCTGAAAAATTCTATTCTCTTTTTGTCCAAATTGTTTAGTGTCCAGACAAATATCTTTAGAAAAGACTTGCTAGCACTTAAATCTAGATCTGATGTTAACAAATGTCTCTTCTTCAGAAATGTTTTTCTTGCCATTGCAAGTCTGCATTTTATATCCTCTATACTTCTGCCATCATCAGTTATTTTGCTGTCCAAATAGCAAAACTCGTCTACTACTGTGTGTGTCTCGTTGCCTAATTAAATTCCCTTAGCATCACGAGATTTAAGTTGACTGCATTCCATTATCTTTGTTACACTTTTGTTGGTGTTACTCTTATATTCTTCTTTAAAAATGCTGTCCATCCCGTTCAACTGCTCTCCCAAGTCCTTTGCTGTCTCTGAAAGAATTAAAATGTCATTCGCAAACCTCAATGTTTTTATTTCTTTTCCCTGAACTTTTATTCCTATTCCAAATTTTTCTTTGGTTTCCTTTACTGCTTATTCAACATAAAGATTGAATAACATTGGGGATAAGCTGGTCTAAAAATGCTATAAACATAGGTTTGTCTTTCCTTGACCTCTCTTGTAAGATGAGTCATAGGGTCAGTATTGCCTCATGTGTTCCTGCGTTTCTCTGGAATATAAACTGATCTTCCCCAAGTTTGACTTTCACCAGTTGGTCCATTCTTCTGTAAAGAATTCATGTTAGTATTTTGCAGCAGTGACACTGATAGTTCGCTAAGTTTCACACCTGTCAGCAACTGCGTTCTTTGGAATTGGAAGTACCATTCTTCTTGAAGTCTGATGGTATTTTGCATGTCTCATACATCTTGCACACCAGATGGAAGAGTTTTGTCATGGCTGACTCCCCCAAGGTTATCAGTAATACAGACAGAATATCACATACCCCAGGGCCTTGTTCTTACTTAGATTCTTCAGAGCTGTGTCAATTTCTTCTCTCAGTATCGTATCTCCCATCTCATCTTCATCTGTGTCCGCGTTCCTTTCTATAATGTTGCCGTTAGGTACATCTCCATTGCATAGACCCTCTGTATACTCCTTCTACTTTTCAGCTTTCCCTTCTTTGCTTAAGACTGGTTTTCTGTCTGAGCTCTTGATATTCATACAGCTGTTTCTCTTCTCCCCAAAGGCCTCTCCAATTTTCCTGTAGGTTATATCTATCTTTCCCCTAGATAACTATGCTTCTAAATCCTTAAATTTTCCCTGTAGACATTCCTGCTTAGCCATTTTTGCCCTTCCTGTCAGTCTCATTTTTTAGACATTTGTCTTCCCTTTTGCCTGTTTCATTTGCTTCGTTTTTAAATTTGCTCCTTTCATCTGTTAAATTCAATATCTCCTGTGTTATCCAAGGATTTCTACTAGGCCTTGTCTGTTTACCTATTAGATCCACTGCTGCTTTTACTGTTTCATCTTTCAGAGTTACCCATTCATCTTCTACTGTATTCCTTTCCCCTGTTCTAGTCATCTGTTGCCTAAAGCTTCCTCTGAAACTCTCAACAGCCTCTGGTTCTTTCAGCTTATCCTTATTATATGCCCCCAGTTTACTACATTTTTGCAGTTTTATCAGTTTTGATCTACAGTTCATAACCAATAAATTGTGGTCAGAGTCCAGATCTGCCCCTGGAAATGCCTTAAAATTTATAATCTAGTTCCTAAATCTTTGCCTAACAATTAGATAATCGGTCTTGAAACCTTCTGTTGTCTCCAGGTCCCTTCCTCATACACAACCTCCTTTTATGATTTTTAAATGAAGTGTTGATTAGTAAATTATGCTTCATGCAAAATTCTACCAGGTAGCTTCCTCTTTCATTCTTTTCTCCCAGTCCAAATTCACCTACTATTTTTCCTTTCTCTCTCTTCCTTTTCCTACTATTGAATTCCACTCCCCAATCGCAATTAAATTTTCGTCTTCTTTAACTATCAGAATAATTTCTTTCAGCTTAGCATACATTTCTTCAATTTCATCATCATCATCCTTGGAGCTAATTGGCATATAAACTTAAACTACTGTGATAGACACGAGCTTTGTGTTTGTCTTGGCTATGATAATACATTTATGATGATGATCATAGTAACTTACCTGTATTCTTCTTGTCTTTTCATTATTAAACCCACTCCTGCCTTACCCCTCCCCCCCCCCCTTTTTTTTTACTTTGCATTTATAACCCTGTGTTCAACTGACCAGAAGTTCTGTTCCATCTGCCACTGAACTTCACCAATTTCCACTATATTTAACTTCAACCTTCTGTTTCCCTTTTTAAATTTTGTAACCTCCCTTCCCGATTAAGGGATCTAACATCCCACACTCTGATTTGTAGAATGTCAGTTTCGTTTCTCCTGATGATATTATCTTGAGTATAGATAGATGCTATAGATTACATGTAGGATTATTTAGACTATAATCCAGTTGTGATGGACAATCAGTTACACCTCAGAAGCAGCCACTTACACACTACTACAAAAAGGTGGAGTCTAATTAAATTGAAAGTGAACATAAAAGCCATGGATTTGTTCTAAATGATGGCAGTTGAACCTGTACACAAATGTGTGGATGGAACTGTTACATCAGAAAGATGGAAAAATGTTTAAAAGGGCAATGCCCAGGATATCAGAAGGCTACCTCAGCTAGGATGATTAGGTATCGGATAAAGCATCACTATTGAAAAGTATCATCAACACAATGGCCAAAAGAAGAAAATCCAAATTTGAGGTGTGCTTTTTAAAGTAAGTACCATTTTGAAATAAAAATAAAACAAAGAGACTTCTCTTGCCAATGGTCTTGGTGCAGTGATACCAGCGGTTCACATCAGATCACAGAAGTTAAGTGCTGTCGGTCTGAGCTAGCTAGCACTTGGCTGGGTGATCATCCAGTCTGCTGAGTGCTGTTGGCAAGTGGGGTGCCCTCAGCCCTTGTGAGGCAAACTGAGGAGCTACTTGATTGGGAAATAGTGGCTCCAGTCTCATAAACTGACTTACAGCTGGGAGACCAGTGTGCTGACCACATGCCTCTCCATATCTGCATCCAGTGAAGCCTGTGGGCTGAGGTTGACACAGCGGCGGGTCGGTACCATTGGGCCTTCATGGGCCTTCATGGCCTGTTTGGATGCAGTTTAGTTTTTAGACTTTTCTTAGCAATTTTAGTTTTACATGAAAGCCTGTACTTTTATCTACATTTCTACATAATTCCCACCAACATTAAGGCACTTATCGTATCACAATTTCATTGTCTCATAACATACATGTTAAGTAACTGGTTTAGTATACAGGAGACTCGTCAAGCTTAATATATATATTTTTATGCTGTCCAAATGGTCAGATCATCATTAAAAAATTCATCAATAGTTTAATAGCATTTTTGTACGAGAGTGCTATGTAATTTTCTTTTTACTGAATCAGTTTCAGTCTTTCGAAAATTTGTCTTTTTTAATATATTGTATGTTTTCATCCCCATATATTGTGGGGCATATGCGAAAAGATGGAGACTGTGTAGCGAGCATGAAACTTCCTTTGTTTATAGTTTCATATATTTGCCAGAAGTTATTTGGAGCAAATAATACTGCATTATTATTTGTGAAAAGAATTATTTCATTTAAATACAGTGAAGGAACACTTAAAGCATGTTTAGGTCTCTCATTAATTGCCGACAAGATTCTCTTGGCTTTGCATTACACATGTGTCTTACAACTTTTTTCTTTAAAGTTAATATCCTTGTCAAATTGCTAGCATTTCCCCAAAAGACAATGCCATATCTCACTATTGCCTCAAAGTAGCTATGGTACACTACCTTTTTCATGTCTGTGGCAGTGACATTGGCTAGGATTGAGATAGCAAGTGTCAGGTTGTTCAGTTTATTTTTTAAATAGTCTATATGTTAGGACCAAGACAGATTTCTGTCCAACTACATTCCTAGAAAGTTAACACATTCTGCTTTGTTAAGTTCCAGACTTCCACGGAATTTGAATATCATTTATTTTAGATTGTTTTGTATTGAACTGCGTAAGCTGTGTTTTTGAAATATTTAGTTTTAAGCCATTTATGTGGAACCACACATTTACATTTTCTAGAGTTTTTATGACATTTTTGGGAATTTCTTCTGCATTTTTATTTTTTAGCTTTGAATACCATCCTTCCAGCTGAGTATAACTTTCCATAATTTAAACATTCTGTAACCATTGCATAAAGCACACTTCTTGACTTAAGGAAACTTTTCTCATAATGTCGAAATCATAAAGTGTCTGTTCTCTCACTTTTTTGCCAACTTTCTGCACCAAATCACCAGTAATGACTGAAGGTCACTCACTCCATTCGTCGTCATGCCCATTTGTACAGCCATCTTTAAAAGCTCTCACCTTTTTCTGTCAAACCCATCACTCATAAGTGTCTAGAAGTGTGCTTTACACAACTGTTACAGACCATTTAAATTACCAAAAGTTATGCTCAGGTGACAGATTACAATTGGGTTGTTATTTAAAACAAAATACAATGTGTTTCTTAATATTGGTGGGAATTACGGAAAAGTAGGTTAAAGGGCAGGCTTACATGTAAAAATAACATCGCTAAGAAAAAAATATACCTGTCTTTTTATTTCTAAAGGCTACTTACTTAAAAAAAGAAGTGCCTAATAGCAGGGGCTCAATTTGGATATAGGCAATATAATAATGTGGCTATTAGAGAGACAAAGAAAGCTTAAATAGTGGGGTTACCACAACAAATGTCATGAGATGGACAAAAACATATAGTAAAAGGTAGCACAGATGGTTCACTCATACCGAGGTCTGAGTGACCTGCCCTTCCTTTTAATCTGTCCCACCCTATCGTCGAAACTCCCCGAGGGAGGAACTAATAGTTGTGAAAACTAGGATAACTTGTATAGTTTTATCTGTTTGTATTGACACTTGGAGGGAATCCCTGGCCAACAACCTTGTCTCATAATTGTATTGTATTCCTTACAATGATTCTCTCTTCTTATACAGTGGGAATACCAAAAAATTTGAAACTAATTCGAAAGAACTGAGCTTCTAGCAAGGTTATGGGATAGAGGGGCAGCCCCTGGTGGAAAAGCGATACGTAAAGTGAGGGAAGATGTATGTAGTAGAACTTTTTGATAGGAAAGATTTGAATGAAAACATTTTTGACAAATGTGAATGAGGTTGACAAGGCGAGTTCGGTCCATCAATATTGAGGGAGGAATAAGGAGCTGTATTGTTGTGAAGCTCCAAGAATTGATTACATCTCTGCAGAATTGCTGAAATTCCGCAGAAAAAAAAGCTGTAGACATGTTATTTGAGATGATAAACAATATGTAAATGATTGCATAAACATTCCATATTCCAAAGACTAGAAATACAAAGAAGTGTGAGTGGTTAAGAACACCGATCATTGTATCAGGAGCCTTAAAAATACTAACTAGGGTTACCTTCCATCTTGTAGAGCAGAAAGTAAAAGATAGTCTTCAAAATCAGCAATTTGTTTGAAAGGAACTGTGGATCACAAGAGACCATTATCACTTTCTCAGTTAATTGCAGAGTAATCATTGAAGTTGAACACACCAATCCTGATCAACTTCATAAACATCGAGAAACATTTGATGACATTTACTGTATGAAATTGTTCAAGGAAATGAATAATACAGAGACAAAGGAATAAGCTCCAAAAGAATCAAATGCTTCGCCAAAGAAGTTTAAAATATTTAAGAGAGTTAGACAGCACTCAACTATTATTGAATCATACATATAAATCAGTGAAGGAATTTTCAGACATCAGCAGCAATGAAATAATAATTCATGATGAGAGATGAATCAAATAATAATAGATGAATGTGGGATGAAGATCAACAGAAACGGGACAAAAATTGTGAGGTGCACAAGAGGTGGGAAACAGAGCACAGTTGTGCACCTTGCAGGTGAGACTCTTTGGGTACAGCAGATGTTAAAGTTGAAATAGCTGGCAAAAGAATCACTTATCTGGAAAATATGCTGATATCAAACTGTGTCCCTTGACTACTATAAAATGATTTTTAAGGAGATGTATTTAAAGCATTGGTAGGTATGGGGCAGAAACTAGGATTTGAGGGAGGCAGAAAAGAAAAGACTGGGAGCTTAGAGATGTGGCATTGGTGGATAATCTGGAAGACACCATGAGCTGAAAGAGTCTCAATCGAAGTATAAGCAGAGAACAACAGGAGAGAAAAGATGCCTTCTCAGAACCGTCACTGCATGGAGGAATATTGTGGTTAGCCACTTATTTTGCCATTCATCCCACTACACTACTCTGATCGAGGGAATGATGGAGGGAAGAAGATGGAGAGAGCTTACTGAGACAGAGTTAATGAAGGAAATTAAAGCTGGTAGAAGATAAGAGAGTATCAAGAAGGGTGGAAGTACGAGTGTGTGTTAAAAACCATAGGAAGCTGAGAATTGTCTGTAGTAATAGTATAGATCAATAATTGTGCCCAGTTTTAATGACTCCATTATCAATTTGATTAAGCCCTAATTTCTATTCTTTTGTTATTGCAGAGCTTACTTTTTAAATATGAAACAAAATTGTAGAGCAACACTTTTTACTAAGTAGGTATCTGTAGAACTGTTGTTTGGTGGCTAATGGGTTGTTCATTGCCATTAACAGTTCATAAAGGTCATCATTCCTCAATACAGAAAGATGAAGACATAGTCTTAAATTTGAGGTGTAATATGCGAGAGTTCGTTGCATTTCCCCTAAAGATTTTAGACTAAGAATGAGAAGGTCTGATGTGGGAAACATCTACATTTACAAAGCAATGTAAATAAATTTCATGACTATCAGGAAGTGGACACCTGTATAAGCAACCTTCATGTTGACTACTACTTCATCTTCTTCTTCTTCTTCTTCGTCCTCGTCCTCAAGGCCTTGCACCAGTCTACACAGGAATGGCAGGTTATTTTGGCATTGTTAGTAGTAGGGGGTGGCCGGATACCCTTCCTATCAGTCTGCATCTACTGTTTTCATTTGCAAGTGTGAATGTCTGCAAATTGTGTAACTGAGGTGGGACATGTACCAGCCCAGGATTCACGCAGTTGCCTAAAAACCACATTCAGGCTGTCTGGCATACTGACCCTCGTTTTTAATCAGCCAATCGGATTTGATGCAGGATCAGCATGCCGTGTCCCAGAAGTGTAGGCACTGAAATGTGCTCACAAATCTGAGCAACAACCTCAGTGCTGACACAGTTGTTTTTAAATATGTATGTCTAGGAGGTCAAATAAATTTGTTCCTGGATAGTTTCAGATCATGAATTAACTATCTGTGAATATTTTTAAATTCTGGGTTGGAATGCCGAAGATTCAATTGTAATTGCACAGGAGTAATTTTGGAGAAGTGACCTGAATATTGTTACTGGCATAGGTCCAGATGTATGGAGCCTATATATATCAACTTATGTTCATTTGATGATTGACTCCCAAGGAAGATATCATCCAGGCTGAATAGCAGAGGCAGGATTGTTTGATTTACCTTTTTTCCATCAATTTCGTTATCATCAAAAATAAGACCAATGACTTTGGAACCCCAAAGATCACACAAGTCTCTAATCGTCCAGATATCATGCATGCATTGTGGAATATTTGTACCAAGCAAGATGGCTCCCTACTCCCAAAGAACTTCATTTTGACTCTCGTATAAAACAGTGCCTGGTCTGAGGATGCAATATGGCAATGTAGCTGTCCTGAATCTTGGTGACAGTGCATAACCAATCACAAATCTCCATTTACCTGTTGTTCTCTTCAAATACTTCATATTTAAATTTCACTTGAAATGAGTACAACATGTCTCTTTTCATGGCTTGATGAATGGAACTTCAGCTGTGTCATTTTCACTGCCTGGCTTTCCACAATTTTCCACAGGATTTTTCCATCATGGCTGATACGCAGCTGTCATTTTCTGAGTCACTCACTGTATAGGGATGGATGAGGAAAATGTCTAACTGAAGCAGAGAACAGTTTGACTATTGAAGTGATTCTTTGCCTTACCATTCTCTCTTTTTCAGTTTAGTTACAATATAATAAATATCTGCAGAGTACCATTACTATAACTCAACATCAGTATTACTTATTGATGATTTACAACAAAAATGTCTGATGTTTTGGATGTCTTAAGCCACAGCCATTTTTCAGATTGTTAGAACTAGGAGACGTGTTTTTTGTGCAAAAAATAGGTAGAGACTGTATTAAACATGAAAAGTGTCACTTTCTAATCCCTGAGCATGTATCAGAGCAAAGTAAATGGAGACAAAATGCATAGAATTTTCAAGCATGTAAAACTGGTAGATGACACAGACTGGTAGTAGTAATGGTAAGAGATCCTGTGCAGTGTGTGAGGTGGAAGGAGGGAGGTAATGGAAAGAGTTAGTTGTGGGTCCGTTCAGGGGAGGGGATAGTCAGTTATGTAACTTCAGTGGGATCTGCACTTGGCAGTACATCCACAACACTGAAGTTAATTCTCCTTTCTCATACTAATCTTCCTGCACGGTTCTTCCTTGTTTGAAAGTCTGTCTCAACATTTCTGCATTGTCTACTTGTCACTTTTTTGCATCTATATTTTTATATGAGGGTGAGTCAATAATAAGTTGCAAAATAGGGTAGGGGAATTGGCACCATGAGTACCAACCTGATACGGCATTGGAAGTTTCTCCTGCTGTGTTCCCCCACTACACACTGTTGTGGATCTGTTGGTCAACTGCCACCCACACAGAAGTGTTTATTAAGTTAGAGTGCTTGTTTTTGTAAATTGTGTTGTGTCTGTTAGGTGATTTTTTTTTTCCTTGTGTGTCCTGGAAACATTTCCATTTTAGGAACATTTTATTATTATGGAATGAGGAAAAGCCACAAGAGAGGCCGGATATGGTGAGTAGGGAGTCTGAAATCATTGTCATGTTGTTTATGACTAATACTTCCTGACTCTTCACAGTGGTATCTGAAGGAAAGAACTCAAGGTGGTCTTCCCTCAACATGTTGAAAAAAGAAACCAACATTATTCCAATTATTATTCCAATAACTTAGGGGCATATAGCTGGGTGACATTGTCGACAAGTGCCAATATTTTGACAGGATCACATCCTGCCATTTTCAAGGCAAGTGGCTGTGTGTGCTGTTGTCAAAATATCGGTGGTTGTCGATGACGTCACCCGGCTGCATTCCCCTAAGTTATTTGAACATTGTATATGCTGGGAGAAACTTGGGTCTCAGAAACCAACATTGTTGTCTTGTTAATTGTCACTTCTTGTTCATGCCTATGATAACAGTGTTTCATGGCATGTAAAGATTTTTGACAAAAACTTGATGATGTTAGCACATTGTTCTCTCGTGTCTAGTACTGGTAAACCACCAATCACGTGAAACAGTGTTTATTAAAATGAGCACTCGAAGATCATTGCCGCACGGATAGCAGTTGGACTAATGAATCAAAGCTGAGAGCAGTAAAGATGCACAGGAGGAAGAAATTTCACTATTCTGACAACTTTTGATTCCTCCTCACAGTTTTTTAATTTGTATTGTGTTTATAGAAAGGCGTTCTCATTAAACATTACCTACCTCACTCTAATTTCCTAAACTTCATGTGATAGGAGTTCATTAGGTCAGCGTGTTACAAATGAAAACACCATTTCTTAAAAAACAAGTAACATATTTTGCAACATATTTCCCTTTTAGCAATATACGTTATCATTCTGTTAACCCTGCCAAAAAGCTGGAATTGCCCGTCTAATAGATACGTACCTGTCGTGACCATATTCTCCTCATTTGAGAATAATTTTTTTTTAATCCTTGAGACTGTATTTCTTTTGTGAGCACAAACAAATAGCAAAGAACCAGTTCAGGTAAATACAGGGGTGAGTGATGGATTGGTGGTAGAAATTCATAATGCAATTTATGTAGCTTTGTGGCGACAACACTAGATGAATGTACTCTCGTGTTGTTGGGGTGAAACAGCACTTTCTTCAGAATGAGATTTTCACTCTGCAGCAGAGTGTGCCCTGAAATGAAACTTCTTGACAGATTAAAACTATATGCCGGACCGAGACTCGAACTCGAGATCTTTGCCTTCCGCAGGCAAGTGCGCTACCATCAGAGCTACCTGAGCACGATTCGCGACCCATCTTCACAGCTCCAATTCTGCCAGTACCTCGTCTCATACCTTCCAGACGTCACGGAGGCTCTTCTGCGAACCTTGCAAAACTAGCACTCCTGGAAGAAAGGATACTGCAGAGACATGGCTTAGCTACAGCCTGGGAGTGTTTTCAGAATGAGATTTTCACTCCGCATTGGAGTGTGCACTGATGTGGAACTTCTTGACAGATTGAAACTGTGTGCCTTTTGCAGGCAAGTGCTCTACCAAGATCAAGAGTTCGAGTCTTGGTCCAGCATACAGTTTTAATCTGTCAGGAAGTTTTAGCACATTCTTCTTTATCAAATAGGGCCCTTTTCCTTTCAGTTTCCTGTTGAAGTGGTCCAATACCATGGTGTAGTGTTGTTCAGTGACCATTTTCTTCTTTTTTCTAAGAAGTCTGAGGCACTACACCACAGCGACAACTTGAGACAAAAAGTTCTTCAGATTACATTTTAAATTGCTCCAAACTTAGCTTTGAAATGAAAAGGTACACCCACTTGTTATCTACTTCTACAGTCTTACCACACACTGAGACTACAATTTTATCGTTGCTAACTCATCCTGTACAATATTAATTGCCATTCCCTTCGACATGTCGATGGCCTCTGTCGCTTTGCACACTTTCATTCAATGATCAGTGAGAATCGCTTCATGAACTTTTCTAGGGATTACCTCAGTAATCTCATCTGCTGGAGTTCTTGGAGAATCCCAGTCAAAAATGGATGTTTGAATTTGTTTGAAATGTTTGAACCAGTATCATCTAGCTGCTGTTGTAAATGGGGATGAGTGAACCAAACAGCATCCACTTTCACATTTATCATGTCACTTGTTGCCTCATAAAAAAGTGTCACTGAATGGTACTGAAATTTTTCCACGTCAGCAAAAATTAAGTAGCACAATGTATTAAATTACTGTCAGGTCTAAACTAACCTATTAGTCCATCTCAGTACTGTTACTTTGCTGTCCAACAGATAATGGTACACAGTGGAAAACAACAGCCGTGTCTTCAAACACAAGTTCTAATTGGACTGATCTTCTCTTGTCTATTAACAGTAGTTTCAAAGATCATGGATGTGCAAATAATATTCTAGCACCTAATATGTGAAATCCAACAGCCAAACCCTATCGACTAAAGATTCATCGGATAGAAGATTGCTTTCAGTTTTCGATTAATGCTCTGGTTTTAGCAGTTTATTAAGATCCAAACAGCAGCTTTACTTCACCAGTGAAGTGAATGTGCAAAATTTGATGTTATGTAGTGTTGGTAGGGAACTTATAGCAGTTGGCTGGAGATAAATTAAACATCACAACATTTAACATATTTATTAAAGAGGGAAGTAGCAGAGCGCATTAACATATCTCCCTATCTCTTAGTCATAAAGGGATATGTGTTTGAGAAAGCTAGATTTTCCTTAGAAGTGTTAGTTTTAATTTGTAATGGATGTATTGGGTAGAACATTCCTTAACAATAATTAATGACCGTTCTTTATGGGAAATACATTCTGATCAGATCTCATGTTTTTTGTTTAGCATCTCGAATTTCTGAAGTGAAGTGGGACTGTAAAACAAGTTCTTAAATGAAGAAAACAACATTGTATCAAACACATGAATAAATAAACAATTTTCAGTACAAGATACAGATCTCCTGCAGTGCTTGTTAATGAGCTCATTTGGTTTGGCATAGAGTACATGCTTGTGCAAACCTTTTACTTCATTGTCCCATGCTCAGTTGCCCAAGAATGTGATTGAAGTTGACAGCACTATAGATGCTGACTGTTGAATATTTTCTGTATTGTAGTCACCATATCTTCTATTCACCAGCAATCTGTACACATATTCTCTTGATAAAATTTACCTTAGTCTTTTGTGGCTGACTCTTACATACCAAAAATTCATAGTCATTGTACAGGTCTGTTGTTGTTGTTCTGTTGCCGTCGTCATATATTTTTGTCACCTTTGAGAAATTATTCACCGGAATGTGTCTTCTCAAGTGCAGACAAATTGATGGTATTGCATAGGATTTCCTGCTGTAGTAATGGATACTATGTTACTCGGGCTGCAGCCGAATCCTGAAATCACATTGACATGATATTTCAGTGTTCCGACTGGTTGCTACCTTAAGATGTAAAGGTGATCTGCTGAGATACCAGATCCACCACGTTTATAGACACTATATAAACCCCACAGTACATGCATCAGAAGGAGTCAGTGTTGCCCCTTAGCAAAGTGCACAAGCAGTACTAAAGGAGGTGAATATTCATGGTGTGTGGCAGTTAGGTGCAGCACTGACAGCTTCTGGTGCATGTGCCGCGGTCTTTCTGTGGCCTAGATTACCGCAATGGCTCTGGCCTCCCAGCTGTTCAGCTTCACATTTGAAGTTGTCAGGAACAATGAAATATTATGTTCATTTGATTTCAGTATCTGGCTGCTAAACTGAGGAACATACCTTTCAGAGCAAATAGCAAATATAGGCACCTGATATACAGGGTGATTCTGTGATGTTAAAATCTTTCAGGGATGGTGAAGAAGGGTAAATGTATAAATTTGAGGAAAGGGATCCTAGTCTGGAAATGGCCAAGCCAAAGGCATAGACAAAAATCTATGTAAGTTCCACCTAAGCATCATGCAGTGCTCAAACTAAGGGCCCCAACTCCTGAACTGTGATGATGACATACAGAACCCCCGCTGAATACTTCTCCGTACCCTCCGATAATTTCTCCTGTTGACGGACTAAAAACAGTGCATGTAACTTGATGTTTAAGAGACCAAAAACCTTTAAGTCTGAGGTAAAGAAATAAAAACACTTGTTCAAAATGCCATCCCCCCAGTGTCAATTCAGGCATGGCAGTGTAGTGCGAAGTTCTGTTGTACCTGTTCTAATATCCCCATTGCCCTTTGAACAATGTCACAAACAGCAAGAATTCTTGCCAGTAGATCCTCTTCAGTATTGACAGGCATCTCGTACACAGGCTTTCCACATGGTCTCACAGGAATAAATAAAGTGGAGTGAGGTCAGATGTCATGAATCTTCAGGTCAGTGTCGGTAGGGATCCATCATTTTAGAACCACGTCTGTTGGTGAGTAATGTGGGAAATGTTCCAGAAACACTGGTACCGGTACATGCATTCCATTCCAGTGTCAGAGGTATCAGAAAGATTTCACTTTTAACTTTTGACTATAGTTTCTGGACCAGGGTCCCTTATCTCAAATTGATACATTTACCCTTCTCCATCATCATTGTAACGTCATCACAGAATCACCCCGTATATGCAAATCATAGTAGCAAAATTTGGTCATGGTTAAGGCATTGCACACACAGTCAGTCGTCCATGCAGCTTGCATGTTATTGCATTCTTGTCAGCATAATAAATATTTCTCGGTGGAAGGGAACTGTAATGGTAGGTCCCCTTTTAATTAGTTGACAAAGCTACAGGAATAGTGGTTCACACAACTTGAGAAGCACCCTACTCGTTTGATAGGAAAATTAGAGAGCAGGTTTCCAGACAAAAGCCAGGGCCAAGGCCAAGTACGGCAGTCGGCAGAAAGCTCTCTACTCAAAGTTGTGCTTGATGACACATGTGCTCTGTAGGAGCTGCAACATCACCACCAGCACCGTCACCACACGGCAGGGTGCCGCGGCACGCCGACCCCCCCGCCTGGACCTCCAGAGTCATCGCTGCCCCCTCCACCAGCTACGCCCCCCGATCCTGGCCCTTGCAGCTCCGTCTTCAGGCTGCAGTTCCTGGGCTCCGTCGAGGTGCTCGAGGAAAGTGGGAGGAGACGCCGGCGACGCCTCAAGAAGCACATGGTTGAGGAGGCCGTAACACGTATTAAGGTGTCCATATGACCACTCCATCCCATGTCACACTGTACTGGCAGGAATTCCTAATGATAGCATTTTTTAAGCTATCAATTTCTGTATTTGAGATCTTCGAAACGCTCCGACTTGCACCTCAGGAAGTTTTGTTGTGAAATACATGTTGCACAGTTATTGATCCACGATAGTGAATACATGAAGTCCCAACATGTGAGCTTCCATTCACTGAATACGTTTTTGGCCTATGAATCAGTCATTCTAATAACATTTCTGCCACACAAATTTCAAAGCTGTCATTCTTTGTGATATTGAACCTTACAACCTATCCATACATACCATAGTATCACTAATCTGTAGAAGGCTTCCAGTAATTCAACAAAAGCAGTGAGATTCACTGCCTCTGATGTTCCAGATGTTTCTTGTCTTGCAACAGTAAACCCCTATTAAATTATTTTTATTCTGAAAATTGTATTCCAAAACTTGAGTTGCTTTCATCAGCTAGTGTATACTCCCATAATTGACATAAGTGGTTTGTGAAATTATATTGAAGATAATTAATTACACAAATTAACACAATGGTACACTTGAAGCTCTATCTTGCTATAATACCTTCTCTAACTAATAATTACATATGGAAATTTAAGATTCTGATAGTTCTGCTCTAATGTATTGCATGAAATTTTAAATAAAAGAATGGAATTTTTAAGAAGACATTATAGTTACCATTGACAAAAAAAATGTTTATTTTCACTATTGCAAAAAAGGTATTACTTGTCTGTGAAACCCAACCATGAGAAGTTAATCAAAAGGATTAAATGTTCATTTGTCTTTTCTTGTATTCTTAAACTAGATTCAAGGAAATAAGTCCTTAACAAAGAACATTCTACTGCTTTTGCTGGAAAATGAACTGTTCCATTGCACTGATTCACTGTAGTGCCTTCAATTTAACAGATTCAGATAAGTTGTCTGAACACTTCGTGTTGCAGCTACTGAGAAAAATGGTGATTGAGAGTTCAGAAAAGAAATCTGTTTCCTAAGCTGTTTATTTATTTATTTTTAATTGCATCAGAAGACTGAAAGGCTGCAGTATAAACACTATTAAAACTGTGCTTCATCTATTTATGTTGTACTGTGGGTGATACTTCTGTTGTATTCACTAGAGACATTGACTAACATAAAATGTTTCCCCAATTTCTTCTGAACATTTAGCTAACATGTGACCCATTAGAAATAAATTTAAATGTTTGCAGTGTTTAGAGAAAGTTCAATCCATAAATATCCTCAATGTAATGTTTTCTGTAGCCTAAATTTCTTGAAGTGTCATTGAATTCAGAGGTAATTTTGAATTCGGGTAGTACAAGATATTGCTCAATAGTCCACTAACAAATCTGCTCGTAAAACTGAACCTTAATTGTACTCTAAGGTAACTCATTTTAATCAGTCAAAACCTTTGTACTACTGCTCTTTTGTTCCTCATGACCATTTGCTGTAATTTATTTCCTGTATGGCACCAGCCACAGTGTTGTTTTGTTTGGTAATATGTAAGTGTTGTGCTTTACCCAGACTTATGTTCTTTTTTTCTCTCATTTTGCTGCCTGTGGCCCTGTAGGCATTGGTAAGTTTTAGTGTAATTTTTTTTTCTTATAGAAATCCCATGTAGTAATAAATATAATATTGAATCTATGAATGTGAAATTTAGTCTCGTAAGTTTCTCCGCAATAGAAAGGAAAATCACCAGCTTCTGCCCTGTTGTATGGAATTTTTTTTTTTTCTCTCCCATCCCCACCCCACTGCTTGTTATGAGACTGTTAGAATATGGAACATAATTCCTGTGGCAATTTTTGCTTAGTTTTTGTATTGTCACTTTGTATTGTCTTTTAAACATACTATTTGCTCCATAATGCTACCTAATAAACCGCAAAAAATTAGTAATGTATGTTTATTTTGTGTCCTATTAACATAGTCCCACAATATGGACTGTTAGTCATGTAGTACTATAAATTTTTTTGAACATACTCTCAAACATTTTACTACTAGGTAAATACCATTAAAACAGTCTACAAAAAAATCAAAATAATTAAAATTGCAAAGAAATGAAATGAACTCTCAGGTTTTAATATAATGATGTGTGGTAAGTATAAGTAGCATGTGAAAATTAGCAGCATGGTAATTATGTGATGATAGCTGGATACTTATTTTCGATGCATTGCACTGTCGGTGTATAACATTTGTTTAAAAGTTTTAAAGTAACTGTCATTTCGAACACTAATCCATTTCTGTTTTATTTTAAGGTGGACACACTGTGAGTAAGTTATTTGTTTAGGCACTGGTTAATGACAGTACAATCTTGCAACAAAGTTTTAAATCTTTTAAGGAGCTGTAGGCAAATCCAGCATCACACAACTACAGTATTTTTTGATAGTACTCCTGTTACACTTATTATGATTAATAAATGTGGGTGCAAACTTCTGAATTTATGCATTATTTTTAGAAAGCTGCAACCAAGTTCAATAGTGGCCTCGGGCTGTATAATTAACAAATGATGTTTTCGTAGTTATTTTTTAAAATGTGATGACTTACATTTGTATTCACTTAAGTATGTGTATTACAACATTAATGTTAATAATAATGCTCAGGACTTTAATGTACTTTAATATTGTATAATTCTCATGAATAGTTATATGCTTTATCCTCATTTACATCTTCCTCAATGTATACACTGGAGGACAAGCCATAGAAAACAGTAGAAATAGGATGTAGAGGGCAGCTTGTGAACCCCACAACAAATCTGCATTAACATGGTTTGTTTGTAAGGGCAATTCAGCAGCGACTGTGGATACTTATGGATATGTCTGCTTCATAGGATTGGTGACTCCTCAATTTCTCCTTGTTACTGCCAATACTGGAAATTGCTGAGAAGAAAGTGAGGAGGAGAAAAAACATTTTCAATTTCTCCATGTTATTGCCGATACTGGACATTGCTGAGAAGAAAATGAGGAGGAGAAACCTTTGTTATTTTGAGTTCCACTACCCAGTGAAACTTCAGTTTAGTTCAGACCTTATTGAAAAGTTAAAACTCAAATCATAAGAAAAACTTATAGGTGGCACAAAAAAAAGTGACATACGCTTCATCCACCAGGACAGTTGGGGGCAGTATTTTATGGAATCCATAAAAATATCTTCAGCATAAATTGGCTGTAGGGGGGAAAAAGCCACGACTAAGAAGGTATAAAAGTTATAAAACAAAACAGTCCTCTTTCCTAGGAAATCGCGCAGTCTCCTGAAAATGCTTAGCAATGAAAAAGCAGAGGGTTGTGAAGTATGAATTGTTGAATGTCCACTTTTCATCAAATATGGCCCCTTCCAACTTTCAGATATGCCCACAGTTAAAGAAACTTACGGCAGAAGAAACTTACTGCAGAAAGTTTTAAGATGTGAAGGCGGTCTTTCTCCAGAGGTGGAATGAACCTTGGGGTAAATGTTAAACGAAGTCCATTCTTGACCTGGAGAACTATCTTCATGAAGCCAAAAAATTTTGTGTGCACCCACATAACAGTAAGAACGTAGTAATGATTTCAAATATTTAGGTCACATATAATACAAATAATACTTATAGGTACTGATGCTCATACTGTCGTAGGCGGTCACAATAGTCAACTTCTGAGCATTTTGCAGCTGTAAGCACTTGGTTTAAAAGGGAGTTAACTTTGTTGACCTTAAGACTCGATCACAAGTTCTGTTGTATTCAAATGAATTTCTTCTGATATTTGAAAAGTTGTACAGTATTGTGCATCGATAAGCACTTAGTTTAAAGGTAGTCCTCCCTTGGCCATTCATTCTGGCAGATGTTATTTATCTATTCCTTCTGCGTTACTTGATCTTACGTTATCCAAAGCACTCTCAATTTCTGGTTCTAGTACTGGATCCCCATCTCTTTTGAATCGACTCCGGTTTCTTTTTCTACATCAGACAAATCTTCTGCCTCATAGAGGCCTTCAATATAACCTTTCCATGTATCTACTCTGTCTTCTGCATTTAACAGGGGAATTCTCATTGCACTCTTAATGTTACCACCCTTACTTTTAATTTCACCGAAGATTATTTTGACTTTCCTGTATGCTGAGTCAGTCTTTCTGACAATGATTTCTTCTTTGATTTCTTCACATTTTTCATGCAGCCATTTTGTTGTAGCAGCCTGCTCTTCCTATTTATTTCAATCATTCGTGACTTGTGTTTCTTTATTCCTGAATTTCCTCAAACATTTTTGTACTTCCTTCTTTCATCAATCAACTGAAGTATATCTTCTGTTACCCATGGTTTTTTTCGCAGTTACCTTCTTCGTACATATGTTTTTCTTTCCAACATCTGTGATTGCCTTTTTTAAAGGTGTCCATTTCTCTTCAACTGCACTGCCTGCTGAGCTATTGCTGTATCTATAGCTTTAGAGAACTTAAAGCATATCTCATCATTCCTTAGTACTTCAATATCTCACTTCTTCCTGAATAATCTCTTAAATTTTAGCCTACTCCTCTCCACTACTACATTGTGATCTGTATCTGTATCTGCTCCTGGATACGCCTTACAATCCTGTATCCGATTTCGGAATCTCTGCCCAACCATGATGTAATCTAACTGAAATCTTCCCATATCCCCCAGCACTTTCCAAGTATTCCTTCTCCTCTTGTGAAATTTGAACGGAGTATTCACTGTTACAGCTGAAATTTATTGCAGAACTCAGTCTTTCTCCCCTCTCATTTCTTTTTCCAATCCCAAATTCTCCTGTAAATCTTTCTTCTACATATTCCCCTAAAACTGCATTCCAGTCCCCCATGATTATTAGATTTTCATCTCCCTTTGCATACTGTATTAATCTTTCAATATCCTCTTATAATTTCTCTCTCTCTTCATCTTCAGCTCACATCAGCATTTATACCTTGAACTATCATTGTCAATTTTGGTTTGCTGTTGATTCTGATGAGAAGAACCCTACCACTGAACTGTTCACGGTAACTCTTTCTCTGCCCCAAGTTCCTAGTAATAACGAATCCTATTCTCGTTACACCATTTTCTGCTGCTGTTGATATTACCCTATACTCATCGGTCCAGAAATCCTTGTCTCCTTTCAGTTTCACTTCACTGACACCTACTATTTCGAGACTGAGCCTTTGTAGTATCCTTTTCAAATTTTTGAACTTCCCTACCATGCTCAAGCTTCCAACACCCTGACCTGTAGATCATTATCCTTTTGTTGGTCATTCAATCTTTTTCCCATTGTCACCTCCCCTTTCGCAGTCCCCTCCTGGAGATCCAAATGGGGGTCTATTCCAGAATCTTTTTACCAGTGGAGAGATTGTCATGACTGTTTGGCAGTTACAGGCCACATGGCCTGTGGATACGTGTTAGATGTCCTTAATGCATTGGTTCCCATTGACTTCTGCATCCTTATGCTGTTGATCATTGCTGATTCTTCTGCCTTTAGGGGCAATTCCCAACCCAAGGACAAGAGTGTTCTCTGAACCTCTGTCTACTCCTTCACCATCTTTGACAAGGACGTTGGCACATAAAAAATTAATTTCTTTCTAACACACAGATTGTACCAAAAGATAGATGAACATAACACCTTTTGGTCATTATATATATTATGCTATCAGACCAAGACACTGCTGTATTAGATTGTGTTGTTTATTAAAATATGCCTATTTCGGCCTGCTTGTCATCTTCATGTTATCTCCAGAAAGTATATAATTTGGTACAATATTTCAAATTTTGAAGTAGATAATTTAGCATATTGTAGAATTATTGTTTGCTGCATACAACAGGTGGTCTTGAAATGTATATGAAATCGACGACTGAGAGAGAGTTGCTGTCACATTACTGTATAAGTAGTAATAATCATATAGCATTGCTGGCTCACTTATCAGTAGAGCTGTCAAGTAACATCATTATGAAATATGAGGGTGGTTTGAAAAGTTCTCGGAATCACCCTGAGAGGTCAGTGCTAGCGCAACGAGTTGTTCACATGATATTCATTGAACTGTTGCCTGTAAACATGTGCCGCGTCAATGTTCTTGGAAGAGAGCTATGGTGGTGGCGTGGCTCTGTTGTTGTTCCCATGTAGTGATTCGTGAAGATGCAAAAAATAGAGATTCGAGTAGTGATTATTAAGTACTTCGTAAAGAAAAGTATGAAAGCACAGGACATTCATGCCGATTTGCAGAATACACAGGGGGACTCTGCTCCTTCATATTCAGCTGTTGCCAAGAGGACAAATGAATTTAAATTTGGTTGGGAGAGCTTAGATGATGATCTGTGCAGTGGTCAGTGAAGATGTATCACTACTCCAGAAATTATAGCAGAAGTGCACAAAATGGTCATGGAGGATCGCCAATTGAAAGTGCGTGAAATTGCTCACATTTGCCAGATGTCATCTGAAAGGGTATATCACATTTTAACTGAATAAATAGAAATGAAAAAATTATCTGCAGGATGGGTGCCGCGACTCTTTATGTGATGTGATGCGCACGTGTGCCGTCACCATGGTAAAATTACACGAATTAAGGTATGAATTGTTGCTACACCCACCTTATTCACCTGATGTGGCTCCGTCAGACTTCCAGCTCTTCCTGAAACTGAAAGTTTTTCGTGGTGGGTGAAGATTTACTTCAAACAAAGAATTGAGAGCTGGAGTTGACAACTATTTTGCAGGCCTGGAGGAAACTTGTTTTTGAGATGGGATCAAGGCACAGGAACATCATTGGACCAAGTGCATTAAACTACAAGGAGATTACTTTGAAAAATAAAAAAAAGTACTTTTTTTTCTCTATTCTGTTCTGAGAACTCTTCAAACCACCCTCGTAAACTTTCGTAATTTGACAACTTCACAAATAACTGCTCCAGCAAAAGTTTACAGCTACTATAGCCTCACTAGCATCAAAGGAACAAACTTAGTAGTGTGAGAATACCTGAGACGTCGATGTCATATGGATTTCAAGAGCACACTATGTACATAGGAAACAATAATTCTATAATACATTAAATTATTTACTTCAATGAATGAAATGTTGTACCAAACTATATACTTTCCACAGATAACTCGAAGATGGATGAGACACCAAAATAGGCCTTTTGTAATAAACAATACAGTAGAACACAGCAGTATCTTGATCTCGTAACACAATACATAATGTCCTTATATGACCTAAGCAATGCAATGGGCCAGATGAGTACAAAAAAGTTTGACCACTTGTGTTGAATTTGTAAATTGGAACAAAGTTACCGAGAAAGGTGGTGCAATGGTTAGCACACTGGACTCCCGTACGGAAGGCCGATGGTTCAAATACCCATCTGGCTAATATGATTTTGGTTTTCCATGATTTTCCTAAACCACTTAAGGCAAATGTCAGGACGGCTCCCTTGAAAGGCCACAGCCAATTTCCTTCCCCATATTTCTGCAATCAGAGTTTGTGCTCCATCTCTGATGATCTTCCTACCTTTCTTTGAACAAAGTTGTCACATTTTCACCTTAAAGTATGAAAAGCTGTAAAATTTGGGAATAGCAATAAGATGTCCATAAAAGATTCATATTTCAGTTAATTTAGATTAATTACTGATTATTCAGTAGAAATATGACACAACCAGCTTTGATAATTTCTCATATTCAAAAAATTTCTGAAACACCCAAAATACAGGAGCTGACAATGGTCCGAATTTTGTAGAATAAGCTAAAACTCAATTTCATGAAATTATAGTTAGTTGATAGGTCTGGTGTCAGTATATCAGATTAGGATTAGAGTTACCCACTTCACATTACAACAACAATGGAAATTCCTAGAGAGAATAACACATAAAATACACAAAAGGCAACCACTTAGTATTTACACTAGCGTTCGAGCTCTTGTTCTTTTTCTAGCAAAAATACGCGCATTCTCTGTCGCACACCCAGACACTCACATCCATGGTTATGGATGAGAATGTTTGGTTGTCTTGTGTGGTTGTGTGTAAGAATGTGAATGTGTGTGTCCTTTTACTAGAGAAAGAGCAAGAGCTCAAAAGCTAGTTGAATACTGTTTTGTGTTGAGTGTTTCTATTCGCCGTACATTGGCCCACATTGTATTAACCAACACAAGCTAGAATGTTTTAGTTCTTTTATGCCTATAGTTTTTAGTTTTATTATGAGTGCTGTCGCTTCTGATTGTGTTGGTATAAAGTGGCATGTGTGTTTTAATAGGCTCCTGAGGGGGAGACTCAGCCCAGCACTGAAGTGGACTTGTTCATCTCAACTGAGAAGATAATGGTGCTAAACACTGATCTCAAGGTACAATACATTATTTTATATAACAGTACCTTACAACTAAATAACATTGAAATCCAGGGACAAGACTTTTGCAAATTTGCATACTATGTAGCAGAAGCTGTTTATCACACATTTCGCTCGTGTGTGTGTGTGTGTGTGTGTGTGTGTGTGTGTGTGTGTGTGTGGTGAAAGGGGGTGGGGGCAGTACATGTTTACTAATGCTCTGAAGATCTACTTACATTCTCAGTTGTGTTTGCTGTCTGAGTTATCGGCCATCTTGGCAAACGACTTGAAAGCTGCCGACCATGTTTTACTTTTTCTCCATTTCTCTGTGGCGCATTTTATGGAACTTTCTCAGAGTTCCTGTTTTTAGCTGTCTTTCTGTCTGTCAATTGAGTTTAATGCGTAGTCCTTTTTAACACTCTCTCTCTCTCTCTCTCTCTCTCTCTCTCTCTCTCTCTCTCTCTCTCTCTCTCTATGTTCTACAGTTCTCACATGAGTGCATATGATGTGTATGACCATAGATGCTTTTGCACCCTGAAAACAAAAACAAAACAATTGTTTCCTAAGTGTCTGAATGTTGCTAAGTTCCTCTTGTTTTTTTGCATGCAGTGGTTTGTTTGGAAATACACATACAGATACATTTTAAACTGTGTAATTTGGCTGCTTACAGTATTTAATATTTGTCATCATTTTTAGTGTGTGGAGTTGTCATCCATGAAAAACAGTTGAAATTGGTGTGTAAAGGTTGTTGTGTTGTTGTTGTTGTGGTCTTCAGTCCTGAGACTGGTTTGATGCAGCTCTCCATGCTACTCTATCCTGTGCAAGCTTTTTCATCTCATGTGTAAAGGTAGATCACTTAAATATAAATAAAGATGATTGTGCTTGAATTTGAACAAAAGATGTGTTTTTGTCACAAGAAATTATTTCTCGTTTCCCTTTGTTATATAAACACCCCTTGCGTTGTGTCCATTTGCTAAATCTATATTAAAGTTCTGTGAAACAGTACACCAGATTCCATATCTTTTCAGTCCACAGTTGGAAGTTATCCACACTGTGAAATTCATCAAAACATTTTTGAATAATAATTTACCCTTTGAGCAAATCTTACACTATCCAGCAAAATGATGGTCATATGTAATTTTCTAAGATATGAAAACTGTGCACCATACCAGAACATAAATTACTGGTCCCTGTGTTTTGCAGATGAGGTTCATGCAGTATTATGGAGGCACACCTCACTGTTTTCAATTTGCTGGTATCTTTTCTCCTACTTTCCAAACTTGACAGAAGCTCCTTGTTTTCTCATACAATTTTTATCTGTCAAAAAGATTCAGTTTACCCGTTTCCTTCTAAATGCCTAGAAAGCATCCTGCTTCCTTCTAAGTGCCTAGACAGTATCCTGCTTCAATTGACCGGTTAATTCCTCTAGTTAAAAGGTACTATAGTGTGTTAGAAACTCTTTTTGTTATTGTAGGCTGGCCGCTGTGGCCGAGCGGTTCTAGGCGCTTCAGTCCGGAACTGTGTGCGCTGCTGCTACGGTCGCAGGTTGGAATCCTGCCTCAGGCATGGATGTATGTGATGTTCTTAGGTTAGTTAGGTTTATGTAGTTCTAAGTCTAGGGGACTGATGACCTCAGATGTTAAGTCCCATAGTGCTTAGAGCCAGTTTTGTTATTGTAATGGGTAATGCAGTACATGCTTGTGTTAAAGAATTTTAAGATTTTTATATTATTTCTACATCTGGCACCATAGTTTTATTCAGGCTAAGAAAAGAACTAATTATTCTAACTAGGAACACAAGTAAACACACAGCCATGAAAGAGAGAAAATTCATTGGGTCACAGAATGACATAATCAGGAATACAATGAAAGTAGTTTACATGTCTTGAACACATTTAACAGTTGAGGGCCTGGAAGCCCATGCAGGCTTGTCTAAAGATGCAATCCACGTCTAGATCGCTATTGTAGTGCTGTGAGCACATGGCAAATCTGATGATGGTAGTCAGTAACTGAGCTGCCTCTGGCAGCTACCTCGAGATTCATCGTTCGAATGTTGGTACACACTGCACTTGCCATAATGGCCCAATATTCATGCGCTTTGGGTGGTAGGTAGTAACCAGCAAATTACTACACTAATACTTCTGGAAGCCATGATCGTTTGTGTACTCTTGTATGTGTGTGCCGGTAGTGCTAAAAAATTCCGTATCCAGAGAAGATAAGTACTGGTCAACAATTCTCACTCATAATTTTATAGTCTTTTAAAGTGAATTTTGCTTATGATAAACAGCTTAGATTTCTGGCTGCACAGCAACATACACAGTATAATAGTTAGTAAAATTAGGACTTTACTTATGTTTGTTCATTATGTGGATGTCTGTTTATAGCTCCACAATATTTCTGTATGTATGTTACTAACTGCAGTAATCCACTTCAGTTCGCTTTAATTGTTTTTAAACTTATATATTAAAGTGAAAATAATTAATTTCTTTAAACTTTGACAGTACTTGCTCTTCACTGAACGATCTTTTAATGTATGTTTTCAAATGCTTCACTATTTTCGTATTTAATAACAAACATAATGTGTGTGTTAAATGAGTCATACTGACGTTTCAGCAGCTTTAATTAATTGTCATAATTACTTGTTTATTTCATATCGTGATAAAGTATTGTGTTGATTAATATAAGATTGTTACTAAATGTTTTAATGACATAAAACTGTAGAAATGCATTAAATATTTGATAATCCAACCTATATTGCATTCGTCTGTATTATGCAGCAGTATTGATCTTGCTGTAATGCCAAATAATTTTCATTTCTACAAAAAAATTCGTTTTAGACTTAATACCTATTCCTGGCCTGAAAGAGCTATTTGTGGCAATTCTTCACACACTTGTGCAATTCTTCACACACTTGTGCAATTCTTCACACACTTGTGCAATTCTTCACACTCTTGTGCAATTCTTCACACACTTATACTGATGCCAGTATGACCGTCACAGGACACAATATGAAGGTTGACCTAGTAGATAGTGTCGGAAGTTCCATGCGGCTTTTCGCGGATGATGCTGTAGTGTGCAGAGAAGTTGCAGCATTAGAAAATTGTAGCGAAATGCAGGAAGATCTGCAGCGGATAGGCACTTGGTGCCGGGAGTGGCAACTGACCCTTAACAAAGACAAATGAAATGTATTGCGAATACATAGAAAGAAGGATCCTTTATTGTATGATTATATGGTAGCGGAACAAACACTGGTAGCAGTTACTTCTGTAAAATATCTGGGAGTATGCGTGCGGAACGATTTGAAGTGGAATGATCATATAAAATTAATTGTTGGTAAGGCGGGTACCGGGCTGAGATTCATTGGGAGAGTCCTTAGAAAATGTAGTCCATCAACAAAGGAGGTGGCTTACAAAACACTCGTTCGACCTATTACTTGAGTATTGCTCATCAGTGTGGGATCCGTACCAGATCGGGTTGACGGAGGAGATAGAGAAGATCCAAAGAAGAGCGGCGCGTTTTGTCACAGGGTTATTTGGTAACCGTGATAGCGTTACGGAGATGTTTAGCAAACTCAAGTGGCAGACTCTGCAAGAGAGGCGCTCTGCATCGCGGTGTAGCTTGCTCGCCAGGTTTCGAGAGGGTGCGTTTTTGGATGAGGTATCGAATATATTGCTTCTCCCTACTTATACCTCCAGAGGAGATCACGAATGTAAAATTAGAGAGATTCGAGCGCGCACGGAGGCTTTCAGACAGTCGTTCTTGCCGCGAACCATACGCGGATGGAACAGGAAAGGGAGGTAATGACAGTGGTACGTAAAGTGTTCTCCGCCACACACCGTTGGGTGGCTTGCTGAATATAAATGTAGATGTAGATGCAGATGTAGAGTTGGAAGGGGTGGAAGTGGGATGTTGAGCATTGCTGCAACAATATTTATATATTCATTTTCTCATCCTTCTCTTTCTCTATTTTATAATAAAAATGTATTAGCTGAGTTAGTTGTGTGTTACGTGTCAAATTAGTTTCAGAAGTGTGTAATGTGCTGTGGTAATCAGATTATTGATAGAGTTTCTTCTAAATTTAGGGTTGTATGATGTTAATGTATATTACAGTTTATGTATGGTTGTTTCCTGGACTTCACACCATCCTGTGTACAAATTTATCCTACTATGCTACAAAGTATTTTGTACCTCTGTGTGCCCTAACTTTCTCATTCTCTTGTTGCTTATAATACTTGAAAAATTATGTTGCAGGAAATCATGATGGACCATGCACTGCGCACCATATCTTATATAGCAGATATTGGTGATTTGGTGGTGCTAATGGCAAGACGACGCTTCGTGCCACACGAAGTGGATGAACCACCGAAGATAAACCGAACTCCCAAAATGATTTGTCATGTCTTTGAGAGTGAAGAGGTTTGTACATTTTCTGCAAAGTGAAGTTCCCTGACTGATTAAAAAAATTAAATGGAGAGCATTGTGTACAAGTAACTGTAAAACTGATGATGATTTATCATAATAACAAAGTGCAAATCACACTAATGAGACTTGGTGGGAATAATTAGAAATGGAGTGACTGCTTAAAAACTGATTTTCTTGAATGCACTCTGTAAACCACTGAAGCTGTGATTTGTGAGCAACATTACAAGTGTATTGGATTATGACATAGAGGCTCTCTTATTTTACATAGTGCTAGGTGAAAAACTGAAGAAAGTGTAAACTGAGAATAGAAACTATAGTCCTAAAGAAGAGAGTTCTTCTCAGAACACATTGTACATAACAGTAAACAAGAATGACAGGAAATGTTTTAGTATTATTAAATATCATAATGCAAGCATTAAAATCACAGTACGCTGCATGCAAAAATCATTTAGTATAAATATTGATGTCAGAATTGTTATTACGGATTTATTATTTTCATTAGGCCCAGTTTATTGCACAGTCAATTGGACAAGCTTTTCAAGTGGCATATATGGAGTTTCTTAAGGCAAATGGCATAGAAGATCATAGCTTTGTGAAAGAAATGGATTACCAGGAGGTGCTCAATTCTCAGGAGATATTTGGTGATGAGCTACAGATGTTTGCGAAGAAAGAGATGCAAAAAGAGGTAAAAGAAAAATAATTGTTGTGGTTATGGTATAAAATGTAGACAGTATTACAGTTTTTATTTGTGTGTGTGTGTGTGTGTGTGTGTGTGTGTGTGTGTGTGTGTGTGTGTGTGTGTGTGTTTGAATTTTTGAAGAATTAATACTTTTTATTCACACTGCAGAATTGCCCTTTAAATCAATGTTGTGAATCAGCACTTGGCTAAGAAAAATTACACAAAGTACAACCTCATACAGAGAAGGAACTAAGACACACAAATTCCAAAGAAAATGGAAACACATGTCATAAAGAACAGCTGTCAGTTAGGACTAAAAGCAATCCATAGTAATGCCACTAGTCTTTGCATTAGAACAAAATTTTGTAAGCTGATGACTAGTAAAGTGCACCATAAGAATGATAATGAAAATTCTTTCTTTCTTTCTATGTTATGCCATCTTGAGGGGGCTTCATTTAAGCTTTATATTTGGTTTGACAATTGGACTTCTTTCCCAAAATCTCTTCATGATTCACTTACATTATTTTGTTCTGTTGTTGTGATCATTTCTTACCAGTATAATTTTTAGCTTTTTAGTGTTCCAATAGCTAGACAATTTATGGATACTTTCTTTGTGATGTTCATATCTTGTAAATTTGCTCTAGTTACCCCTAAGGAGTTGATACTACCTCTTTTGAATTAATAATATTAGTGAATCTGTTGGTATCTATCCTATAAATATAGTCATAGAATTTCAGTTATCACTTGCACAATATATTTGCGAACTTATCTATTAGCATGAAGAAATCAGATGTTGTAATGTTGCAGTATTACTCTGCATATTACGAGGTATGTCTACGAAGTAAGTTCCATTTGCTTATTTAAAACAAACCTGTACAGATACAGAAAAAATATTTATTGTACAAAAAATCCAAAATTTTGTAGGCACTTGTCATAGCGTGGCACAAGTTTGTGTGTGCCCTCTTCATAGAAGTTTGCCGCCTGTGTATTCAACCATGTGGTAACATGTTCTAACAGCTCGTCATCATTGTTGAAGTGTTGACCAGCAAGAACAGATTTTAGGTGTAAGAAGAGATGAAAGGGCGCGAAGCGAGGTCTGGGCTGAACGGAGGCTGATCAAATGCGTCCCAGTGAAATTCCTGTAAGAGTTGTTTGGTCACATTCACTGTGTGAGGTCAGGTATTATTCTGGAAAACAACACCACCTTTTGACAGTAATCCTCGGCGCTTGTTCTGTATTGTGTGGCGCACTTTCTTGATGTTTCGCAGTAACCGTGTCCATTGATTGTTTGGCCTCGTGGTAAGAAATCAATCAGCAAAATGCCTTTTCTGTCCCAAAAACCGGTGCACATGACTTTTCGAGGTGTCAAGATTTGCTTAGGCTTAACCTTCATTGGGGATGAAGTGTGTGTCCATTTCATTGATTGCCATTTTGTTTCAGGGGTGTCATATGTTACCCAAGTTTTATCCCCCGTGACTATCCGAGAAAGAAAACAATTGCCTCCTCCATTGTGGTGTGTCAAAAACTGAAGTGCACTGCCCATCCGTTGTGTTTTGTGTTGTTCAGTAAGAATTTTGGGTACCCAACATGAGCAAAGTTTTCGAAATTTCAGTTTTTCAGTAACAATTTCATGAATTAGTGATTGTGAGATTTGTGGAACTGCCATAGCAAGGGCACTAAGATTAAACTTACGATTGTGCTTAATCCTCTCTTCATTTGTGTGAACTAGTTCATCAGTAGCCACAGATAATCGTCCACTTCCTTCTTCATTGTGCACTTGATCACATCCTTCATTGAACAGTCTGACCCATCTTCTAACCATTTAATCACTCGTAGCATTTCGTCCGTAAACTTCGCAGATTTGCCAATGAATTTCCTTTGGTTTAATTTTCTTTGCATATAGAAAACAAATCACAGATCTGATTTCACATGCTGTGGGATTTGCAATTATGGCTGATATTATAAAGAAGCACTACAAACCACACATCGGCAACAGCGATCTGAAAGTGGTGTACATGGCGTCTCCTCGAGTCAGAGTAACTGCGGCGCATCCCCAGAACTGCAGTCGTAGTGCTGTCGCGGATAGAAATAGAAACAGAACTTACTTTGTGGACGACCCTCATATTATTATTATTATTATTATTATTATTATTATTATTGTTGTTGTTGTTCTTGTTGTTACTTTTTCCTATAGTTGTTCCAAGTGATTCTGGGTACTGTTTAAAGTTTGATAGGTCTTTCTAAGTTTCCACTGTTTTCATCCCGTATATGAAAAATTGTCCCATACTCCATCTTTAGTAGAAATTTCCTGCTGCTTTCGTGTAAATTTTCCTTGTAATGGGTTTGCTTGTGACATATCCATAGCCCTGTATTATTTGCTACTAATATTTTTGTTTCTGTGGCAGATTTAGTTTTGTTCTTTAATTTTTGCCATGCCTGCAATATCATCAATGAAAAACTAAGCATTTTATATTATTTTGCGGCCAGAATTGCCATTGTTAATGCCTTTCAAATCTTTTCCCATTCTCTTACAATTTCAAATTGTTGACAAATACTTATGTGAAAAGGCTTTCTTGATACCATTGTAATCAACAAATCAGCATGTTTATATTCAATGTAGCTTAAAAGTTAAAATTTCATATCATAATTGTTTACTAGTGTACTGATAGGGTTGAGTCACCATGTATGTGGTGGGAATAATGCTACGTAAGGAATGTCTGGAGGTGGAAAGTACAGTCTAGTTTCATGATAGGATCAAAGGTGTTGTGTCATTCTGGATAACAACTTATAATTAGTTGTGAATTTTTAAGCTGCATGTGAGAATATTACAGATGAACTTCCATGTGATCAGACCTGTAATTATTATTTGCTTGGCCCCCAATTAAGCACTCTCACTTTCACCACCTGTTGTGTAGAGTCAGTCCAGCAGTGATCCGACATGTCTATAATTTAGTTACAGCTTAGGCAGCTGCAGATAAGCAGTGTCAGGAACATGTTGAACCAGCAAAGGATTTGATGAGATGAACATCAGCATCTGAGTCATATATTTGTAAAGTAAGAATCTGCTTCGGTAGTAATGAGAACTTATTTATTAAATAATGGAAAATCGATTGTAAAGAGAATTTATGTATTAAACAATGAAAAATCTGGGATGGACTAATGACAATCATTACTTTGGAAAGTTGAGCTTGCTTACTCCCATTTGTAAGCAAGCTACGAACAGCCAGCAAACCAAGTCATTGCGTTCAGCAAGGGGCTCAGCCTCCTTGCTGGCCTCGATGACTTGCTCGGCAGGCTGCTTGTAGCTCCCTTAGACTTGCAAGCATGTAAGCTGAACTTTACATTTTGACTGGCCTAACTGCCATATATATAGGATTGTTTTAAATTAATTGTCAGCACCTGAGGATTGATAATGCTCTGAAGCTGGTTGTGCAGTTAATAAATTTTCATTACAGTTGAAGCATATGTTGCTTTACAAATAATGGAGTAGTAGCATATGGTCACCTCTTGACAGTCGGAAAGCCACATCATGTCATTGCGAACATTGTTCCTCCAAACTCTTGGCAAGATCCCAGGCTGTTGGTTTTATTACAGGCTGTAGAATATTTTTGCCTCAGATCATCACATCACAAACTGTATATTTTGTAGAGTTTTAGCAGTGTCTACTCATGAGAAACACTCTTCTTATGAAAAATACCAACATTAACTGTGGAGTGCTTGGAGCAATTTCAGTCAGTAACAAATCACTGAATAGGAGAGGTGTTGAACCACGAATGGGCACTTAAACAAGACTTAAAACTTTGCTTGTTTTTTTACGAATTCGGTTTCAAGCTAGATGTAATGCATGCGCACATGGCTACAGCAGGGAGAGTTGGGGGAGGGTGGCTGACAGCTACGTAGAATATGGGGGAAAGAGAAAGCAGGTGTACGAGCTAAGAACATGACATGAACACCAGCACCTGGCAAATTCGTGAAGCACACAACAGTGGTATAGAGGAGTGGATTGGGAGGGGTTGACTGAACGGAGGAAGGGGAGATGGGGCAAGAGGGTGTGGGTTCTGGGTGAGTGAACTTAGGCTCTTGGGATAGTGCGGAGGTGGGTGTGGGGTAGGAGGCTAGGAGAGGTTGAAGCCAGGAGGGTTATGGGAAGGATGTGTAAGAGGTGCAACTAGCATTTACGTAGTTCACAGGAGCTGCTGGTATTAGGGGAGGGTAAGAGGCAGGGGCGAAGGATCTAGATTGAATGGGTTGTGAAGCAGCTGTTGAAATCGAACATTTTGTTTTTGGCAGCATTTTCCACTGCTGGATGGTCAGCTCTGTTCTTGTCTACAGTTTGGCAGTGGCCATTCATTCGGATATGTATGTGGTACACCACAATCACTGCAAATGTGATGTCCTAGTGCTGTGTATTTACCCAGCACACTGTGAACATACAGGGTGTGTGTGTGTGTGTGTGTGTGTGTGTGTGTGTGTTGCATTTTAATTGTAAATTATTTACAAACTCTCTACGTATATGATTTAGTATGTGAAAACATTTGATGTTGGAGCAAGACCCTCTAAGCGCTCTTACAGATAATGTGAGGGAGTGAAGGTGCGGGCATTTATCAAAAGCAAATGATATTACTGTCCCTTCCAAAGTTTTGGGGTTGCTAGTCTAATTGCTGTCAGTCCTGACTAACTCAGAGTTTCTCGTAGTGACATGCTTTAATGAAATCTTCTTGGTTTTCAAGCAGTGTCATTCAAATAAAACACTTGAGCTCTCAATGACTTTCTCTGCCATCTTTGTCAAGAATAAAAACTGCTGACTGCTTGGGCTGGCGCAATTTCCAGTTTATATTGGCGCAATTTCAACATTTTGCATCTATCAGATAGGACAGAAGCTACACATGAGCAGGAGGAGTTCGGCAGCTGTGGACCACTGCGGGACCGAGTGACATCAGGTGGCACTGGGAATCGGCACAACATTTGGAATTGTTGCTCCCACCAACTTACAAGCATCAAGCATCCGTCTTTGCTTTCTTTTGATGCCCAAAGCCCTCCCTAACACCCCACTATGTATGTACCCCCTGTCTCTGTTTACAACCCTATACGCAAGGTAGTGGTTCCAAACACAATAGTTCACAGAGCATAGATTATTTTGGTTAGTGGCAACCTAGTCTGAACTGCAGCATTTGAGATGGATATTCACAGGGAATTATTATAGCAAGGGAGACATTTTAAATGCTTTCAAGTGTCACTTATGAAGGAAACTGTGTAAGTTGGCTGGTTTTTTGCCATACTGTGAGGGAATGAGCAGCAAGTTAGGATGTGTGCTACAGAGACATGGACTGAGACTAGTGTTCCAGCCTGCCCCCTAAATACAAAATATGCTGCGCCCCGTTAAAGACGACATAGTATTTGTGTGCCCAGTGTGTATGGTGTCCTTTGCAAATGCAGCAGCATCTACATAGGTCAAACTATTTGTACAGTTATGGAGTGTTGTACCGAGTAAAAAAAGGCAACTTGAGTAGTCATCAATAGCTAAGCATGGCCTGAAAAATGGACACAAAATACTAGAGTCTTGGTTCATGCATCTGAGATTAAAATAAGCAGCAGCAATTTTAACAGAGTGGGGAAGTGGGCATTGAATATTGAAAGAAAGCAAAGATGGATGCTCAACACTTATAGGGAGGCAAATTTGCCACTGGCCCCTTGTGCCACCTGACATTTGTCAGTCCAATGGCAGCCTGTAGCTGCTGGGAACTGACCAACTTGCCTTCCGTGCATAGGTCATTTCGGCCCTCTCTGAGTGGTGCAGTTGCTACAATTGTGACAGTGTGAACGAAAATCAGTGTCGGCCTGGGCAGGCGATGATTTTTACTCCTTATGATGATGGTGAAGACAGCCATTGAAAGCTAGACTTTTATTCAAAATAGTGCGACTTTAAAACCAAGAAGATTTTATTTATTCAGTCTTGATGAAGGTAGGGTTGGTGGTTGGAGGGGGTGACGTGTAAAGCATAACTCTGCAAAACATGGATAAATTTTAGCCAAACTTGGTACATATGGTTTACTATCCAGGAAAGCATACTGCCGGGATAAGACAGTCCTGATACTCCCGTTTATTTATTAATTCACTTGGAGTGGAAGTTAGAAATACTGTATATATTTAAGTTTTTCTTTATATTAATATTACAGTGAAATTCTAAATTATTTCATTTTATAATTTGTATACTGTATTTGTTCTTTTAAAAATATGTAAATATACATAACAAAGACTCTCATTCATTTTGCTATTTAAGATTGAGATAAATAAGTAACTGGCCAAACAACTGTGTTTCTGTTTGTATTCAGTCTACACAACTTTACATCCTAAGAACTGATTTTTTTCATAATTTTGTAGATAATTGTTAAAGGAATAATACTGAATCTGCAGGTGGTGGTACCTAAAGCAAAAGGTGAGATACTTGGGGTCGTGATAGTAGAGTCAGGCTGGGGATCAATGCTGCCAACAGTTGTGATTGCCAACCTTGCACCTGCGGGAGCTGCTGCGCGTTGTGGGCAGCTCAATATTGGTGACCAGATCATCGCAATCAACGGTGTCAGTCTTGTTGGACTACCTCTTTCAACATGCCAGACATACATAAAGGTTAGTGGTTGTGTTATGGTTATATTCCACTAATAAGACAATATATCAGCAAAACACACACGAGAGCGCGCGCGCGCGCCCGCCCTCACGCACGCGCGCGCGCCCACACACACACACACACACACACACACACACACGCACGCGCGCGACACACACACACACACACACACACACACACACACACACACACACAATATAAGGAATGTGTTAAATATTTTAAGGAAATAAATAATTAAATGTCTCGTGTATTAGAATACACAACCAGCTATAATTACATTATCTTCTTTGGCAAAGTCTTTATGCAAAGAGTCTAAATCACATACGACATCATGGAGTTCTGCTTTAGGTTTAAAAATAATAGCGACCTGTTATTCAATACCAGAAATGTGCTACTACATTCCCCTCAAGTGACAACTGTCTGACAGAAAGAATTTCTAGACCATTTACCCTAGACTTGCATCCTTACATTGAGAGTCTTCAGAGTACTGAAATTCTGTAAGATCTTTAAACTGAAGTTTAAAGATTTGCAGAATCTGCTAAATCTTTCGCCATGGTTGGCAGTTATGTTTTCAGTTTAGTAATTTTACCTGTTAGCATTACTGCTGGATGCTGCAACTATTAATACTAATTGAGCAGTAGCCCTTAATCAATTCAACGAGCTCAATTTCAAAACAAAGTTTTCACCCACCCCCCCTCCCCACGCCACCCAAGTAAATTGCATCACAACATCCCCCAATACGAGATTGCAGCCAGTATTTGCAGTGTTATTTCTCATTTCTTAATGCCTGTTTTCACACTATTACTAGCAGCACTCAGAACGTTTTAACAGTACAGTAGTGATTATTGTTCATTAATGATTGTGCAAATTTAGTGTGTGCTTATTTTGCATAAAATGTTTGGTTAAGAATATTTTTTTGACAAAATATGATATTCAGTATTTGGTTAAAAGTATTTCTTTGGTGAAGTATAATATTCTGCTAATTTGTGATTGAGTATTTCACTAAGTAACGTCATCAGATAAATTTACGCAAGTGAAGATAACAATTTCATGATTTGATTCCTTCTACAGAGATTGAGAGGCGAGTCTGTGTTCATTGAACATGCATAACCAAAATTTGGTGACATAAATTAATAATCATTAAAATCTGGAGAACATTAGGTAACTGAATATCATCACCTATGTATAATTTAAACAATTTAAGTAATGCACACCAGGAAGGATCTTGGGAGGCACTATTGTTACCTGTTCCATATTGAATTGTTATTTGGAGTGACATCTCGTGGCAGTGATTTGAGCTGCAATCTACCACGCCGCCCAGTCTGCCCACCTGCAGCGTGCCTTATCCCACACTTTGCAATGTAACATCCCTACAAGGTGCCCTCTGCCATGCAACATTGGTTCGAGGTGCCCCCTGCCACACAATGTTGGTGCGAAACACCCTCTCCCATGCGGTGTTCGTGCGAAGTGCTGGGATAAAAAAAGGAACTTGTTTTAAAATTGGCTCCTCCCCCCTCCCCTCACCACCCCTCCATCGCCACTCTGTCTTTACAAAGTAAAAGATCTGTAAGACATATATTTAGTAATAGAACCCTTTTGTAGATCTGATCACAGTAAAGTCTAAGAAGTCATTAAAAGCAGCAAAGTTCATGCAACACTGAGCATTAGTCTTTGAAAAAGCGTAAACATTTTTTGTATGAAAGAGAGAATCATTCAGACTGTTTTGTCCACGATGAAGCCTCTCTCATGTTAATGCTGCAGGTATTTGTCAGTAGTGGCATACAAATTGTGTATCAATTGTCTTGAAGGCACTAGTTTCCTGTGGATAAGCAAGTAAACTTTGGAGTATCTTGCCATGCAAACCACAATAGCAGCAAATTTAATGTATGTAATCAGCTCTTCTGGCAAATGTTCGAATAACGTAAGTAGATTAATATTTTTGTAGTTGTTTCATGTTGTTGTTGGTTGCAGTACTGTGTGCATCAGCTTCTTCTTTCTATTATTATACTTCACTCATTCCATGTCCATGAACACGCCTCCTCATAGCTCGATCAACAGAACACAATATTTTCTACTAATACTGTGTGTAAATTTACCATGTAATTTGTAATGCTGTTATTGTGCCCTTCAGTCTGAAGACTGATTTGATGCAGCCTTGACACTGCTCCAGCCTGTGCAAGCCCCATTGTCTCCGAATAACAGGACCATTTGAACCTGATTACTGTATTCAAGTCTTGGTCTCCCTCTACAACATTTACCCTTACACTTCTCTGCATTACCAGACTGATGATTCCTTCATGCCTCGGAATGTTTCCTATCGAGCAATCCCTTCCTTTAGTCAAGCTGTAATCTGTAGCATTCTTCTGTAGCACCACATTTCAAAAGTTTGTATATTCTTCTTCCCTGAACTGTTTATCATCCACATTACACTTCTATAGAATACTGCACTCCAGACAAAAGCTTTCATAAAGACTTCCACATAGTCCTCATTTTTAGAAATGCTGTTATTGTTAGTGACATCAACATACATAGCCCATAAGGAACCATACGGCGTTTGGCAGAGGGTACCCTGTCATTTGCTTTCCTGTTCCACTCACAAATAGAGCATCGGAGAAACTACTGTCTACATGCCTTCAAATGAGCCTTAATTTCTCCTATCTTCAGAGTCATTCCCTTGGCAGCAGTAGAATCAATCTGTAGTCTGCTTCAAATGCCAGTTCTCTAAATTATTTCAATATTGTTCCTCGAAAAAAAAATGTCGTCTTCCTTCCAGGGACTCAGATTTCAGTTCTCAAATCATCTCTGTAATACTTGCATGTTTGAGCCTTCTGGTAACAGATCTAGCAGCCCTCTTCCTTTAATCTGACCTGGTACGGATTTAAAGTACTTGAGCAGTCCCCAGGAATTGGTCATTTCAGTTCTATGGTTGGTTTCCTTCACAGATCAATCACACTTTCCTAAAATTCTCACAATAAATCGATGCCGATCATTCACCTTCCCTAATACAGTTCTCACTTGCTCGTTCCATTTCTTAATGCTTTGCAATATTATGCCTAGATGTTTAATCGACACGACTATGTCAAGCAGCATACCACTAACTGTGTTCAAACGTTATGGATTTGCTTTTCCTACAGTCTGTGTTAACTTAAATTTTTCTGCAATTGGATCTAGGTGCCATTCATCACACCAAGTAGAAATTTTGTCTAAGTATCTTCTGTCCTCTTACAGGGACTCAACTATGACATCTTCCTGTATGCCACAGTGTCATCAGCAAATGGCTGCAGATTGCTGCTCACCCTGTCCACCAGCTCATTTATGTATGTAGAAAATAATAGAGGTCCAATCGCACTTCCCTGGGGCACTTCTGATGATACCCTCATCTCTGATGAATATGTGGCATCAAGGGCAACATACTGGGTTCTGTTATTTAGGAAGTCTTTGAGGCACTCAAATATCTGGGAACCTATTGTGTATGCTCATACCTCTGTTAACAGACTGCAGTGAGGCAACATGTCAAATGCTCTTCAGAAATCTAGGAATATGGAATCTTCCAGTTACCTTTCATCCAGGTTTGCAAGATATCAGGTGAGAAAAGGATAAGTTGAGTTTCACACAGGTGATGATTTCTACAGACTGTGCTGATTCATGGACAGAGACTTTTCAGTCTCAATAAAAATTTATTAAATTCAATAAGAATATATTCAAGAATTCCACAACGAACCACTGTTAAGATATTGAACTGTAATTTTGCTGGTCCATTCTTTTATCCTTGTGTACAGGAGTCAGCTGCGCTTTTTTCCATTTGCTTGGAACTTTGTGCTGGGTGAGATATTCACTATAGCCAATGTGCTTTTTATAACCCCTTTCTTCAGCCATCATCAGTTATTTTTCAGAGCAAATAGCAAAATTTGTCTTGTACTTTTATTGTCTCATTTCCTAACCTAATTCCTTGAGCATCACCTTATTTAATTTGACTTCATTCCATTATCCATGTTTTACTGTTGATGTTAATCTGTCCAAGAAACTATCTATTTCTTTCAACTTGTTCTTCCAAGTCCATTGCTATACCTGACAGAATTACAATGTCATTGGCAAATGTCAATGCTTCAATTTCTTCTCTCCAAACTTTCCCTTGGTTTCCTTTACTGCTAGCTTAGTGTAAAAACTGAAGAACATTGGGGTCAAAAAGTACAGAGTGTCCCACAAAGGCAGAACTTTAAGTGGAACAAAAATAATTAAAACTACAAAATTTAAAGTCATATAGATGGTCAAGAAATTGCTGATGTTTCACTGTTGAAGATCTTCAAAATGTTCTCCATCAGCAACAATACAGTGTCTGACACACTGTGGAATAGATCTAAACATGTTACGGTTGCCATTGGACTAGATTCAGATGCAGATGCAATTACCTCTCTCATGTCATCGAGTGTACATGGCTTTGTGACACAGATGGTGTCCTTCAGAGCAACCCATAGAAAGAAGTACAAGGTTCTTGGCTTGGGAGATCTGAGTGGAAACTCAAAAATTCCTCGTTGGCCTATCCACCACTCAGCAAATGTTCCATCCAGGAATTGCAGCATGTCACAATGGTAATGTGACGGTCCACTGTCTCAGTGAAAAAATAACCTTCATCTCGGCACAGCTGGTGAAGAGTTGGTACAATTCATTCTTGCAACATGATAAGGCAGTCTACATCTGTCACTGTTCCTTCTAAGAAGAATGGGCCTACAAGCCCTTTGCAGACATACCGCACCACAATGACACCTCAGGAAGAGAAGCAGCTTATTCTGCTGTAATGTGGGGATTATCTCTTGCCCACTACACAGCTGTGGTGATTGATGGTTCCATTCAGTTGAAATGTCACCTCATCAGACCAAACAATAGCATCAGTCAAATGTTCATTGTCACAAATAAATTCACAAGATTAGAGGTATTTGTATGGATCGTCCCCATTCATCATGTGAAGCAACCTTGGGAATGTACGGTTTCCACATTGCGTGCCTTAAAATGCAGGTGAATACTTGATTTGTTTACACCTGATTCACGTGCAGCTTTGAAAGCATGTACCACTGCATCCACCCCTCTTTCCTCCAAAACTGATCTCTTCTTGCTACACTGTTCCTTCTTCAGATCACACATATTTCCTTCCTTCTTAAATTTGTTGTGTAACTTCATTATGGTTACAAGTGATGATTGTGGAGTATCAAACTCTGCCCATCATTGTCTCAACACTTCTTTCATGTTTTCACATGTCCAATAACACTTTAAAATCCACTTTCTTTGCTGCAAGAACAAGTGTCCACCTATTTTGTTGTTTATGTATAGTTAGTGGCAACTGAAAATAAACAAAAGGAAAACAAATCAGTGGCTACACTTACTAGTCAGGAGGGCACCATATAATCACAATTGAATCAGCTTATCACCCTCTTATTTACTAAAGTTGAAACAATGTAAACACCTTTGTGGGACACCCTGTATGTTTGTAAAATTGTCTAGTAACATGTAAGAATATTGTTGTAGTATTCATTCTGAAGACTGGTTTCATGCATCTCTCCATGTTTGTTTATCCTGCCTCTACATCTCAGCATTAACACACCAACCTTCTGTACATAATTTGAAATTGCTTACTGTAATGAAGCCTACAGTTTCAACCTCCCACACCCACTTCCCTCTGTTGCCAAATTAATGATTCTTTGGTGCCTCGTGTTGGGTTCTGTCAACCTGCGGCTTCTTTAGTCAAGTTATACCATACATTGCATTTCTGCCCAATTTGATCCAGTACCCCTTTATTAGTCTCATGGCCTATCCATCAAATCTTCATTATTCTTCCGTAAGACCACATATTACAAAATCTGTTCTGTTCTTGTCTGTACTGCTTATCATCCTCATTTCACTTCCATTTATGTATATACTCAGAAACAAATACTTTCAGTAAAGATGTCCTGACACTTGAATTTAAATTCAAATGTTAATAATTATGAATTGCTTAGGAATAAAGGAGATGACTCACTGAAAGGCAGAAGCACTGCATCATCGATATGTACACAAACAAAAGGTACAGAGCTTGGCTAGCTTTCGGAATGTGCTTACTGCCACCCCCCCCCCCCCCCCCCACACACACACACACACACACACACACACACACACACACACACACACACACACACACACACACACACACACACACACACACACACACACTGGGGGGGGGGGGGGGGAGGAGGACCAGACCAGGAAGGTTATGGGAGCGAAGGATGTGCTGTAGGCATAGCTCCCATCTGCGCAGCTCAGAAAAAGCTGGTGGTGGTGTTGGTGGGGAGGATCCAGAGGGCACAGGTTGTGAAGCAGCCATCGAAATCTCACATTTTGCTCTGCTGCACAGTTTTGTCACTGGGTGGTCCACCTCCTTTTTGGCAACAGTTTGCCAGTTGCCATTCATTCTAGGTGATAGCTGGTTGATCATCGTACTAATGAAAAAAACACTTTGCAGCAGAGCTGCTATATGTAATGACTGCTTTCACAGGTGGCCTGGCCTCTAATGGCGTAGGATTAGCCTGTGGCAGGACTGCAGGTGGTGGTAATGGGTGGGTGGATTGAGCAAGTCTTGCATCTGGATCTTATACAGGGGTTATTATCCCCATGGCAAGGGGTGGGGGGAGGGAGTGGCATAGGGATGGACAAGGATGTTGTGGAGATAGGGTGAGTGGCAGAACACCACTTTAGGAGGGGACTGGAAGTATCTTCAGTAGGATATTCCCCTTTTCAGGGCATGGTGATTGATAATCAATGCTCTGACAAGGGATGTGGTTCAGTTGTTCCAGTCCGGGATGGTGGTAGATGACGTGGGGGAGGGAGGGTGCTTCTTTGTGGTTGGTTCTTGGGATGGATGTGAGGATCAAGTGTGTGTGAGGATATGGCATGGGAGATCTGTTTGTGAATTAGGTCTGGAGGGTATTGCCTGTCTGCGAAGGCCTTTGTGAGCCCTTCAGTGTACTGGGCGAGGCAGTTCTCATCGCTGCAGATGTGTCTACCGTGGGTGGCCAAGCTGTACGGGAGGGATTTTTTGATGTGGGAGGGGTGGGATCTATCAAAGTGCAGATATTGTTGATGATTGGTGGATTTGATCTGGACCGAGGTGTGGATGGAGCCATCTGAGAGGAGGAGGTCAAAATCTAAGAAAGTGGCACAGTGAGTGGAGGAGGACTAGGTGAAGTGGATGGGAGAGAATGTGTTTAGGTTGTGGAGGAATGAGGGTAAGGTGTCCTGGCCTTGGGTTCAGATTATAAAGACATCATCAATGAACTTGAACCAGACTAGCGGTTTGGAGTTATGGGAAGCTAGGAATGTTTCTTCTAGGGTGCCCATGAAGAGAAGAGATTGGCATAGGATGGTGCTATGCGGGTGCCCATGGCTGTGCTGTGAATTTGTTTGTATACCTTCCCTTCAAAGGTGAAGTATTTACAGGTTAGGATGTAGTTTGTTACATGTACGAGAAATGAAGTGATGGGTGTGGAATCTGCATGTCATTGGGAGAGGTAGTGTTCAAACGTGGCAAGGCCATGGGCATGAGGGATAGTCGTGTATAAGGAGGTTGCATCAGCAGTGATGAGTAGGGATCCGGGAGGTAAGGATGTGGGGGATGACGGAGAGCCGGTGCAGGAAGTGGTTGGTGTCTTTAATGTGGGAGGCTAGGTTTTGGACAATTCGTTGGAGATGTTGATCGACAAGGGCTGAGATTCTTTCGGTGGGGGCACTGTAACCAGCCACAGTGGTGCACCCAGGATTGTTAGGTTTGTGGATTTTGGGGAGCATGTAGAAAGTGAGTGTGGGGACAGATGTTGGGGTGAGTAGGGAGATGGATTGAGGGGAGAAGTTCTGGGAAGGGCCAGAGGATTTCAGCAGGGATTGGAGGCAATGTTGGACTTCCAGGATGGGGTCACTCTGTCAGAGCTTGTAGATGGAGGTGTCGGACAACTGGTGGAGACCCTCTGCTGAGACTGCCAGGTAGCCACTGCAGCTCAACACAGCAGTGGAGGAGCCTTTGTATGCTGGGAGGATGATCAGGTCAGGATCCATTTTTAGGTACTGTAGGGTAGTTCGTTCTTCTGCTGAAAGGTTATTGTTTTCAGGGAGGGACTGGGGGAAGGACGGTGAGGCCAGGTTGGAAGTTAGGAATTCCTGGTATGTGACCAGGCAATGATTAGGTGGGAGTGTGGTAGGGTCACAGTTGGATGGTAGTATGAATTGGGACAGGCAGGGTTCGTTGTTGGGATTGGCTTGGCTTGGCGTTGATTGGAGGCGTTGGTGGCAAAGAAGTGTTTCCACTGTGAAGAGTGATGGGAGGAGAATAGGTATGTCACAAGTCCAACAATTCAAATTCAATTCAAATGTTAACGTATTCCTGTTTTTTGGAAAAGCTTTTCTTACCTGTGCTAGTATTAATTTTATACCCTCTTTAATTCTGCAATTGCTTCACAGATGGTGTAGCACTTCCGCTTCCTTAAGCGTCCTATTTCCTAATTCATCCCTTCACAATTGCCTTATTTAATTTGACTTTATTCCATTACCTTTGTTTTACTTTCATTGATGTCCATCTTATGACCTGTTTTCAAAGTTTATTTGCTGTCCCTGACAGAATAACAATCTAATCAACAAACCTTAAAGTTATTGTTTCATCTTTAGGCAATAATGTTAATATCTCCAGTGCTTCTATTTAAATTTTTTTCGTTGTTCATGTCAAATATTGCTGTTAATTAATTTCCTTCATGTTTAGGAAGCCTTTGCTCTTTCTTGTGTGTTACTTCCCATGAAGAAGAAACTACCTGTTGCTTTTTAAATTTTGTTTAGAACACCAAGAATCAGACTGTTGTGAAACTGACTGTAGTGCCCTGTGCTCCTGTTGTTGAAGTCAAGATCAAGCGGCCAGACACAAAATACCAGCTTGGCTTCAGTGTGCAGAATGGGGTGGTAAGTTTGCAGTCTGCATATTGTAACACTGTTACTTTCTTGTCAACTCTAGAGGATTGTGATTCAAGCAGAACACTTAAACTGAAAATCTAGATAATTTTTCTAATAATTCTGAAGAATTCGCAAATATTTTAGAATAGAAATAATACTGATTTTTATATAAAGCATTACATTTTTAATTTAAAACAATAGAAAAATGTACTTATAGAATTATTTATTTGTCATCATTGAGCATTATGCATGCTATTGGTGTTAATAGATAGTACAACTTAAAGAATACACAATGAAACATTTAATAAATCAAGCAGACATATAAATCAAGTGGATCTGCACTCAAACACACAATGAGTATGAGTTAAAATGTTAAATCCTCGTTTTGCAGTCAAAAAATTCCTCTATGGCATAAATAGTCTCATTTTTAAGCTAGTTTTGTAGGACATTCCTAAAGTTATTTGATGGGATAGTATGTGCTTTTGGTGGCAATGTATTAAACAGTTTTACTGCTACATATGGATAGCTATTGTGAGTTTTGCTGGTCAGTCTTACCTTTATGGTGTGTATTGTGACAGTGAAATAATTGCCTTAATTTATAGCTCCCTTTGTTTTCATTTATGTAGACGAGGCTACTAAATATAAATCAAACAATGGAAACTCCAGGGAGGAATATCAAAAATGTAGGAAAAGATAGATTGCTACTTTCCGTAAAGAAGACAAGCCAAGTTGCAGACGGGCACAATTAAGACACTCGCATTTCTTTGCTTCCAATCCCTCCAACCAAAACCACTCTAATCCCAACATTGAACCCTGCCTCTACCAGTTCGTACCACCATCCAACCGTGATCCTCCCCCTCCCATCCAACTAACCACTGGTCACTTTCCAAGAATTTCTTACCTCCAACTATCCTCACCATCCTTTCAACATGCTCCCCAAAATCCAACAAACCCAACAATCCTGGATGTCCTGTTTTGGCTGGTTATTGTGCCCCCACTGAAAGAATTTTGGCACTCATTGACCAACTCCTCCAACCAGTTGGCTGTAATCTAGCCTCCCACATCAAAGACATCAACTACTTCCTAAACCAACTCTCCATCCCTTTACCTCCTGGATCACTACTCGTCACGTTTGACACCGCCTCTCTATACCCCAACATTCCTAATTCCCATGGTCTTATCGATATTGAACACTACCTCTCCCAACATCCTTCAGATTCCAAACCCACTATCTCATTCCTCATACATCTTACTAACTTTATCCTAAACCACAACTACTTCTCATTTGAAGGGGAGGTATATTAACAAATCTACAACACAGCCATGGGCACTTGCATGGCACCCTCCTGTGCCAGTATTTTTATGGGCCATCTAGAGGAGATCTTCTTATCCTGCCAAAACACCAAACCCCTAGTCTGGTTCAGGTTCATTGATGACATCTTCATGATCTGGAACCAGGGCCAAGACTCCCTGTCTTCATTCCTTCACAACCTCAACACCTTCTCTCCCATCCGCTTCACATGTTCCTCCTCAGCCCATTATGCCACCTTCCTAGATGCTGACCACCTCCTCTCTGATGGCCCCGTCTGCACCTCTGTCCACATTAAACGCACCAACCACCAACAGTACCAGCACTTTGACAGCTGTCATCCCTTTCACACTAAAAAATTCTCCCCGTGTAGCCTAACTTCTCGGGGATGGGATATCACAGTGACTAAAACTACCTTGCTCAGCATGTTGAGGGTCTCACCAAGGCCTCCACAGAAAGGCATTATCCCCCCCGCGCACTAAAGGTATATGTGAATGTTGCAACTTGACGCATCTTCTTTACAGTAATCAGCAATCTCTCTTTTACTTCTTGACACAGACAGCCAAGTAGATATATTGTTTTTGAAAACATGTGTTACACATCTGATAGCCTTTTTCTGCTACACATAATCTCTTTTTGTACCAATGGAGCTGCCTCAAAGCAATTGCAATATGTTGTGTGGCTTTGAAAAAAAAAAAAAAAAAAAAAAAATCATAATAGGAGGTGGATATCGTGTTTTCACTCACATGCTCTAAATTTATGTAACATGTATATTACTCTTGATAATTTAGTGCATGTAGAAAGTGTGGAGGTTCCAGTTTCATTTGAAATCCAAGTGTACACCAAGAAGTTAGACATATATACAGTCGTCATTCGTATTCCATGAACAAAAAAATTACATATTCATTTTTATTATGATTTACAATTTATCATTGTCTTTAAACTGCACACTAGAAATTGTTTAGCTTGGCTTTGCGTTGTTCGCTTAGGTCCTCTGTCATTTCCAGTTGCATTTAAAGTGGTATCATCAGCATGCAGAACACTAGGTAAATCATTAACCAAACAATAAGGGTCCCAGTACGCAAACTAGAGGCACACCTCTTGAAACAGCTGAGAATCCAGGGTTCATACCATTGATGTGTACCTTCTGCTTCTGACCCCTCTGTAACAGTTCTAGAGTCATTCCAAGAAAGTCGACGGTCAGTAGCACGGAAATACTCAGATTATGCAGTACTGGTTGGTGTCGACTGTAACTAAGTATAGACTGGGATGTCTATGGATTCATTACAGGGGTTACAAACAGAAAAAACTGTCCTGTTCTTTTTCAGCCTGCTGAAATCTACAGTAGTTGTCCCTCTACATAAAAAAGGAGATAAGTAGTGTTGATAACTACCACCCCATTTATATTGTAGCAATACTTTCGAAAATAGTAGAACATTGCATTTGCAAACATTTCACCTGTAATGGAACACTAACAAACACTCGGTACGGCTTCAGGGAAAATTCACCTACACTGAAAGCTGTTGAAAATGTTGTTTGAACAATATTCAGTGCCTCTGAAGCGAAATCATCTGTGCAGGTCCTACCGATTGGCATGAGCAAGGCATTTGACTCTGTGAGTCATCAGGTTCTAACAGATAAACTGAGGTGCTATGGCACGGTAAATGCGCACTAGGAAATGGGCCAATTCCATAGAGCTCTCTTTGTAAAATCAGATTGGGATTCCATATGGACCTGCTGATTTATTTGCTTGCAAATCTTTCAGTTGTTTCTCTACACTAGGGGCACTTATTACTACGTCGTCTACATGGTAGTCTGTCTAATGGTCAAATGATGGTGTGTTTGCATGATTCTCCTGTGTGAACACTTTCTTGACTGTGAAATTTAAAACTCTGGCTTTTGTTTTGCTGTCTTCAACTGCCACACCAGATTGGTCAACAGGGGACTGAATGGAAGCTTTACATAGGACCAGAATTTTCTCAGGTTCTCTGGCAGATCTTTTGCTAAGGTGTGAGAGTGGTAGTTGTCGTATGCTTCGCACATAGATCTTTTCATAGATGCACGAATGTCTACTAACCTTTGCTTGTCATCATTTGTGCATCCTCTTTTGAACCGAGAGTGCAAAAGCCTCTGCTTCCTCGCCATCTGCCGAATTTTGTTATTGCACCATGATCGGTCTTTTCCATCCATTATCCACTTAACTCTCCACACCATGATTTATAATCTACTTAAACTTTGCCCATAATTCCTCTACATCCATCTTGCTGGAACTAAGTGATGTCAATACAATGTCTGAGTGAGACGCTAACAACTGCTTACCTGCTCTATCTAGCAGAAAAACTCTCCTAGCCCTCTTGAGTGTTCTATTAATTTTCGTACAATAGTCGCTATACCCCCCAGGGGGTCCACAACTCTTTTGTGGATACGTGCATGGCGCCCCGAGCTATTGCAGCCTTCTTTCTCTCCAGGGCTGCATTTCCTTCCCCTCCCCCTTCCCCTCCCCCTCCTTTCCCCTCCTTGCTCCTTTCCCGTCGCCCTCTCCTCTCCCTCTCTTGGTGTCCTTGCTTATGTTGGCCCCCGCTATCCTCCTGGTCCTGTTGGTTTTACACTCCGGCTTTGTTGCGTAATCATCTCCTCCTTTTGGCATTCCTTGGTCCCCCTCTGGGGTTTGACCTCTGTTACAAAATTTCTCCTCCGTAGTGTGAGCCATTTGGGGAAGAGCACCTTACCTAGTGTCTCCGACGTGCGCCCTCCTAGTACATTCCACCTTTTCTTTCACGTCGTTGTCTGATGCTAGGGTGCATAGCCAGCACGGTAGCCAGCCCGTGTGGTGGGGTTGCCATGTACTCTTTTGGTTGAGCCCCCTGAACACACAGGGATCACACTTCTGATACCTGAGCTGTGACCTCCTCATGCATGCCTTGGAGTGGTTGCTCGTCATCCTGGAGCATCGGAACTCCCGGCAATGGCCACCGTGCCAGACGGCCCTTGCTGTGGCTGGGTGGCACCCGTGAGGAGAGCCCCTGATCGGAGTGGGTGGTATCAGGGCGGACGCTATGCAAATGAAACGCATACGGGTCCAGAACTCTGGCCGTTCTTCTGCGGCCGTCTCTCTGCGTGGAACTGATTCTTCAAGTGATGCTTCTCTTGCCCCTTTGGCCTTCCCTTCCATGACTACCCCCTGGGAAGAGGGTCAGGCCCGTCGGCTAGGGGCGAAGCCTTTCCCCTGTTATCTAGTTTGCACCAGGACTGATGGAGATACTTTCACCAATACCAAACCTTTATTCTTTGTGGAACACATTGAAGACAAGTTTGGCGAAGTGGACTCCCTGAGCAAGATGCGGTCGGGTTCGTTGCTGATCAAAACTGCTTCAGCTGCCCAATCTGCAGCCCTTCATGCCTGTACCCATCTTGGCACAATTCCTGTGTCCATTACCCCCCACCAGTCTCTAAATATGGTACAAGGTGTGATTTTTCACAGGGATCTCATCCTTCAAACTGATGAGGAACTTCAGGACAATCTCGGACGGCGGGGTGTTCACTTTGTTCGGCGTGTTCAGAAGGGTCCTAAGGACAATCGCATTGATACTGGTGCCTTTATCCTGGCCTTTGAAGGGGATATCCTCCTTGAGAAAGTTAAGATTATGGTTTATCGATGTGATGTGAAGCCGTACATCCCACCTCCTATGAGGTGTTTTAAGTGTTTGCGTTTTGGACACATGTCTTCCCGCTGTTCACAGGCCCCTCTCTGTTGTGACTGTGGACGTCCACTCCATGAGGGGAGTCCCTGTGTTCCCCCTCCTGTGTGTGTAAATTGTCATGGTAGTCATTCTCCACGTTCACCAGATTGCCCAGTATATAAGAAGGAAAAGAAGATACAGGAGTATAAGTCCCCCGATCGTTTAACCTACACACAGGCCCATAAGAAATATACACGTCTTCACCCTGTGTCCATGACATCTAGTTACGCCTTGGTTACATCTTCACCCCTTCCTCCCCCTTCCTTACCCCCATCCCAGACCCCTCTCCTTCCCCCCTCCCCTGCGGCTCCCACACCTTCTCCAGTGCTGCTCCCCCTCCCCAGCCGGAGAAGTGTCCCACTCCTTCGGCGTCTGCCGGTCAAGGGTGCCTCTCCCGGAATGCCCCTTCCCGGCACCTTCCAGGCCAAAGGTCTGCTGCTGCGCGACGACCGCGAGAGCCGCGGTCTGTCAGCCCCGAGGTCGCCCGGTCTCTTTCTGTTCCTGATCTTGGTGCAGCTGGCTCCTTTATGCCACACAGCCCTCCTCGATCTCAGCCTGAAAAGAAGAAGAAACATAAGTCCCGGGACAAAGAGCTTCTGGTGTCACCGGAGGTCCCTTCCCCAACTTCACAACCGTATTCTGACCCGTCGTTCATGGATGTCACCCCCTCCTTGTCGGTGATGGGTGGGGACCCGGCATTGTGACTGGCTTTAGTGTGTTCAGCCCCCATTTAAACCATCGTTCTGTGGTTCTCTAATGGAATTGTAATGGTTACTATCGTCACCTTCCGGAATTGAAATCCCTTCTTTCGTCCTACTCTGCAGCTTGTGTGGTTCTCCAGGAATCTCATTTTACTGATGCTCACTCACCGACCCTCTGTGGGTTCCGTGTTTTCTGTCGAAATCGGGTCGGACCCCTGCGGGCTTCTGGTGGCATTTGTACATTGGTCCGTACAGACATTGCTAGCACGTGGAGTCCTCTTCAAACTACATTGGAAGTGGTTGCTGTTAGGGTCCACTTAGACTCTGTGGTCACATTTGCAATCTTTATCTCCCTCCTGACAGGACTCTTACACCTGCTGCCTTAACTGCCCTTCTTCAGCAACTTCCTCCTCCCTGCCTCCTCTTTGGGGATTTTAATGCTCATCATCCCTTGTGGGGCAGTGCCTTTCCATCTGGACACGGTCTTCTTATAGACCAATTTATTGCAGACCACGACTTGTACCTTCTTAATGATGGCTCCCCTACTCATTTCAGTGTTGGTCATGGTACCTTTTCTGCCATTGATCTTTCTTTTTCTTCTCCCTCTCTCCTCCTTTCATTACACTGGTCACCACACGACAACCTTTGTGATAGTGACCATTTCCCGTTGATTATCTCGCTCCCTTCCCGCTCCCCGATGAACAGGTTACCTTGTTGGTCTTTCCAACATGCCGATTGGTCTCTATACACTGCACAGGTCGTGTTTTCTCCCTCTTTATCGGGTTGTATTGATGATGTCCTACATGACATGTCTGGCACGATTGTTCGCGCTGCTAGCCTTGCTGTCCTGCGCTCATCTGGGCCATTTCGTCGCCGGCAAGTCCCATGGTGGAATATGGCCATTGCCATTGCCATCCGTGATCGCCGTCGAGCTTTGCAACTCTTTAAGAGGCACCCATCCGTAGCCAGCCTTACTACCTTTAAACGCCTCCTCGCTAAAGCCCGTTATTTAATCAAACAGAGCAAGCGGATATGTTGGGAACGATTCGTTTCTTCCCTTGGTTCTACTGTCCCTCTGTCACGGGTATGGGCTACACTTCGCTCTCTCCAAGGTTGCCATCGGCAGTCCACCCTCCCAGGCCTTCACCTCCCAGATGGCCTTTGTACGGACCCATTAGTTCTTGCAGAATGTCTTGCGACCCAATTTGCAGTGGCCTCAGCATCAGCCTCCTATCCAGCTGCTTTCCTTCACCTGAAACAGCGGGCTGAAGCTTCCACCTTATGTTTCACCCCTTGTGAGTCAGAATCTTACAACAAACCTTTTACTGAATGGGAATTTCTTTCTGCTCGATCTTCTTCTCATGATACGGCCCCTGGCCCAGATTCCAGTCATAACCAACTGCTTCAACATCTCAGTGCTCCACAACAGCAACATCTTCTTCGGGTGTTTAACCGTATCTGGCTCCAGGGCGACTTCCCTTCTCAGTGAAGGGATAGCATCGTGGTTCCTGTCCTTAAGCCTGGTAAGAACCCCCTATCTGTTGACATCTATCGGCCAATTAGTTTGACCAATGTTGTTTGTAAGTTACTTGAACGGATGGTAGCCAGTCGGCTCAATTGGGTCCTCGAATCTCGGGATCTATTGTCCCCTTACCAGTTTGGCTTTCGAGAGGCATGGTCTCCAATCAATCATTTACTTCGCTTGGAATCCGCAGTTCAGCAGGCTTTTTCCCAGCGCCGCCATTTGGTTGCAGTGTTTTTTGACCTTCGCAAGGCCTATGACACGGCCTGACGCCATCACATCTTACTTACCCTTCATCAGTGGGGTCTTCGGGGCCCACTCCCGATTTATGTCCGGCAGTTCCTATTCCATCGGTCATTCAGAGTTCGAGTTGGTACTGTTTTTAGTTCTCCACGGACCCAGGAGACGGGCATCCCACAGGGTTCTGTCTTGAGTGTCCTTCTTTTCCTAATTGCTATCGATGGACTTGGGGCCTCTGTCGGTCCCTTGATCGCCCCTGCCCTGTATGTGGATGATTTTTGCATTTGGGTTAGTTCCTCCTCGATGGCATCTGCAGAACGGCAGCTCCAGGGAGCTATACGGCATGCCTCTGCATGGACCCTCTCACACGGGTTTCAGTTCTCTCCTTCAAAATCGCGGGTGGTCCACTTCTGTTGCCGTACTACGATCCACCCTGATCCAGAGCTCTATCTCGATTCACAACGATTGCCTGTGGTCCCACAGTTTCGTTTCCTGGGTCTTCTTTTTGACAACAAGCTCACTTGGCTGCCCCATATCAGACTCCTGAAGGTAGGATGTTTCCGTAAACTCGATGTCTTTCGCTTCCTTGCCCACTCCTCTTGGGGTGCGGACCATTCCCTCCTTCTCCGTCTTTATCGTGCTCTAGTTCTGTCTCGCTTGGACTATACTTGTCAAGTTTATGGTTCAGCTGCTCCTTCCACACTGTACGTGCTGGATCCAGTCCACCATCGTGGTATCCGTTTGGCCGCCAGTGCCTTCCCTACTAGCCCTGTTGATAGTCTCCTGGTTGAAGCTGGGATCCCCCCCTTTCTGTTCGGCGGTCCCAGCTTCTGGTATCTTACGCACTCGCTACCCGTTCCTCTCCTACTCATCCTTCCTATTCTATCCTGTTCACAGACCATGGACGTCGCCCACCCGACTACCGCCCATGGGCGGGTTTACCGGTTGGGCTCCGCCTTGCATCTCTTTGCCATGATTTTCAGCTTCCTTCTTTTTCCTGTCTTTCTCGCTCCCTCCCCTCCACCACCCCTTTGTTAGTTCCTCGACCTTGAATTCAGATGGATCTCCGCCGAGGTCCAAAAGATTCCATCCCCCCGGTGGTGTTCCGTTCCTTTTTCCGCTAAATTTTATGGGAGTTTCGGGATGCTGTTGTTTTTTACACTGATGGCTCTAAATCAGCTGTCCTCTGTTGGAATGGAAAATCATCTGCTGCCACCTACATGTGAGGTTTTTACTGCGGGATTGATGGCAATTTCCCAGGCCCTTACCTTTATTAAAGAGTCCCAACACAACCGCGTTTTGTTATGTACGGACTCCATGAGTGGCCTTCTGGCTATTGACCGGTGGTTTTCCCGCCATCCCTTGGTCTCTGCCATCCATGACCATCTCGCTGATATTCACCGTGCTGCTTGTTCCATTGACTTCCTTTGGGTCCCTGGCCATGTGGGTATCCCGGGTAATGAGCTCGCTGATTGTTTGGCTGGGGGATTAGTCACTTACCCCCCGTTTTCTGTAACCCCTCCTGCAGCAGATTTACGGCTTCACATCAAATCCCACTTCGCACAGTCATGGGCCAATTCTTGGGAGGCTACTCCCCTGTCTAATAAACTTCGTGCGATTAAGGTGACACCAGGCCCGTGGCGTTCTTCCTTTCGCCTCTCCCGAAAGGACTCGACCACACTGTGTCGTCCCCGCATTGGCCATACCAGGCTGACCCATGGTTTTCTTTTGCGTGATGAGCCACCCCCACTTTGTGGTTGTGAAGCCTTCCAGTCAGTAGCCCACATTTTGGTTGAATGCCCCCTTCTTTTGGCTCTGCGTGCTAAGTACAGACTCCCCCACACTTTACCTTTGATGTTGGCTGACGATTCCCGGATGGTCTCTCTGGTTCTCGGTTTCCTCCGGGAAAGTGGTTTTTATTCTCAGTTTTATGGTTTTTAATCTCTCTCTGGTGTTGGGGCAGGGCGGTGAGTGTTTGGGTGTCTCCCATTGTAAGCCGTGTTTGGAGATTCCCGATTCACCTCCCTGACCATGCATACATGGGGCCTTCGCGGCCGCCTCCCTCTTTTTATTCGTTCCTTTTTAATGGATCGACAGTTCAGGGTATGTGTGGGTTCTGTCCTGTCAGACACCTTTCGCCAGGAGAATGGGGTGCCACAGGGCTCAGTTTTGAGCGTCGCTCTCTTCGCCATCGCGATCAATCCAATAATGGATTGCCTCCCAGCTGATGTATCAGGCTCCCTTTTCGAGGACGATTTTACCATCTATTGCAGCGCGCAGTGTACACATGTCCTGGAGCGCTGTCTTCAGCGTTCTCTTGACCGTCTTTACTCCTGGAGTGTCGCCAATGGCTTCCGTTTTTCTGCCGAGAAGACGGTCTGTATTAACTTCTGGCGCTACAAAGAGTTTCTCCCACCGTCCTTACGACTCGGTCCCGTTGCTCTCCCAATCGTGGAGACAACAAAATTTTTAGGTCTTACATTTGACAGGAAACTTAGCTGGTCTCCACATGTGTCATATTTGGCTGCCCGTTGTACCTGTTCTTTAAATGTCCTCCGTGTTCTCGGTGGTATGTCGTGGGGAGCGGATCGAACTGTCCTGCTTCGTCTATATCGGTTGATCGTCCGCTCCAAGCTGGATTATGGGAGCTTCGTATACTCCTCTGCACGGCCATCCATCTTACGCCGCCTCAACTCCATACAACATCGGGGTTTACGACTTGCGATCGGAGCGTTTTATACTAGTCCCGTAGAGAGTCTTCATGCTGACGCTGGCGAATTGCCACTCACCTACCGGCGCGATATACTGCTTTGTCGGTATGCCTGTCGGCTACTGTCAATGCCCGACCACCCGTCTTATCGTTCCTGTTTTTGACGACTCTCTCGACCGTCAATACGGGTTGTATGTCGCTGCCCTGCTACCCCCTGGAGTTCGCTTTCATCGCCTCCTTCAACACCTTAATTTTTCACTCCCTGCAACCTTTCGAGTGGGCGAGAGCCACACGCCATCTTGGCTCCAGGCTCAGGTTCACGTTCACCTTGACCTCAGCTCACTCCCAAAAGAGGTTACCCCCGGTTCGGTCTACCACTCCCGTTTTGTTGAACTTCGTTCGAAGTTCATCAATATGACCTTCATTTATACAGATGGCTCAAAGACCAATGACGGGGTCGGGTGTTCTTTTATTGTCGGGGCACAAAGTTTCAAATACCGGCTCCATGGCCATTGTTCGGTCTTCACAGCTGAGCTCTTTGCCATCTACCAGGCTGTTCTTTACATCTGCCGCCACCGACATTCTGCTTATGTCATCTGCTCCGATTCCCTGAGCGCCATCCAGAGCCTCAGTGATCCGTATCCGGTTCACCCTTTCGTGCACCGGATCCAACGCTCTCTTCAGCAGCTGGTGGACGTCGGTTCTCCGGTTAGCTTTATGTGGGTTCCTGGCCATGTCGGTATCCCTGGGAACGAAGCTGCAGATGCCGCAGCCAAGGCTGCGGTCCTCCAGCCTCGGACAGCTTCTTGTTGTGTCCCTTCGTCGGATTGTAGCAGGGTAATTTGTCGGCACATTTTATCGCTGTGGCATGCCGATTGGGCTGCACTTACAGGCAACAAGCTTCGGGCCTTGAAACCTCTTCCCCGCGGCTTGGACGTCCTCCTCCCGCCCTTCTCGGTGGGAGGAGGTCGTTTTGGCCCGGTTACGCATTGGACACTGCCGGTTCAGGCATCGCCATCTGCTGACGGCAGCGCCGGCGCCGTTCTGCCCATGTGGGCAACTGCTGACGGTCCGCCACATTTTAATGTCCTGTCCGGATTTTAACACACTGCGTCTTGATCTTAACCTGCCATGTACTGTAGATGCCATTTTAGCGGCTGACCCACGAGCAGCTGCTCGCGTTCTTCGTTTTATCAATTTAACAAACCTCTCTAAGGACATTTGATGATACTGTTTTTTAATCCTATGCCTGTCAGTCTGTCTTTTATCGTGTTTTCCCTTTTAGTTGTTGTTTTAAACTTGTGCCTCGCGGTGCATTCTTAACGTAGTCAGGGCACTAATGACCATTGAAGTTGTGCGCCCTAAAACCACAAAAAAAACCTCCCTGACCGAGATTTTTCTTCCCCTTTTACTCTGTTTCCCCCCCCCCCCCCCCTTTTTGGGATTGGTTAGTCTCCTTTTCCCATACGTATTTCTACATTCTAGCGGTTGCACCTTTTAAGTCACAGGTGGTCTTGCCTATGCTGCTTCAGCATAGCGTTGGGTTCGTTCTCTTGCTGACTTCCCCCTTTTCGTTTTTTACCATTGACAACATGACTGCCCTTTTACATTTTTCCCTTTTTCCCTTTTATTGTTCTGACTTTCCTGAGATGTCCCATTAGCGGAATGGACCATATTTGAAACAAGGGACTGATGACCTTGTTGTTTGGTCCTTAAACCTCAACCAACCAACCAACCAACCAACCAATAGTCGCTATAATGACATCATGATCGCCAATCCCCATTTCAATACTGACTAGCTACAGATATTTCCACTATGAAGTGGTTGTAATATAATGTCCACTTACTGAAGGAACAGTGAAATTTCTAATGGAAATACATGTTTGCCTGTGATAGCTCTATTGATTGGGATGAAGTTAATATGGAGGGTGATACAGGAGTCTTACGTAATTTGTGATGTGATTTTACTTTTGAAAATAAAGTGAAAAAGTCCTATGAAGATGTGTCACATTTTTGATTATTATGGAACTGGAGCAGGTTGAAGACTACACATACCCATGAATGTATAAAGACAAGTGAAAATATTACTTATCAAAATGCTGTGTAGGCACTATGGTGAACAGAATAATGGGAAGATAGATGACTGATCCATCCTACATGAGATGTGGGGGTTCTCCAACAGATGGCAGCACTGCGACTTCGCACCGGGGCCACAACTGAAAGTATCCCCGGAATGTGGTCGTGGGTTGGATCAGGGAGCAGTCTTGAGGCTGTCTGTGTGTCATGGTTGAGAGTTGTGTAATTGAGCAAGTCCATTGTGTCTGTGAATTCCAGAATGACACATAATTCACCCATGCAGAAAGCATGTTTCCCTGATCAACAAACCACCTGTGCCAGGGTAATTCCCAGTGTTTTTCAAACATTACATGAATCCGGAATAATACCCAGTGTACTTGTAACATCAGAATGTGAGGTCGTCCAGTCAGTTAAGGAAAGGGAAGACTTTATTGCGCTGGTACACTGGAGTCCCACCTCCAGTACACAGTGCATTAGTCATCAGCTCGATATTCTGCAAACATGAGTGTGGTGTAGTTTACAGTCAAAGTACTTTTAATTGTTCCATCCACAGCCCATGCAACATCTGCATCCAGATGACTCATTAAGCAGACAACAGTTTTGTGAATGGTTGGCTGTATAGAGAAATGTCATGCAACAGACTTTATTTACAGATGAGGCTACATTTATACGCACACAGTGGTATCGTGGAAAAACAAAATTTCTCATAAATGCATGACAGAGAACCCACATGACACTAGGGGAACAAGATTCCGTGTTAGGTATGGTATGATTGATGACTTGGTGATTGGGCCTGTGTTACGCCAAATTGCGCGACAGCCACAGCATACACACAGTTCCTAATAGAAGACCTATCTGCACATGTGGAAGACATGAAATTAGACCAAAGATGGCAAATGTACTTGCAACGTGATGGTTCGCCAGTTCACTGCACTGTATCAGGCAAGTATCCCAGTATCTGAAAACCCATTTCCTCAATGGTGGATTGGCTATGGGGGACCCTTTAACTGGCCTGCCAGATCACCTGACTTAGCCCATTAGACGTTTATTTATGAGGGTGGTTAAAGTGTGATGTGTACTCTACGAAGGTGAGTACACATGACGAAATGTTGCTGACATCACTGACATTGTTGCCCACATTAATGCCCATTGAGATGATGATAGATATGCAACACAACACATCCTCCAACACACTGCCAAGTTCTTTGAGATTGAGATTGGCGGGGGACTTTTTGAACACTTCTTGTATGACACATCAGTCATCTGTTCCACCAATACTCTATCCACCACAGTGCTTACACACCATTTTGGTAAGTAATATTCACACTTGTCCTCAAAATTGTTAATGGTTTTGTGTAGGCTTCAACTTTTCTCCAGTTCTGTAAAGATAAAAAATCAGACAAATCTTCATAGGACTTTTTCAGTTTATTTTCATATGTAGAATCATCCCAAACATTATGTGACATTAATCATCCCAAACGTAGTGACATTCCTCCTGAATCACTCTGCATATATTTAAACTGTGGTAAGTCATTAGTGATTAGTGTATACTATATTTATGTTTTAAAATTTTCATAAGTTACAGCTCTTTTATCCAAATATTTCATATAGATGGAAAAATGTTGTACCTCATGCTGTCATCTGTATTATTTCCAGCCAGGTGCGCATTAATTGTAGTGTAGAGATCCATGATACAGATAGCAACCATATCTATCAGTCCTATAGAGATTATATGTAATTACTTATTCATTTTAATAGTGAAACAATTAATTCAATTTAGATATGCAGTCTTCTTCGTGGTGGCATAGCAGAAAGAGGCGGTGTTCGTGTGGGGCACCGCATTATCGAAATAAACAACCAGAGTGTGGTTGCAGTACCACATGAAAAGATTGTCAACCTGTTGGCAACTTCTGTTGGAGAGGTGAGTTTCATTGAGCTTAAGCTGCACTATTTTCTATATACTTCACATGAAGTCACCCAAATAAGTAAATTTCACTGATACTACAGGGTGTATATGCCCGGGAACTACAGGAGAAACATTGGAATTTTTGCAGCCGGGAAAAATGTGGGTGAAACCTGGTAATTTTTAGAATTCCAAGAAGTTTTCATTGTTTCAGTTTCCAGCTAAATTTTTGTAGCTTTTACTGATAAAGAACTGATACAGTATTCTAAAGGAGAATTTTACTTTAGCCCATTACCGCCCATTAATATCACAGCAGTAAAACAGAAAATAGAGAATAACATCAAAATAAAACTTCAGTTGCAAAGAAAATGCATTAGTTAGAACAACAAAACATGGTGCACACACAAGCATCTGCTCACCACGAAATGTGTCAAAGGCTTTAGAACGAAAACTATGCAGTACTTCATATAACAAACTGCTTTACGTTTCTAACAGGTTGCGGGAAGACATTGAGAACAGTGGTTTGAGAAGCATTACTTCCAAAGTAAATTTCCTTTTATGCGAGATGAATTAAGTTATCTGTGAGACTGTGTGATGAATTTCTTAAATCGTGGAGCATTTGATTCTCATTTAAAACTTAACACTTTCAGGACCAATCACTAAGAAAAATTTCGGGCCCAAAGATCAACCATTTAAACCATTATTTCAAAAATTTTACTGACACATTTGTGTTTGATACATCTTAAAGGGTCACACACATTAGAAAAAATCAAGATGTAAGGTTAGTTTTTCATATTTATTTTAGTTCCTTCATAGATTACAAGTCATGCAATAACGATGTATGCTGGGTTTTGTTTCCTGAAGTTCTGTGAAGTTCTATGCCAGTGTATAGAACCTAAAACTCCGAGGCAGTCTGTTGCCTCTTAACATGGAAAAAATATACTTTCACCCTGGGTAGAGTGTATTTTCACCCAGGAAAAAGTGTATTTTTAATTTGGATTTCCCTCCCCTCCATGTGTACACCCTGTACTAGCAGTATCATTTACTAACACCCTCAGGGACCGATGACCGTAGCAGTCTGGTCCCTTTAATCCCACAAACCAACCAACCAACCAACTAACACCCTCAAGGTACTTATAATATGCTATAGGTCCTCAGTGTATAAAAAAAAGGTCAAGAAAAGCATAAAAATTTCACCCACACTGCTAGAAGTATTTTTACTCCAGACTCTTTTTGGATTTGATACTCTTTAGTACCATTTTGAGGGAGAATTTGTTCCAGACAGAGAACATGAAAATATAAACGATATCATTTTTTTGTGTACCTGAAGTGAAGAAGGGAAAAAGTTGTAATTAGATGTATTTAAAAGTGCTTGAAGCAGTTTCAGACCAAATCTGTAACTCAGCCTAGAAGGAAAAATTCATTTGAGGCATCCACCGTGTTAGAAAGTTTAAATGAGAGGGAGATGCTGCAGTTGGTTGAAAAAAAAAGTCTTCTCAACTGTATTCACAAATTATAGCTTAAGTATTCACAACAGTTGTAGCTGTTCATTGTTCCACAAACATTATCAAAGCTTTATGAGAAGCAGACTTCTCAGTTAATTATACTAATAAAATATTCTTAGGTTTTGAGCTCATTAATAATATTATCTTGCTTTTATGTTTCAAGAAGTCTTCTGCTTGTTATCTTTCATATAATTCAAGATGGTGGTAATAAATCACTTACCATTTGTTGGTGAAACTAAATGTTGTATCAAACTAATTGAAATTACTGTGGGATTGTCAAGTATAGTGCTGTTCACAATGTTCTGTCTCCCAGGCTGTTAAATTACCCTCAGTTTGTATCATGTTAAAGTGTTACAGACAGATTTATTCTCTCTCTCTCTCTCTCTCTCTCTCTCTCTCTCTCTCTATCATAGAGAGTATTTGAGAAGCCTCCACCTTTTCTTTCTAATATGCACAAAACAAAGGAGACCTTACATTGGTAACGAAATATCTGGTTTGTAGTATAATGCTGGATTGTTTTTCAACTTTGAGCTGTTCCCATACACTGTGGCAAGTTTCACCAAAATCACTCATCTTAGTTGCAGTGGACAAATAGTTAACTACGTATGTTTTCTTGCACTTATCAGACAATGTCATATATGCCTACTAATGCAAAAGAAGCAAGACTGATTTAAAAATCAGTGTGGTTACCAAATATGCTCAGTTAGTGGTGATATCTTACGAAGATGAAATCTTGTAAGACTACGTCTGTTTTTATTAGTTCCTTGTCTACTCGAAACTTTTTTTGTAGTTTCCTTTGAGGTCACAAAGGACTTGTGGTTTTTGCCATCCAGAAGAGTGCAAGAACTTACCTGCATTGAGCTGGTTTTGCACTGTCATATAGTCCACTTAACTACTCCAATTTTCAGGTGAAATATACAAGTCTACTCCATGTCATCTTGTTGAGGTGAATCCTGTTGTTCATGATATTATCCAGGGTTCCTCTTCAATGTCTATATTTATAATGTCCGTTCAGTGTATTTTTTGTCCTTCTACCCACTGTGTCACTTAATCTTCTCTGTCCAGATTCACTTAAACTGTCCTCTGTAGCTCCATTCTTAAAAGTATTGAAACCAGTCTAGTTTAGATATGTTGTCTTGCTCTGTTGGTGCTGTCTTAATGCCCGCCATCTCTTTCACTTCTTCATTTCTTAATTTGTCCCACTTCATTTTCTTTGTTTTGGACTGCAAGAACTTCATCTCCATGACTTGTAGTCACAGTGAGTCACTCTTTGTGACACTGTATAGCTTATGTTAAGGTACAACAGTCAGTCTTTCATTCTAATCCTGTTTGTAACTCTCCTGACCCAGGTTCTGCTCGACTTTCCTGTAACCCTCCCTCTTCCCTAAACCTCACCAGCCTCCTCCTTTATTTCTCTTCCTTTCCCTTCAGCCCTTCTGCCAGAATAAGGAGCCACTGGCTCCAAAAGCTTGCACATTTCTGTAACTTCTTTAAATTTTTTTCTCCTGCATTTGCTTGGTGAGTAGATTTTCTATTGGTCCAGTTACATAATATAATATAACTGGATAGATAACAAATTTACTCACCAAGTGGTGGCATGAAATACATGTAGAAAAAGGTATTTAAATTTGCTAGCTTTCGAAGCCAGTGGTGGCGTTTTCTTTCAGAAAGATGGAAGGAGAAGGAAGAAGGGTGAAAGAAAGGTACTGGTGAGGTTTAGGAAAATGGGAGTTCGGAAGAAGCATCCAGAACCATGGGTCAAGGGGGACTTACTGGACAGGATGAGAAGGAAAGTTATTGTCAATTACATTAGATGTTAGTATTGCTTTGAAATACTTGTTGTATGTAACTGATTCTGCTTTTCTTGGCTTCTTGGAATCCCACGTTACGTGATCTAACTTGTAGGTAGAAGAATGACCTCTTATGACTCTGGTTCAAAATCTCTTTCTTTTAAAAATTAAACCTCCATGTTTTTTAGGACATAAAAACCTAGCTTGATGTTTGCTGGTCACCCTTCCCTATTCATTGTGATTACTATTATTTTGATTTCACTAATTTTGTCGCTGAATTTCTAGAATTCATGCATCCCTTTGTCAAGCCTCAGTTTGTTTCTCCTGTTTTCTCCACTGAGCACATTACCACAACAAAAGCAAAGGCATTAAGCTATGTATGAGATTTTGTGATGTTCTTCATTACAATATTTGTGACTATTATAAAAACAGCTGTGGCAACAGAGCACTACCTTGCTAGATTCCACTTTTTACCTGAAACTGCAATGAATAACCTTTACCAAATCACACAGGTAATACACTGCTCATACAGCATTTAAGTCTTTCTTGCCAAACCTTCAGCACATTTTGGTTTCTCGGGTGCTCCCAGATCATTTATCTTTTCACACTGACGTATGACTTCTCAGTATCAAGAACCACTAGGATCAGCTCTTTACCTTATTTTCAGTATTTCTCCATCAACTTAAATGCACTGAAGATTAGGTTTGTTGTTGTCTTCTTTTCCCTGAATCAGTACTGTTACTCTTCAAATTGTGTTTTCAATATTGTTCTTAATATCTATTCTAGAATCCTCTCATCTGTTTTTCAGGCCTTATGAAAGATAAGTTTTTCCTCAAATCAAAGAATAGAAACTCCAGGTAGGAATAGCAACCATGTAGGAAAAGACAAATTGCTGCTTACCGTAAAGAAGACACGTCAAATTGCAGACAGACGGGAGTTGGCGGTCTTCTGTGTGTGTGTGTGTGTGTGTGTGTGTGTGTTTTTTTTTTACTGATGTAGGGGAGGCGTCCACCCCTGGTAGCTGAGTGGTCAGCCCAACAGACTGTCAATCCTAAGGGCCCGGGTTCAATTACCGGCTATAGAAGGTGATCAAATTGGTTCTTTCATTACATTTTCTTCTGTTCTAATTATATTTTCACTGATGTCTTCTGTGGTGACCTTCATGGAGAAAAAGATTTTCATATGTTATGCACCACTCTGAACAGCAGTTTCATATTATGTTATCCTGTCTTCCTGCAGCAATTGGACAAATTTCTCCCAATAATTTCCTTTTTCCTCTTCTAGTACCTGTTTGACTCTAAACTTTTTGTCCCGGTACTCTTTTTTAGAGGCCACTGATCTTCACTTCATCTTGTTTTTTTTCTAGCTTGTCCTTCCTTTTATCTTATTCTATCTGGGGTGTAACTTTTTAAATTGATGTTCTCAGTAATTTATTCCATCATGGTATCTCCTTCTCCATGACTCTCAGAGATGTTTTTCCACCGACCTCTGTTGCTGTGTTCACCAGCACATTCTTAAATCTAGTCCATTCCACTTTTCCACTCTGCACTTCATCTGTTGGTAGTTGGAACCTTACAGAGCCCTGACTGTCCGTTCTCTTGTCAGTTTTGTTAGCTCCCAAACTTTGATCATTGGTAAGTTTCTACCAGTTATCTTGGGTCTATGAATACTACTAAAGTCTGTTACTAACAGTTTATGTTCATTGGTAAAGTTCTTATTTAGTATCACTTGTCTGCTTCTTTCTCCATTAAAAGTGGTATATTTAAAAAGTCCATTCCAACTAATCTTGTGATCATGTGACTGACATTCTTCTTAAACCAAATATTTCGCACAACTAAACCACACCTCATGCAGAAGTGTAGGAGAATTTCTTTTGTATCTCTTGTACCATAACCACTGGTGGAGAGGCTTATGTGCCTCAGCGATACAGATAGCCGTGCAATATGTGCAACCACAACAGAGGTGTATTTTTTGGTGAGAGGCCAGATAAATGTGTGGTTCCTGGAGAGGGGCAGCAGCCTTTTCACTAGCTGCAGGGGCAATAATCTGGATGATTGACTGAATTGGCTTTGTAACAAAAGCCAAAACAGCATTGCTGTGCCGGTACTGTGAAAGGCTGAAAGCAAGGGGAAACTACAGCCGTTAATTTTTCCCAAGGTCATGCAGCTTTACTAAATGGTTAAATGATGATGGCGTCCTCTTGCGTAAAATATTCTGGAGGTAAAATAGTCCCCCATTCAGATCTCCAGGCGGGGACTACCCAGGAGGACATCATTATCTGGAGAAACATAACTGGCTTTCTACAGATCAGATGAGAGATCCCTTAATCATGCAGGTAGGTTAGAAGAAAGGGAAATGGATAGGTTTAAAGTTAGATACAGTGGGAATTAGCGAAGTCCGGTGGCAGGAGGAACAGGACTTCTGGTCAGGTGAATACAGGGTTATAAATACAAAATCAAATTAAGGGGTAATGCAGGAGTAGGTTTAATAATGAAGACAGCAAAGGACTTGGAAGAACAGTTGAACTGAATGGAAGTGTCTTGAAAGAAGGCAACAAGATGAGCATCAACAAAAGCAAAATGGGGATAGTGGAACGTATTCAAATTAAATCGGGTGATGCTGAGGGAATTAGATTGGGAAACAAGACATTTAAAGCAGTAAATGAGTTTTGGTATTTGGGGAGCAAAATAACTGATGATGGTCGAAGTAGAGAGGATATAAAATGTAGACTGGCAATGGCAAGGAAAGCGTTCTGAAGAAGAGAAGTTTGTTAACATCGAGTATAGATTTAAGTGTCAGGAAGTCGTTTCTGAAAGTATTTGTATGGAATGTAGCTGTATATGGAAGTGAAACATGGATGACAAACAGTTTATACAAGAAGAGAATAGGAGCTTTTGAAATGTGGAGCTACAGAAGAATGCTGAAGATTAGATGGGTAGATAATGTAACTAATGAGGAGCCACTGAATATAATTGGGGAGAAGAGGAAATGAGGAAATTGTGACACAATTTGACTAGAAGAAGAGATCAGTTGATAGGACACGTGCTAAGGCATCAAGGGATAACCAATTTAGTATTGGAGGGAAGCATGCAGGGAAAAAATCTAGAGGGAGACAAAGAGATGAATACACTTAGCAAAATCAGATGGAAATAGGTTGCAGTAGTTACTCGGAAATGAAGCAGCTTGCACGGGACAGAGTAACATGGAAAGCTGCATCAAACCAGTCTTTGGACTGAAGACCCCAACAACAATAACAAAGTGTTTGGTCCCATTACTTTTTTGAACCCAAGTCTGTCTGTACCCGAACTGTGTATTCAGTTCTCCCCAAATGAATTCTTTCTCTCCAGAACTTCTGTCTCAGAAACTGTTTTCATCGTCTTTGATGCAATCAGCCTTTGGTACATACGCATGTACGTGTGTTAACTTCTCCTTCCCAGGTTAACTGTTGCCTTTAATTTGCTCAAATCAACAATAGCTTAAGAACATAATTAAATGTTAAGAGATGTGCACTGATACATCATGACACACAGAATCATGCTAATAGTAATAGTGACAAGTTGAATTTGGGTTATTAATACTCTATTTATGCGCATACATGTGTGCATGCGCAAAACTGATAACTCTTTGCACTCTATTGAAGTTTGAACTTGCATTTCACCAAATAAGATGGTGCCATGGTAAAGGCATTGAAGTGGGGTTGAAATACCCATCCAGTCATCCATATTTACCTTTGAAAAGATTGTGTCTGACTCCCTGACTCATTCTTATACTATCGAAGTTTGTGTTTGTAACACTATCATTTGATAGTTTATGAAAAGTTGTAATCTTTAATGTAATTTGGAGTTTGAAAATGGCAGATGATTTAATTGGTACAAATTAGCAATGAACAACACTGAGGGGTGAAAACATTAACTAGTAACATACAACTGAGATAAAATTTTAAGATTACTTGTGGGAAGTGCAAATGCTGTATTTGCCTGGGTACTTCAAACATATTTTAATAACCTGGCAGCTTTTTGCACATGCTCTTGTGTTTATTAATTCCACTGTTAAATACATAGAAGTACATTGAAGCAGCACAGACATACATACATACATACATAGTTCCAATTACAACCTGCATGATGTAAGGTAGACTGATTACAACACAACACTGCTACTACTCAAATGGATTGGTGGGCTTTGCCACTGTACTCAAAATAATGTACAACAATCATAATATTTCAGAGTATTGTTAGAACACATATCTAATTAAATTTATAATTAAAATTTATGAATTTTGAACATTCCAAAAGTACAGAATTTGGTTTTACAAAATATAGTAATTCATTTAACATTTTAAGAACATTCAACATTGCAGCGCGTCAACAATCGTTGGTTAATATATTAAAAAACTAAAAACCCACCTCGATTGCGAAAAAAGCACCTAGTGTTAACCTAGGTTTTGGTGTAGATAACTACACCTTCTTCAGAACAACAATAAAACCCACAAGTGCCTAAGAAGACCTTGGTCAATGATTAAAAGAATACCATAGCTATACATTTATAAATGAAAAAGAAAAGGAAAACACAAACAGTACATATGTACAAAGTCAAAACCACTACTTAACTTAATGATGTACGCTCCACCTCACATCGGCATATGTTCGATGGGCCATGACCTGCCATAAACTGCAGCTACAAATGGTCGCTCACTTACAAGCCCGACCCGCTACCTATGCACATGCACAAGACAAGGGAAGTTACTTGAATGCGCATACGAATACAAGAAAGTTTATACGTGGGTTGGGGGGCTAAATAGCTCATATATTCCCAACCGTGGATCAACGTATATAAAAAAATGGAATGGATAGAATAAGTGACGAGCTAAAATCTCATGATCTGGGGAGTTTCACATGCGTGCGCTGATTGGCGAGCGCGGTTGGTCAAGCTGTTCATCTTCTTTCTTTTTATCCTCATTTTCCTTTTACGATAAAGGTGATTTTAGCCCGTTGAACACCTCACATTTTATCCCTATATCTTTATTACCGCGACGTCTTTAGATTATGTCCCCTCAGCCCCGGACAGATCCGGAGATCTTGCTGGCCAGGGTAGTTGACTTACACCTTCTAGAGCACGTTGCGTGGCACGGGATACATGCGGACGTGCATTGTCCTGTTGGAACAGCAAGTTCCCTTGCCGGTCTAGGAATGGTAGAACGATGGGTTCGATGATGGTTTGGATGTACCGTGCACTATTCAGTGTCCCCTCGACGATCACCAGTGGTGTACGGCCAGTGTAGGAGATCGCTCCCCACACCATGATGCCGGGTGTTGGCCCTGTGTGCCTCGGTCGTATGCAGTCCTGATTGGGGCGCTCACCTGCACGGCGCAAAACATGCATACGACCATCATTGGCACCAAGGCAGAAGCGACTCTCATCGCTGGAGACGACACGTCTCCATTCGTCCCTCCATTCACGCCTGTCGCGACACCACTGGAGGCGGGCTGCACGATGTTGGGGCGTGAGCGGAAGACGGCCTAACGGTGTGCGGGACCGTAGCCCAGCTTCATGGAGACGGTTGCGAATGGTCCTCGCCGATACCCCAGGAACAACAGTGTCCCTAATTTGCTGGGAAGTGGCGGTGCGGTCCCCTACGGCACTGCGTAGGATCCTACGGTCTTGGCGTGCATCCGTGCGTCGCTGCGGTCCGGTCCCAGGTCGACGGGCACGTGCACCTTCCGCCGACCACTGGCGACAACATCGATGTACTGTGGAGACCTCACGCCCCACGTGTTGAGCAATTCGGCGGTACGTCCACCCGGCCTCCCGCATGCCCACTATACGCCCTCGCTCAAAATCCGTCAACTGTACATACGGTTCATGTCCACGCTGTCGCGGCATGCTACCAGTGTTAAAGACTGCGATGGAGCTCCGTATGCCACGGCAAACTGGCTGACACTGACGGCGGCGGTGCACAAATGCTGCGCAGCTAGCGCCATTCGACGGCCAACACCGCGGTTCCTGGTGTGTCCGCTGTGCCGTGCGTGTGATCATTGCTTGTACAGCCCTCTCGCAGTGTCCGGAGCAAGTATGGTGGGTCTGACACACCGGTGTCAATGTGTTCTTTTTTCCATTTCCAGGAGTGTATGTTATGTAAACAATCACTCAAAATGTACTGATCTAGTAATTTAATTACAATTACATTTTCATTGAATCTTCATCCTCATTGAATCTTCATCAAATGGGAACAAGTTGTTACAGGTAAATATTTCGTGAATAAAGCATATAAGTTTCTGAACTGGTTGTAAGTAGTTATGTTGTGTTCTAGAACATTCCAAATGGTAGTCTGATGTAAAATAATAATATTAAGGAATGTAGCAGTCATTTTAAAGAATAGCATAATTAAGATTGCTAGCTGGTACAATATCAAAGTCATGAATGACAAAAAGCTAAGGAGGATTACAAAATGCTTCCACAAAATGCTTCCACAAAATGTTTCCTCAGGTTCTACGTTAATCAAAAAGATCGGGTAATGAACTAGGCTGACAGATAACATGCTCCAGCTATAATGATGTTCGTGTAAACAGGACATTAAACCTTAATTTTTGTTTCTTCCTGGGCATGTCATTTTACTTGCTGCTGTGGGTGGACGAGGAGCAAATAGAAGTCATTTCCGTGTGGATTATGTGTCATGAGCTTTCAGTACAGTAAAGAAATGATTCTTCTCTATGTAGCAGTGTGTGGGAGTAGGTTGAGAAATTTAAAAGTGTCCAACAATTTTGGCTAACAAAGAGGGAACAGAACATGGGTAATCCTTCAGTACTAGGGAGTGTACACAGTCACTTCAAGGTGGTATTAGCAGCCAGTCAAGTTGTTATTACTAAAGTATTGATTTCTCTCCAGATTGGTAATGGTTCTATTATTACATCATATCCAATGAGCTCAGCTTCCATAAGGTCTGTGAGAAGTGAGTGCCGAGAGAACTTCCAATAAAGCCCAAGTGTGAATATAATGGAAAGCTGTCATCACTTTGTGACCACTGCATCAATGAAAGTACATTATGTTTAATTGAGATACTTGCAGGATATATATGATGTGGCTCTATCATTACTACCTGGAAATGAAACTCCACAGCATGCAAAAGCTAAAAGTTTGTGCAAAGTGTTGAAACCTATTGTCAAATTAGTGTTATTTTTGTATGGAAATACACATTAGTAGCCTGCCAGTCACCCTGTTGAAAATATTATCCACTTAATTTTTGATACCTCAGTACTCCCAGCCTCCAACCAACTGTTGGCCCCCACCTCCCCCCTGAAGACTCTTAATTCTTTTGCCTGGTCAAATCTTGCAGACAGCACAAACAACATCCTTGAAGGGAATATCATACTTCTTAAACTCCTATGTATACATAAATAGCTTTTTTATGTCTGGTAAATGGATAGGTAAAACATCTACTCACCAAGTGGCGGCAGTGTGTGTGTGTGTGTGTGTGTGTGTGTGTGTGTGTGTGTGTGTGTTTGTTTTCTCCACTGCCGCTGCTTGGTGAGTTTATTTTTATCTATCCATTTACATTATTTTCATTTCTTTTTGTGTGTGGATAATTTTTGACATGGCTGCTTTGCACATTGCCATACCTATGTGGAGAGCAGTGTAAGAAGGATAAGAGCTAAAAATCAGGTGTCATTGTGACATTAAATGTGGGCTTTTCTATAATGTGCAGTTCTTTGCAGTGATGATACAACTGTTTTTCTAATAAGCATTGCCTTTTTGTTACAGATTCTCATGAAGACTATGCCAACGTCAATGTTCCGTCTCCTGACTGGCCAGGAGACACCTGTATATATTTGAAGGCTTTGATGTAAGATACATTGTCAGTGCCTGATATTAATCCAAAGGATTGTGTTTTCTAGTCAGATCCATAGTTTGTATGATCATCGTCTTTGACAGGAGTATATTTTATTAAACCCAATCCTATATAATAATTTTACAGACTGGAAATTCTTGTCAGATTTATTGAACACACAATGTTACAGTGTTAAATATAGTATTCCCATCAGTTTAGGACCTGTATAACTACACTGCTCTGTTCATTGTTTCTTCTTTTTGCTGTTCAAAGTCATGCCTCAAAAGCCCTTTTTATAATTGCTTGATGTGTATTTGAATGCTGTGCAGCAGAATGTGTCTTGCTGTTATTGTATGTCTTTCCTCCCCTGACTGGTATGTGTAAGCAGCAGAAGTGCCTGTATATGATTCATCTGTCTGGACGACCACCAGTTCTGTGACATGTATAAACTAAACGTCACATTCTAATGTTTATAATGTACTCCTTGCATTATGATGAAGCAGCAGCCTGTGGAAGAGGTGTACTTGATAAATGATGGGGCCATAATTATTGTATGTGTGAGAAGTGTTATTTCCTTTGGAAAGAAGGCTGAGTTACCTATTAGAGATGTCAGATTCAGCAGGTTACAGATTTTGCTAGGCTTTTTGCCTTATTATATTTTCCTACTTTAGATTGTGATGATACTAAACAGTCTAAATTGTTTTCATTCTCCAATTTTAACAGAAAATGTGACAACTAACTTTTAGGACAAAAATATTAGCATTGAAATAAATTTGGACTGAGTGCAAAACACTGACAAACTTATTAATGTGGAATGTAATTGCATGCATGCACTGTTTGTTTGTAGAACTGGAAAACGTGCTATAATTGTTAGTTCATTTGTAAATGTGGAGAATATATTGTCACTATGCTGTGATAGATGCTTGGCATCTTTGTCATCCTTATATGATGGCAGCTTGTCAGAAAAAAATACAATGTGAATGGAACTTTACTGTTTAGTGATATGGCAAAAACTCTCACATTGATGTATACATCAAGGAAATTATTAAAGTGTAAAATATACTACCTAAAAATTACTAAACTGATTTCACCTAACATAACTTTGTGACTTCCTCAACACGTACAGGTTCTGCTAATTGTTACACAGTTTTTTTGGAGCATGTAAAATGAAATAAAATTCATGACACTTCTTTGTATATCAGTATGTGCTGATGTCTCAGATTGAATTGTGTGTCATTCATTGTGTTAGTATTCGTTCAGCAATAAAGAAAAGTCCCCACGTGTAACGCATAAATTATTTTGAATTATAAATTTCCTTTGTTAAAGGTGCAGAATTACTTTGGACAGAAACAATGTTAATATTTTAGTTGGGAGAAGTTTGGGTTGCTGCACAAAATCGCACAAAGTATGAAACGTCATCATCAGTTTATGGTTTTGTATTGTGTGCATAATTTTGCTGTTCACTGTTTATGGTGTGACATTTGAGAGAAGTGGAGGACTTTTCAAATTTATTTTCCTACAAATTTCAACCATTTTATTGGATTTCTGCCATTCAAATAATACAGAATGCACCACATTACTAGAGTTATTCTTGTGACTGTTGTCAGTTAAGTTTGCCATAAAATACCTTTTGATGCTTGGTAATAACTGTACCCTTCTAAGTAGGCTTACCTATGTAAAGCGCATTTCTGACTGTTGTGTGATTTTAAAAACAATGTTGCATCCAGGTAAGTTGTTTAGCAGAATGGACACTACACAAAACTTCCACTCTGCAAAAATAAAAGGTTATTGAGTAATTCCAATATGTCGGTTCCTTTCACAAGATTCAGTAGTTGGCAATGGTAACACATGTCAAATGAGTAACATCACAAAACTGTGGTGAGTGTTAGGAAAGTACTATCAACATATAAAAGGTGCAATAAGACAAATGAAAAAACATAAACTCATCTCAGTAGGATCAGAGCAGGCCCATTGCAATGACTGTGGCATGCTACAGTAATTATTGGTCTGTGTCTGAAAAAGTTAAATAATCAAAGAAAATGGAACTGTAATGTAAAAAAGAAATAAATGAACATCTATTAAGCCCTCAACTGTGGTGAAACATGTTTGAGTAAACACAACTACACAACTCTGTTTTGCTAGAAGGTAGACCACACTATTAATATTTTATACAATCATAAGCACAGAGTTTTAAAAAAAAGTCAAGATGATTTTTAACTTCTATTGAACTCAATCTCACACACAAATTTTAATATGGAGTAACTACAGTGACTGAAGTAGTGAACACAAGATGACACAGAAAGAGATGAGAAGAAGAGAGGTAGTAATAAGGAAAAATATTGAAATAGGAAAGGGCAGATGAAATGAGAATGACTGATGCTATGCCTCAGTTGGTGCAAGGGTAGCTGAAGATAAATGTTCTTTAGAATTTTTATTTAACTATTCTTTGTTAGTGTCATTACTTCACTTCCGCTTCTGGGGTAATGGGGAACATTATACCTAACTTAGATAAGTGAGTCACAGTTTGACAGCATTACCCTCCTAACACACTCTCTAAGAGTTCAATCTCTTCCTTGACTGACGTGTATTAGTACAGTGTCAGCTCTGTGACTGTGATTATTAATTTTTATTTTATTTTTCTTAAATAACTGGCATTTTGTCAAACAGAAGTATGTTACCTTATAAATGTTTTATGTAATAATTTATTATGTCATGATCACCTAAAAATTACAGTGTTTACATTACAAATTTCAACAATTTATTGCCATTAATTGCCCTCTTGAGATGTGATTAGTACAATAACAGCTACATCATGATATGAAACATTCAGGTTATGCGCTCTGTACATCATGGTGTAGTAAAAAGGGAAAAAAACTATACATAATGTCTTGTGCTATTTATATAGGGCTCACGGAGGATGGTTATGGGAAATTGGGGAGGGGGTAAAAATCAAGGCCATAGGCAAAGCAGATGGATAATACCACATTCTGTATCCAGTTAAGTTTGCTATATGCAGTTTTCAAATTTGATACCTTAAAAGCAAGAGCAAAAAAAATGAAAGTTACAAAATGTTATAAATTATATTTTTAAGAAATAAATGTAAAAATCATGCATATACGCAAATGTCCCTCGTACTACGATCATAAAACATATACACTTTTTCGTGCCTAAGCAAACATTGAAAGTTAAATTCTATAAATGTGGTGTACCAGACTACTAATATTAATATAATAGAGGGAAACATTCCACGTGGGAAAAATATATATAAAAACAAAGATGATGTGACTGACCAAACGAAAAGGCATTGGTATGTTGATAGAGACAATAAAAAACACAAAAACACCCACACAAATTTCAAGCTTTCAGAACCCAAGGTTGCTTCATCAGGAAAGAGGGAAAGACGAAAGGATGTGGGTTTTAAGGGAGAGGGTAAGGAGTCATTCCAACCCGGGAGGGGAAAGACTTACCTTAGGGGGAAAAAAAGGACAGGTATACATACGCACACGCACATCCATCCGCACATATACAGACACGGGCAGACGTATGTAAGATGTCAGTCGAGGTGGAAGTACAGAGGCAAAGATGTTGTTGAATGACAGGTGAGGTACGAGCGGCGGCAACTTGAAATTAGCGGAGGTCGAGGCCCTAACTGGAAGAGAGAATATATTGAAGGGCAAGTTCCCATCTCCAGAGTTCTGATAGGTTGGTGTCAGTGGGAAGTATCCAGATAACCCGGACGGTGTAACCTTGTGCGAAGATGAGCTGGCCATGCACCAAGGCATGTTTAGCCACAGGGTGATACTCATTACTAACAAACACTGTCTGCCTGTGTCCATTCATGGGAATGGACAGTTTGTTGCTGGTCATTCCCACATAGAAGGCTTCACAGTGTAGGCATGTCAGTTGGTAAATCCCAAATCTGCCTTTGATCGTGTACACCTTCCGGGTTACAGGACTGGAGTAGGTGGTGATGGGAGGGTGCATGGGACAGGTCGTACACCGGGGGCGGTTACAAGGGTAGGAGCCAGAGGGTACGGAAGGTGGTTTGGGAATTTCATAGGGATGAACCAAGAGGTTATGAAGGTTAGGTGGATGGCGGAAAGACACTCTTGGTGGAGTGGGGAGGTTTCATGAAGGATGGATCTCATTTCAGGGCAGGATTTGAGAAAGTCGTATCCCTGCTGGAGAGCCACATTCAGAGTCTGATCCAGATGCACGAATGACATATGTGTGATTTAAGCAGCAAAGGGTTACTTTAAAACACCCTCTCCCTTCCATCTCGATAACACCCTCGGTAGCTCCCACATTGAGCACATTTAAACATGTATCTGTCAGTAACCTTGACACTCATTCAGCCTCGCAGCTGCTGTAGCACCTTAGGACAGGCAACCCTATTAAAACATTTGTATGTATGTAAATAATAGGCAATTAACAAAACCAAAACCATAATCATGTACTTTTATCCAGAATGAGATTTTCACACTGGAGCAGAATGTGCATTGATATGATACTTCCTGCAATTAAAACTGTGTGCCAGACTGAGACTCATACTCATGAGCTTTGCCTTTTACAGGTAAATGCTCTACCAACTGAGTTACCCAAGCATAACTTACGACCCATGTTCACAGCTGCACTACCACCAGTATCTCATTTCCTGCCTTCCAAACTTCACAGAAGTTTCCTTGCGAAACTTGCAAGACACACTCCTGGAAGAAAAATATCACAGAGACATGGCTTAGTGTAAACTGCCATGAAACTTCCCAGCAGCCTGAAACACTGTTGCACCAAGACTCGAACTCGATACCTTTGCCTTTTGTAAGCCTGTGCTCTGTTACCCAAGTTACCCAAGCCCAGCTCACGACCCGCCCCAAAGCTTCACTACTGCCAGTACCTCGTCTCCTACCTTCTGAGTTCGAGTCTTGGTCTGACACACAGTTTTGATCTGCCAGGAAGTTTCATACCAGGACCCTCTCTGCTAGAGAGTGAAAAAATCTCATTTTGGAAACATCCCCCCAGCCTGTGGCTAAGCCCCGTCCCTGCAATATTGTTTCTTCCACGAGTGCTAGTAATGTGAGTTTCACCATATACTGGTGGAAATGAAGCTATGAGGATGGGTCATGAGTCGTGCTTGAGTAGCTCAGTCGGTAGAGCACTCGCCTGTGAAAGGCAAAGGTCCCAAGTTCGAGTCTCAATCTGGCACACAGTTTTAATGTGTCAGGAAGTTTCAAGTACTTTTCGTTTTTTTACTTACCAAGGATGTTACAAGTTTTTATTTAATCTGTCAGCTGTTCATGAACAGTTTATTCAAGGCGTTATTTACTGTGAGTAATTGCTGATTGGCCTATAGCTGCCTGATGATTTTGGGTTGATATTCTTGAGTACCGATCCGATTCCGATTTGTACTCTATTTACCACTTATAAAAGAGGGGCTGAAGATGTCTGTGTGAACTGGAATACTAGTATCGACAACATTTTTAATCATACCAGTACTTATTCCACACTACCTACTGCCTCAGAAGAGTGTCTCAGAATTGACTTCCATACTGTATATGTAGAAACATGTTTGATGGAAAAAGCCCTACACACACACACACACACACACACACACACACACACACACACACACACAATTGTGCTGCAGGGTTCAATATACTGCAATCAAAAGAATGGGCATTCTTTATTTTTGGCATTGCACACATTATTGCTTCATGTTGTTCCACAGCTTCGCATATACTTCAACAGGGTGTATACAATTCGGGACAACCGCGAATTTTTTCATCCGGGAAAACCCCAGGAATTTTTCAGAATTCTTGGAATTTTTCATTGTTTTAGCTTTCAGTTAAATTTTTGTAATTTGACTGATAAGAATTGATTCTCTAGCAAAGAATGTTACTGTATCCTGCTACTGGAGAATGATACTGCAGCAATAAAATATAAATGAGAGGGGAAAAAAATAAAAATTTAGTGGCAAAGGACATACGCCATTTACAACAACAAAACACCATGAACACACAAGCGTCTGCAAGTAGCAAAAATATGTCAAAGGCTTTAGGGTGAAGACTATGTAACACTTCATAACAATAAACTGCTTTCTATGAGCGTGACATCACAACTGTTTACATTAGGTTCATTTGACCAGTTGCCAGTGGGCTCATGCGCATGCACAGTTGACTCGTGTATGAGCAGTACCTTCTCCCACTTCCCGCTACTTGAAGTGTGGCTGTTAGCTGTATCGGCAGTAGCAGCAAGCAGCCAGATGCTAACGAGAAAAATTTCTCTCGCGTGCCCTAGCTGCCAGATTTGCGCATGCATAGAGTTGTCGGAGTTGTAATGGGGAGGGGGTTCATCTCCACCTGACCCCTGTTTGCTCTTCGTTTACAGCCCCCACGACAAATGAAAACAAAACTGGTTTCTTTGGCCGGGACCAATCAAGTGAATTATAATACATTCACATAATTATGGAGGGCAAAAATACATTACTACTTTCAGTTTTATGATTTTATTTCCAAGTTATTAGCAGTCAAGCATTAATCACCTTGCAGAACAGTGAAGTTATTTTTGTCAGTTTGCTAAAGAAATTTGGCTTTATTAATCTTTCTGGTGAGGCAATCAATTTATTTGAAATGAAGGGTTTCGTTCCACAGTATTGGCTAGTTCCAGTTGTTCGCTGAATTTCAAGTGCACGTTTTCATTTTCTGCCGTGTATGGCATTATGCCATAATAAAGAACCAAATATGAGATAATACAGTTCTGGTACTCAAAGAAAATTTACATCCCAAAAACCACACTGAAAAGCTTAATATCAGGTGGGACCTACTTCAGTGTGAATCTGGAAAAAACCAATGTGCACTTCAAGTCGAATTATGCATTTCAGTATGGTTTACGAAATTCCGATGCTCTTGGAGTATCCTCTGATGTTCTGTTTCTTTTATGGCATAATGTAAGCTCTCTTAGTGCTTTATACATAAGAACATCCGGGCTTCCTACACCACTGCAGCTGCACACATGCAATAACGCCTGTTTTCTGGCTCTCTCTGGCAACTGCTAAATCGAACCTATTTCTAACAGTCTCGGGATAGTATTACGAACGATGATTTGAAAAGTGTTACTTTCAAAGTACATTTCTTTTTACACAAGATGAATTATGTTACATGTGAGAAAGTGGGATGAATTCCTTAAATCACAGAGCGTTTAAAACTGAACACTTTGAGGACCAGCCACTTATAAGAATTTCGAGCCCAGAAGACCAGACATTTACGTCATTACTTTAAATTTACTGGCACACTTGTGTGATGTATCTTAAAGTATAACATACGCAAAAAAGATCAATATTACATGTGAAAGCTTAGCTTCTCTTGTAGCTTATTAATCTTCGAGACCATTATTATATGTGAGAACTTATCTTTTCTTGTAGCTATACTATGTATATTAATGTAAACCATTAACTTTTCCTCTTTGTGTTTTCGCACTACGTAACAGTGATCTTGCTATTGGCTGACTATAATACATGTCCTATGCTCTGAATATCTACTGTCATTGGCTGGCGAGATCACGTGGCACGAGATATGACTGGCTTACAAAAGGACATCGCAATCTTGATTTCAATGCTCTGGAAACCAATGTGCTGCAATTCAAATTTATACTTTCGTAATACGCAAAAATCTTTCCAAAACTTCTCTCCCCCGTCGTTTCTCTCCCCCCCCCCCCCCCCCCCTTCCCCTGGGCAGTTCTACGCCAATGTATAAAACATTAACCATTCAAAGGATTGATACAGTTTACAGTTCCAAAGGAAAAATCTATGGAAAACCTACAGTCATTAGCATGGAAAAAGTGTATTTTCGCCCGGGAAAAAGTATATTTTTTAAACAGGGTATCCTTGTCCGCATATACACCCTGTTCAAACAGTAAAAGGATTGGATTTTAGTTGAATGTTCTATATGAAGAATGTTTTTTAAACATCATCTGATGTAGTTCTGAAGTCAACCCTGGAGCAGGAGCTCTCTTTACTTTGAGAGACCATTTAGGAGGATCCTTATCATACAATGCAACAAGTCTGCGACTTAATTCCCGGGTTTTATGCTCTAATTGTGGTTAAGCTGCTTAAAAGTTTCTGTGGCTTATTAGGTGATAACTTTCTCTGGTGGTCTGCATTGAGTATATTAAGAATATCTGTCATGGGCAGAATATCCTGGAGCACAAATTACTTTATCTGGCATCTACGTTCCTATTATATACATTCTAACACTTTTGACAATAGAAGAGTGTGCGAAGTGTATGTATGCTACCTTCCCACCTCCTTTATACGAGTTGATTACTTGTTATCCGCAGCCGATCTTCTTCCCTGGCTTCTGGAATCTCTTCAAACTTCTTCTCCAAAGAGTGATGCTAGGTACACGAATATTGAAAATTCTCCCTCTACTTGTGAAATAAGTAGATACTCGAAGGTTACTTTTCATCAACAAATGCTATATTAAAACTTCATACAGAACAAACTTCTATTTTCTCAAATAAACATCTGACTTCTTATAAGTCACTCATATCGCCACAAGGTTACGTTTCGTCAACTAACGCTATATTAAAACTTTATACAGAACATAATTCTCACTTCACATGAACATCTGGCTTCTTGTAAGTCACTCATATCGTCTCACATCAAAAACAGTCAATTACATTTGCAAATGAGTTTACTTAATAAGTGTAACTCTGTAGCACAGGATTCATGAAATACGTCTTGCCTCCAGCAAGGCTTGATAATAGTTTTTTTAATAGTTTTTTTTTCTCCACTGATCATTTTTCACTAACAATAGCCACTGACACTATTATCACAGAGTTATATAAATACTCCATAGTCCTCTCGTACGCACTTTCACTAAAACTTCCATGGATCGTCCGACAGGTACTTGTCGGTGCCGTTCGACCACCGCGTCGACATTCTTCTTGCGACTGAATTTCAAATCTGAACACACAAACATGTGACGCGCAGTAGGTAGGATTCTATCATCCCACACTCATATCTAAAATATCGTGCGTTCAAGACGGTAGAAGGCCAAGTGATTCTAGAATTTACACTGAAATTCTCGAATCACTACAGTATAATGGTGTGGCTTTGTGCCATGTGATGGCTTGGATCAAAAGGTATAATGCTTGTATCATTAGAGTGAAACAGCCTTCTTAAATTATCTGCAGAGTGAGATTTTAACTGCAGATTTAAATTTGTGTCTCCCTTAACGATTACATGCTCACACTGTGACACAAGTGAGGACAAGGCTGTTTGGAAGGATGATACCATACTGATTTTGGGGGTTTATAGATTTCTCTGATTAAAAATTTCTTATTAAATTCATTTATTTTGATAACCCTGCTTCTCTTTCACCATTTGCATCTAATGTACTTAGTATCTACCATTATCAATCAGAGAAAACACATACACCCACATCACCCTCATGATGAATTATGCAGTTAACTATTAGAAGCATATAACCTGTGAGATGGGTGGTTGGAGGAGATATTTAGTTTGACCTATGTCTCTCATCAACACAATACTTGGAAACAGGTTGAAAAACTCATCAAAAAGAGCTATTAACAATTGTACTTTGGTGTGAGCAACAAGCAGTTCACAGGTAAGTATCATTGTGGTGACTGCCTGAAGGCTGATGTGCACTGCAGCTACTGGCCAGCAGTGAGGGAGATAAAGGCCAGCATTTACTATGACAGACATGCTGCTGGCCTGACTCAAGTTACGACCTCACAAATCATGTGAAGGGTTGTTGAATTAGGACCTGCTAGTACAAAGTATTGAAAAGAAGTGGACTGTTTAATGACAAGGAGTGGTCCCCAACAAGATGGGATAATAGATACCACTCTGAGTGCTTCTACCTGTCTTAAATGGCAGTTCAGAAGTGGCAGAGGAAAAAGCTTAAAGGAATCTCATTATAAGATTCATAAATAAGTGTCACTGGAATTATAGGTTGCAGCTAGCAGAGGTAAACAAAATAAAAACATACATTAACTTGTGATAAATAAAGCAACGGAGAGCTGTTAAGGGGCTCCGGAAAGGCTCAAAATCATGAAAAGTTCAATTTTTACTTTTTTGCGTTTTCTGAATCTGCAGACTATTACCTTTTAATAGATATATAATTTATTCAATTCCGAAGACTACAACTATTTTTAAATTTTTTTTGAAATGTGTTCTACATGGGCGTGACCCACTGTGGCGCTGTTAAACTGCTGTCAAATGGTGTTATTATTAACGTCCGTGTTCATCAGGTACATTTTAGTGATGAGAGATAAAGAATGTGTTGTGGCTAACCTATGATGGTTCAATATATATCGCTGGTGTGATTGTCGATTGTTTAATGTTTATTTACTCTGTCGTTATCTCGAAAATATTCGTAATTAATTCTGTTTCTTGAGTCTCTGTTTTGTTGAAGTATAATAATGAGTAAAAGTAAAGTTATTAGAAATCCTCTGAAGGCTTTTAAGAAAAGGAGAAATGTTGGAAAGCCAAAGGTATGTGTTATTACTGTAAACAATAAAGATGATAACCAAGTGAGTGAACCTAACCTCTCAAGTACACCTGCCCATAGCAGTCAAAGTGGGAAAGAAAATACTTCACAGAAGAAGCTTGGTTCAATGAGTGAAAACTATGAATGTTTTATGGGCGAATCGGATGTGAATGAAATATTTGATATGTCGGTTCTCAAAGGAATTTTTTCAAACTGTGTAAGATGTATTCATTGTAGTGAAGTTAGTCTGGAACTCTCCATAATAAAGCACGTAGGACTTGCTAGTGAAATATAACTGAAATGTGATAAGTGTTCATACATGACCACCTTTTGGAACAGTGTTGCAGTAACTGCAACTGAAGAAAATGGTAGCAAAATCTACGAACACAACAACGAGCGATGCTTGCTTTAGACAAGGAACGCCTTCGGGCTGCAGACAGGGCTGTAAAGAGTCTAGAAATACAAGCAAGAGTAAACAGGAGGAGGAACAAGAGGAAGCTGGAGGAGGAGTTTGCAGAGGATGAAGATAATCCATCCTATGGACCTGGAATGCACTAAAAAGTTAATCCAATCTTTGTCGCTCGATTCCCAAAACTTTTATTTTCTCATACTAATTACATGTTTTCTAAGGATCTTCCAAACATATTTGTTTCAAACTTTCAGTAAATGTTACACAGTACCTTCTGCATAATTTAACGCAGCCTTTTTCCAAAAAACTATATATTTTTGAATATATAAATAAAAAATTGCAAAAAAATGTTGTGAATTTTCATTACAATTGAAAAAAAATCATATTTAATAACTGAACTAAAATTTTGTAAAATCCCTATGTTAAGTTGTAGCCCATATTCCAATAAATAATCTGTAAAAAGTTCAACTTCCTATCTCAAATACTTTGTGAGGAAAGATGTAATTTATAAGCGTTATTTTAACATTGCAAGTATAGGGCGTTCCGGAGCCCCTTAAGCAATGAAACACAGTTAAAGAAATAGACTATAGTTGTGAGGCAAATGTAAACTGAGAGACTAAAAGGGCAGATTAAGGAAATTGTTGTTAGTGTAATAAGTTAATACCTGCTTGACTGGCATATGGGTATACATAAATACTCAAAGCATAATTAATAATATAAGGAAGTATAATAGATTTAGAAACTTATTAAAAAAGTATAGTGAATGAAAAGAAAATGGTATGAGTTTTTGTATTTCACAAGATTCCTTTTAATGTTTTTCAGTTCACATGTGCTTGTTAATGACGTTTCCCCTTTCTACTGTCTTCATTATGATTCCGCCATCCCGAGTCCATACATTTTGTAAACCAAACACTTTTGCTCTTTTCAGGCACAATGCAGATTTAAGTATTATGGCCCTGTGTTTTGTGACACCTGAGAGGCTGCTTCCTATGCAATAGCTTCTGTTGACGTGTCATGTTTATCTGTGCTGCCTGTGACAGTTTTTTTACTCAGATGGACACTTACTTTGGCTGTTTGGTCAAGATAGGGTGTCTGGACTCAGGAAAACATATGGGTGTTGTCTACTGGACCACTAGTGGCTCTCACAGTTGTATGAGAAAAATAACATGCCCATCTTCTTATGTACTGGGCAGTCCCCTCTGAGGTTTTTACATCCAAATGTTGTAGCTAATGGCTTATAATTGGTGGTTAGGTACAATTTTACTCCATAGGACATATGCGTAAAATTTATTTAAGCTGTAAATTATGGCAAATACTTCCGGCTCCTTTTGTGAGTAATTGTTACAGGGAAAATGTTTGGCACTTTTGAGAAGGTGAATTGATGGTTGGTCTCCTGACCGTTTCTTGCCAGCCTTCTTTTTCAGCTCATCCGTGAATCTGTGGTTTATTACTAACATCACTAAGACTAGATAATGGTCTTTTATGATTTATTCTGTGATGTTTATATCATGTAAATCTTCACTAACTTTTTCTAACCAAATGATTTTTTGACCTTTGAGTTAATAATGTTCAGTAGTCATTTGGTGAGTCTGTTCTTGTCCATTCTATAAATATGGCCAAAGAGTTTCAAGTGTCACTTGCTGATGGTGTAAGTAAATTTGACTATTAAAAATGTGAAGATCAGACAATTTCTTGTTCATCCAAATTCCATTTTCTTATGTGAGGCCATTTATTTTCCTTTTTCACTCCTGTTTTTCAATTTCTGCACGATTTGATTGCCTTAAACAGCTTTGATCTCTGATCATATAGTGCTTCCAGTAAAAGGATTGTCTTGTAATATCACAGTCTTGCATTATGTGAACTTACGTTTTTTATAGTGGTTCCATATGATTCTGGATGCCTTTTGTAGAATGATATTTTTTCTAAGAGTGTAGTACTGTCCAAACCTGGTTGCAGTTTGATCTCTCCTAAGTATTTGGGGGAAAATACCTGTAAAATTGTTCCATGTTCCTTCTTTAGTGGCACTTTCCTACTGTTTTGATGCAGTTTTTTCGCATGATGAGTTTTCACATAATACATTGGAGACTTGCCTTTGTCACTATCTTGTGTAGTTTTCACATGGTAAATTAGTTTCTTCTTTAGTCTTAGTGATAACTGGTACTCTAGCAACAGATACCAAGCATATAACATTGATTGTGCATTCAGAATTTCCAGTGTTTATAATGTTGATGTCTGTTTTAACTATCTTATAGCTTTGTCCAGAAATAAGTCAAATTTTGTGACGGAGAGGCCGTCTCCTTGTCAGACACCTTTATTTATCTTGAAAGGATAAGTTTTCACAAGGAAATTTTACTTTTTATATATTTGTAAGATTCTATCAGATTAGTTCTCTGATCATTACGCCCACTCTGAGCTCTTCAAGAGTGTCAAAAACAGTCCATCTGTCTCCGATTTTTTTGTATGAAGACCCAGAAGAAAGAAAAATCCATGTGACTTTTGAATATTCAAACAAACAATTCAGCTTCACCAAGAGACTGAGGGTGAAAATTTCAGTATTCACATGGTGTATGTTGTTGGCAGCACAAAACTGTTGAAAATTGGCCTAGATGAATTGCAGCTGATTTTCAGAGACAAGGACCTCATGAAGATCTTCCAGACAAAACCATTACCATACCACCAGTAGTGGTGCATGTCATGGGGACAACAAAAAGAAATTTACTGTGTGTGTCTACCCCCAACAAATATCATCTGTTTCAGAATGGCCCGCAAAAACAATATGGATGCATTGCCACAATCTGGATAGATGTGGCCACTCAAAAAAGTGTTGCAATAGAGCTGACTGATGTTCTGCACCAGTATTAAAATGAGAGGTAATTCGCTCCATCTGGGTGTCCATGCCCTCCCAAGTACAATGATGGGCAAGTTGCTTTGTGCAACTACACCCCAGTGACATTGGTGCAACAAAGACAAAACTTCTCACAGCAGGAAGTGAAGAATCACAATCTGTGAATGGTCATTATCTGTACGCAACAGCGGAACACCTGACTTCATTGTATTTCTAGCATCGTCACACACTATCCTACATGCCATTGGGTCTGGAATTTCTTTCAAACTATGTAACCACCCCACATACATGTAATACAGAACTACCTGAAGAGATGGGTCGGAAGCAGTTGCTGCAGCAATATGCTGAAAATCAAGAGGAAAATTTTGAAGAATTTTAAAATCCTGAGTATCAATCAGATAACGTGATTCCTCAGGTGAATCAAATGCCATGTTGCTACCATCTGGTAACTGAGACAAGAAGTCAGCATTTAAATTTTGTGCAGTGGGCCAGTATAACAACTCATACTGATAATCACAAAAATCAAGCAGAACCATATTCTTGAAACCAGTCATAGAAGATGAACTGAGGAAAACTATATAGAAACTGAAGTTCAAGAAATTAGCTGGTGGTGATGAAATATCAAATCATGTAATAAAGCAAGCAAGCGAGCAGATAATCTCACTATTGCTGTACATAACAAACAGCTCTCTCGGAGTTGTAATTTTTGCAGAAAAACTGAAGATAAGCAGGTTGGTATCAGTGTACAAGAAAAGGGGATAAGGATGTCTCCAACAACTACCAGCCAGTTTCACTGATATCAGGTTTCTCAAAAATCCTGGAAATGCTTATGTATAATAGATTAGTTGACCATCTGGACAAATTTTCATACCATCACAGCACAGTTTCAGAAAGAGTAGATCTATGGAATCAGCAACTGACAGTCTGACAGAATATGTTATGCAGTCCTAAGATGAAAAACAAGTTGTATCTGTAATGTTTCTGGATCTCTCCAAAGCATTTGACACTATTGACCATGAAATATTGATAAGAAAATTGGAAAACTATGGTATTCAAGGGCAAGCAGGGAAGTGAATAGAATCATATCAAAGCAACAGGAAGCAATATGTATCAATAGGGGATGGATATAAGTCAGAAACCAAAACCATCAAATATGGTATGCCACAGGGATCAGTAATGGGGCCATTGCTGTTTATTCCATTTGTTAACGACATAGGTGTTGAAGAGAAAGAGAAGAAAATATTGTATGCAGATGACATGACAATACTGAACAATGACCAAACTGTGGCGCAGCTTGAGAGAAGAGCATACATATCTGCAAACACCACAGTCCGATGGCTCCTGTAAAATAGACTTGTTATAAACCTAAAAAAACACTATGTGTGCAGTATTCAGAAATAAAGAGAAGGCTGTGCATTTGGGTTTAGAGGTGGGTGAAATGAGACTAGAAGTAGTAGAATCCACTAGATTCTTGGGTGTTACTGTGGATAACAAGCTGAAATGAAAACAACATAGTAATTCTGTCTGTAAGAACTCAGCTCCACCATATTTATAATGAGGTAGCTAGCACAGTACGCAAACAAACAGCTTCTGTGCGCAGTATACCATGGACTCTTTGAACCATACCTGGAGTACGCAGTGGTAGTGTGGGGAAACTCAAATATTCAGGAAATAAAAAGGGTGTTCACATTTTTAGAAAAAAAGTCAGAATCATATGAAGAAGAAAGACTTCTGAAACATGCAGAAACTGCTTCAAAAGACTAGGCATCTTAACTGTTTCCTCTTTGTACATATATAAAACTATACTATATGTCACAAACGACAGTGCAGAGTGAACTATAAATGCTAGTGTACACACCCACAACACACGGAGGAAGAATGACGTACGAAGCTTACCCCACTAACTTACAATGCTTGAAAAAGGATCCCAGTACTCAGGTATCAAATTACTAAGAAGTCTGTCTAAAAAACTGTGTGGCAGCATACAGGACACTTAAGTTTTCAGAGAACCTAAAAGACTATCTGGCAGAAAAGGAATTTTACAGTGTTGATGAGTACTGCTCACATTAAATTTGTAAATATTGTTAATTGTACCCAATGATGTTAGAATAGTTAGGAAGTATGTGATAATGAAGGTTTTGTATTTTTGACATGCCCTGTATTACATGTATGTTCACTGTACACCATGTAATTCTACAGGATCAAATAAAATTTAAGTCAATTCAGTTCAATACAATATAAGAGCCTAATGCTGCAAGTGTTACACTGGCCATGGTGGGACAAGCTTGGAAGCATTGAACAAAGCCATTAAACACTGATGGTCTGCATTCAAATAGAACAAATATTGACAGAACTTGATAACACTTTTTCAACTTAACTGTAATTGTACTGCCATTTGTTGAGAATTTTCGAGACAAAAGCAGTGAGCTTGTCAAATGAACCAATTATATGGAAGAGTACAGCTCCAACCTCATAAGAAGCATCATCCACAGCAAACACAACAGGCCTTAGCAGGGTCAAAAGGAAGCAGATGATGGCAATGACTTAACAATGAATCTTTTAATTGCTGAAGTGCATCCTGACATTCTTGGGACTACACAAAGGGAACACATTTCTGCCACAGACATTTCAGTGGAGCAGCAATTTGCGCAGCATTTTCTGTGACCTTGATGGAATATGTAAGCTTCCCCATGAAAATCTGGAGCTCCATAATGTCATGGGGTACCAGCAGTTCTTTACTCACAGACAAGTGAAGATTAGCATGATGAATACCCTGTGCATTTATAACATGTCCTGAATATTAAAGTTCTTTGCAGGAGGAGGAAGAGGAGGAGGAGCAGCAGCACTTTTCCTTGTTGCACTTGAAGCCAGCCACAAAAAGAACTTTAAAAAACAGTCTAAATTTGCAAATATCCAGCAGGCATATGACCTGTGACAACAATATTAGGCAAATAACTTGACAGGAAGGGACTTTTCTGGTAATTGTTCCAGGGACTGTTGAAAAATAGGAGGCAGAAAAGCGCTTCCAAACAGTAGTCTTTGAAAGTGGAACAATTCCTGGTGAGTGTTGATCACAGTATATTGCTTGAATTGCTCATCCAGCAGTAACTGTAAGTATGCCTTGCATAACTCAATCTTGGAAAAGAATCTACCCTATCCCAATCTGTCCATTAATTCCTCTGGTCATGGGAGAGGAAACGAATCCTAGACAGTTCATGGCTTTCAAAAGAGTTGGGTAGCTTTCTAAGAATGATCATAGGCTCACAGGAAAGGGTTGTATCATCCCACTGTCTTTCCAGCATTGCAGTTCCTGAGCAACTTGCCCCATATTGCATGGCAGATAGACCTTTCATGAACAAACGGTGCTTGCACAATGTCTTTAACAGTAATGTGTGCTTCAAAATATTTAGCCTTTCCTGAACCTATTTCAAACAGTTCACTGTACTTATTGCACAAGTTAGAAGCATAGGGATTAGGCATTGAAACACTGATTTGTAACACATTGTCTTGTATGCACAGGTTAAACAAATCAAACAAGTCTAAACTAAAAATGTTTGCACTCTTCCTGGAACTGAGCATATGAATTGAAACACATTTTGTAACATCATGAAAGGTTGCTGCAAACTGCACACACCAAGTGCTGGTATGTCATGACAGTTATGTACAGACAAAACAGAACTAGGCTTCTTTAGCCATGGGCTACTGATCCTTTCATGTGTGTCTTTACTGATAAGGAAAACAGATGCACCTGTGTCTCCCTGAAGAGAAAAAGTTTTTTATTCTGTCTGTGTACTACGGCAGAAGATTTCCATCAGGTGGAAATGTGCACCTTTACTTGTGTTGGCTCTGATGGCTTTGCTAACGTGACTTGCACTTCCTGCAAGCTTCGCTGAAATCCTGAGCCAGGGCTTCATTGTCCTGGCTGCCTTGTAAATGGACTGTTTGGGTATGATCTTGCATACCACACTGGAAAAAATTTTATTTGATGACAAGGACAAGCTTTTCTCTCATGATATGAAAAGCAGTGAGGACAAGACTTTCTCATTTTCTCTCATGATATGAAAAGCAGTGAGGACAAGACTTTCTCACTGCATTCTCTAGTACACCTCATGCATAATGAGACTCGAACTTTTTACCTTTACATGTACTGTTAATTGGAGCCTTGTTTTTCTTCACTTTAAGACCAGCATAAACTGTGGACTGAGTGTCTTCTGCATTATTAACAAGACAAACAGATGGAGCATCATCATCAACATAAGTTGTGTCCACAATAAGATGATAGACAAAACTGATTTCAGACAGGATTTGTCAATTTTAGAATAGCAGTGCATATGCATACATTGGACATATTTTGTGTGATTGCATCATGTAACATAACATCACTGTAATGGAGTCCACAAGAACACTTGAATCTTCAATGCCTTGTTAGCCATCTAAGTTCACTTCTTGAGATGAAAAAATTTAAACCTTGCTGTTGTAACATGAACCTGAGCATGTTGACTAACCATATGAATGAGTTTGTTGTAATCAAAATGTTAACCAACCATACGAATGAGTTTGTTGTAACTAATACCTTCTGGATGAGAAACTGGGCACAGTTTTAAACATAGATGGTCTACAAAAAAAGGTAATGTGCACCATACCTGCAATGTTGTAGGCGGTGGACTGGGTTTCCAGTTGAGCACAATATTCAGACCAATTCTCTTCATTAATATCAGACTGGCAAAACTTTGGTGCAGCAACCAGTAGTCATCTGTTGGGTGCTGAGCAGCAGTGTGCTGTAATTGCAACCAAGACAGCTCAGACACCTTTAAACACTTTGTAGGACACATAGTAAGAATCAATAAACAAGGAGTGGTTCAGCCATTGACTAACGGAACTCTACAATTAACCACAAGGCGAACAAGGACAGATTTTGCACCAGAACAATGCGGACTCATCACTGCCGTCTTTGTAAGCAGGCGAGGAAAGGCTATGCAAGGGATCAGTCTCATCGACCTTTCTTGTGCCAGACAAAAAACACTCATCAGCACTGTGGTGGGTTCTTAGATTTACTTCTGTAGGAGTCCGAGTGGATACCACAACACACACAAAAATTAGATCATTTTATTATAACTTGAACAAGATGAAGTACTTAACTCCAAAACAATCCATGTCCATGGGACTGTCTGTGTATATTTGTTACTGTCACTGATCAACAACATATCACTTGATACCATACAAAATAATAGTCTCTTCTGTCAATATACAATTGACTATAAATTTTGCTACATAGTTCTTCTAAGACAACCCTAGCACAGCTGGATCTGTAGTGAGACGATGCTGTCATGTTCAGTGATGATTGTAGACTTGATAAGCTACCAATAACAGATAAATAGCAGCTGCTAGTGTGACTGAGGAAGCAGCATAATTTTTAAAAGTAGCAACTTACTTTCTAATTTACTTCATTAAATTTAGTTGGCATAAGCATGAATAGCATTAAGCACTACAGTAATAATTTATTGTTAGTACAGTTTTTAGATTAAGTTTCCATTATTTGCTTGCCTTTTGTTAATGTATACCTTGAATCATTCAATGTCCCTTTAGGTTCTGCTTTTTGATGGGATCTATGGAAGACACTGAATGAATGACTGAATGAAGGAAAGAAGTAAGTAAAGAATCCTAGATTGAAACAAATTACTTGATTCTATGTTATAAGTATGATATTCTAATTTGGAATATTGTGGTATCAAAGGCAATCAACACCTCCAATGAAATTGTAACTGCTATACGGGAAACATATCCTGTTGTTGTTAACTGTAGCTCAAATACCCTACTAGTTTCTCCAGGAGTCCTGCAAGGTTCTGCCTTTGGCTCTAAGAACCCCTATTTTTGTAAAAAGAGAACGTAATTACATGAAAACCTTCACTGGCAACAAATACAGCAATGTTGAGCTATTTTTTGGTGTGATCACCACTAGAATTGAGACATTTGACCAGCTTTTGTATTTCTATGTCATAAAAGTCTGCTGCCTGGGAATGGAATCAGTGTGTGACAGTCTTCAACTCTTTGTCATTGTGGAAATGCTGAATGGAGAATAGGAATTCCTTGAGATGCAGGAAAAGGGGGATATCACAGGGAGCAAGATCAGTTATGTATAGTGCATGATCAAACAGGTTCCAGCTGACCTCCTTTAGAACAGCTGTTGTGTGCCATGCTATATGTCAGCAAGCATTGGTACAGATCAGTACAACACCGTACGCTGAGAATTACACACCTTTTGTTCTGAGTGACCCAGTGCAATTTCTGTAGATTTTCACAGTAACAGTCAGTGTTCACTGTTTCAGCTTCAGAGAGGAAGTCAATAGGCACAATGCCCTTGCTGCCCAGGACACTGTGAACATCACTTTCCATACCAACACAATCTCTTTGAACTTCGTGTTCGAAGATCAACTATGACACCAATGCAACAACTCTGACTGGTTTCCAGGTTAAAGTCAACAGCCCAAATCTCCTGCCAAGGAACTTGACTCTGTCATCATGGTACTGTTCAGAAATCTCAGTACTGCTCTTAAAGTAACTTATTTTGTGTTTGGGTGTCAGGTTTTTTGGCACTCACCTGACACACACACTTACTTGAACAGCAGGTGCTTAGTAACGGTTTCATGCAATAGGGATCATTATATCTCTGGAAAATGACAGCTGAGATCCTTAAGCATGGAGTCAAAATTCCAATAACATGCTGTTACACCAGCCCCAAAAAGTCATCACTGATGAGGGATGGTTGCCCATGATCCTATTCAATGTGGACAGTTTGATGACATTCAGAAAATTGCCTCCACCAGAAACCATCTTTATGCTCATGCCCTGTGGCTCAAGCTCCTGACAGATGAAAATAATTTTGATCAGCACTATGTTTTGTGCATTACTCCAGAGGTATCAAAGACTGAACTTCCAGTGGGAGAACGAATAAGATCTGCTGTTTTCAGCCACTACTTCAGCACTGGTGACAACAGCCAAGACTTGCCCGGTCATTATATGATTGATGCGTCATGGGTATGCCATGCATAAAGTACATTTTTATTTAAATATGTTTACTTAACAAAGGGAAACTTAATTTCGGGATGACCCTCACATAAGCTGATGATACAGCTCTCCACATGCTGGATTCAGATGTGAATGAGATGAAAAGACAAATACAAACAATGGCCAAAACACTGGCTACTGATTTTATAAAAAGAAATTAACATTAAGCAAAATCAAAACTGAAGTAATATATTTATTTCTCAACACTCTCGGTGAAAAATATGAGTTTTATTCAGTGATCCCCTCCCCCCTATCAACCGTGGGCCTTGTCGAGGGACCGAGTGATGTGGCACAATGGCCAGCATACTGGACTCGCATTCGGGAGGATGACGGTTCAATCCTGCATCCAGGCATCCTGATTTAGGTTTTCCGTGATTTCCCTAAATCACTCCAAGCAAATGCTGGTATTGTTCCTTTGAAAGGGCATGGCCGACTTCCTTCCCTGTCCTTCCCTAATCTGATGAGACCGATGACCTCGCTGTCTGGTCTCCTCCCCCAAACAACCCAACCCCTTGCCCAGGTGGGGTGACTTGCTGTCTCAACAATGCAGATAGCCATTCTGTAGGTGCAACCAAAGTGGAATAGTATCGGCGGAGAGTATCTGTGGTTCCTGAAGAGGGGAAACAGCTTTTCACTAGTTACAGGGGCAACACTCTTGATGATTGACTGATCCGACCTTGCTTTGCTGGTACTGCAAGTGGATAAAAGAAAGCATTTTTTTTCTGAAGTCATGAAGCTCTGCTATGTGGCTTAATGATGATGGCATCTTCTTGGGTAAAATATTCAAGAGGTAAAATAGTTCCCCATTTGATTCTCTGACCAGAGAGGACTCAAAAACAAAGCTGGCATTCTATGGGTTAGACTGTGTGGGTAAAGAATTTAAAAAGGGAGACAGATACATTTAAATTTGATATATTGGGTTTAGTGAACTGCAGTGGTGGGAAAATAGGGACTTCTGGTCAGGGCAGTACTAGTTTATCAACACGAAGTCAAATAGGGGTAATGTACCCCTATTAATGAATAAGAAAATAGGAGTGTGAATAAGCTACTGTGAACAGCATCGTGAATGCATTATCGTAGCCAAGATGGGAATGAACACCACGCAAGTACATATTTAAATGCCAATCAGTCCCACAAATGAATGAACATTTTAAGGCGGTAAAGGGAGAATATTCAGATAAACTGCCTGACAAAACAAAACGAAGCACGTAGAAGACATGGTCAGATGTCAAAGTAACATTTTACATGTACACACCATTGGCAAGTATGTAAGTGACTTAGAGTTGTAATTTTCTGTGACAGGTAGAATGGCCACCAGAGTGCAGTAGCGTTGTTGCCAGGGCTGGTATGGTATACAATGGGTGTGAACAGCAACAGGTGTTTAGTGATCACTACAAAGAACATAGAGACACCTTGTACTCATGTGAGGCAGTGTTATCAGCACCTGACAAGGTTTAGAAGGGGCTTATTGTGGATCTATATTCAGCCAGTTAGTCACATCATGCAGTATTCAGATCTGTGTGGCATTCCAATGTTACAGTGGCCCAATGTTGAACTGCATGGGAAAGTGAGGGCAGGCACACCAGTCATCAAGTTGCAAGACAACCATATCTGACCATCATGTATTGTGCACCAGGCACATCATTACCCCTTCACATCTGCACCTGCTATCTGAGAACAAGTAAAGGGCTCCCAGCAACATTCCGTATCGTCCCGCACCGTAGGTCAGAGACTAGCAGAAGCCAGACTAGGCAATTACCATCCCACTTGTGGGTTGCCACTTTTAACATCACAACACAAATGGCTGCATTTGGAGTGGTGTCATTATCGAGAAGCACAGAGTGCTCATGACTATTGTCACATTGCGTTCAGTGGTGAATCATTGTTCTGAACTATCCCAGATGACCATTGTCGACGAATATGGTGGTAACATGAGGAGAGGTCACATTGTTTTGGAGATGCATAGTGGTGTTACTCCTAGCATCACAGTATGGGAAGCCATCAGGTGTATTATTTCAGGTTATGACTGGTAGTGTTTGAGGGAATCCTGATGGTACGTCACAGACATACTGTGACCTCATGTGTTACCTCTCATGCGACGGTTCTGTTTTTCCCTTTCACAACAGGACACTGCTCAACCACACATAAAATGTATGTGTGTATCAACTGCCCATCTGATGTAGAGGAAGTCCCATAGTCAGAAAGATCACAGATCTGTCCCCAACTGCATATATGTGAGACTAACTGAGACATCAACTATATCCCAAGCTTGCCTTGCATGAGAAAATAATGACTTCATGACAACCGTCCCCACCAAGTCAGTGGTTGCATCCAGGATAGAGAGGTGCAACATCATACAAGGGAGTGCACTCATACTGTCAAGTTATTTGTAAATTTGACTCAATTTTGTAACTGCTGAAATAACATCACATACTCTCTCAACCCATAAGGTGCATTTCATTTCGTCCACCCCTTATGGATGCTTCATGTTTTTTGTAGGGCAGTGTTCTCACAGGAGAGAAAAATTTTTGTGATGGGTGACTGGAATTAACTAGTAGGAAAAGAAAGAGAAGGAAAATTTGAGGAGAATGCAGGTTGGGAGGGGGGGGGGGGGGGGTGTCCAAGGAACAAAAGAGGTAGAAGCCGCCAGGCAGGAACAGATGTGGGATCTAACCAAAATTTATTGGTTATGAACTGCAGATTAAAACTGAAGAAATTGCAGAGAGGTAGGAAATTATGGAGATGGGACCTTGGTAAGTAGAAAGAACCAGGGGTTGTTGAGAGTTTCAGAGGGAACAGTAAGCAGCATTCAACTGAACCAATGGAAAGGTATACAATACAGACAAATGAGTAGCTTTGACGGATGAGACAGTAAATGCAGCACAATACAGACAAATGAGTAGCTTTGACAGATGAGACAGTAAACACAGCAGAGGCTTACCTAGGCAAAAAGCCAAGATCTAGTAGAAATCATTGGATAACACAGCAAATACTGAATATATTTGACAAAAGGAGAAAATATAAAAATGCAACAAATGATGTAAGAAAGTTCTAGTAGAGTGTAAATAGTTTTTGTATTAAAGGAGGCCATTCACTGAAAAGCGTAAGTGTTGAGTTATTGATAGGCACACATGTGTGTCTAATGACCACTCTGTGCTTCTGTTTTTTGGTTTGTGGTCTCCTTTATTCCAAAAGTATTTACATAATGCAACAAGTGAGGCAGGTAAAAGGCAATACAGATGTCTAAAAAATGAGACTGACAGGAAACGTAAAACGATGAAGCAATAATGGCTAGAGGACAAATGCAAGGCATGATCACAGGAAAGACTAGAGAGTTTTGTAGAAAAGAGAAGCAGCTATATGAATATCAAGAGCTCAGATGGCAAGCCAGTACCAAGCAAAGAAGGGAAAGCTGCAAGGTGAAAGGATATATAGACTTGAGGACAATATAATTGAAAGAGAGGAGGAAGTAAGTGAAGATGAAATGGAAGATATGATACTATGAGAGGAATTCAGTAGGGTGCAGAAGGCCCTAACCTCAAAGAAAGTCCATGGAGTAGATGACATTTCCTCAGAATCAGTGAGATTCTTGGGAGAGCCATCTAAAATATATGAGCTAAAAGGAAGTGCCCTCTGGCTTCAAGAAGGACGCAATAATTCCAGTTCCAAAGAAAGCAGGTGCTGACAAATGTTAATACTAATGAAACATAAGTTTAACAAGTCATGCGGCTGGTCCCAGCGGAGGTTCGAGTCCTCCTTCGGGTATGTGTGTGTGTGTTTGTCCTTAGGATAATTTAGGGTAAGTAGTGTGTAAGCTTAGGGACTGATGACCTTAGCTGTTAAGTCCCATAAGATTTCACACACATTTGAACACCCTTTTTTTTTTTTAACAAGTCATGGTTGCAAATTACAGACATGAGTTATTTGCAGAAGAATGGTAAAAATCTGTAGAAGCCGACTTTGGGGAAGATCACTTTGGGTTCCAGAGAATTATTTTAGGAACACATGGGACAATACTGAGCCTATATCTTATCTTAGAAGATAGGCCACAGAAAGGCAAAGACTACATATATAGCTTTCATAGAGTTAGAGGAAGATTTTGACACTTTTTGACATTTTTGAAGACAGCAGGCATAAAATATGGGGAGTGAATTGTTACTTACACCTAGTACAGAAAGAAGACTGTGGTTACGAAAGGTTAACGACATGAAAGGGAAACAGTAGTTGGGAAGGGAGTGAAACAGGTTTGTAGCCTCCCCCTAAAGTTTTTCAATCAGCATATTGATCCAGAAACCAATGAGAAAATTGAAGAGGAGATTAAAGCTCAGGGAGAAGAAATAAAGACTTTGAGGTTTACCCATGACGTTCTTACCCTGTCAGAGACAGTAAAGAAATTGGAAGAGCAGTTGAACAAAATGGGTTGTGTCTTGGAAAGGAGTTTGGAAGATGAGTATCAGTAAAAGTAAGGCAAATAAAAGCAAGGGCAATGAATGTAGTTGAACTAAATCTGGTGTGTCGAGAAATTAGATTGGGAAATGAGAGACTAAAAGCAGTCAATGAGTTTTGGCATTTGAGCAAAAAAATAGCTTATTATGGCCAAAGCAGGGAGGCAGAAAATGCAGAGGGGCTACAACATTGGAAGGAATAGAGATGACTCACGGAAAGGTAGAAGCACTGCGTCATTGACAGGTAACAACAAAAGGTACAAACTTTTGCTTTGCTAGCTTTCAGAATGAAATTCCTTTCTCAAACTTGTTTTACAGACACATACACCTTGTTTTTGGCAACCAAACTGTTGTAAAAAACAAGGTGGACTAGCTGGTGTCAATCAAAATGAATAACCAACACGAATCTGCTGCCAAATACGGTGGCACAACATGCCGCAGAGCACAAAATGCGAGATTTCAATGGCTGCTTTACAACCTGTACCATCTGGATCCTCCCCACCACCACCACCTTTTCTGAGCTGGGCAGATGGCAGCTATCCTTCCCCTTCCCAGTACCCCCACCCAATACATGTCAGCTAGTTGTGTAGTGCCATCTAGTCTGCCCCCTCCAGCTAGCCTGCAGACGGCTCCTCATTTTTCCATGAGCCTCTAGAAGCTTCCCCGCAGCCTCCTCCTTACCTCTCTTCATCTCTCACCCCATCCTGTGTACCTTTTGCTTGTGTGCCTGTCAATGACACAGTGGTTCTGCCCTGTCAATGACACAGTGGTTCTGCCTTACAGTGAGTCATCTCCTTTATTCCTAAATAATTCGTTATTCTCAACCAGAACTTTCCATACAAATTATTATTATTATTTCTTTTCTTTCTCAGACGTTATGTCTGGTTAAAAATGGAAAGTGATGCGGATCTTGATCAAGCGTGACTTCCTTTTAACTGTACGGTATATATCACATTGCATTTAGGAACTTTCGGGTAATTGAACAAGTATCAATGATTACAGATTTCTGTAGTTGTATATATACGTTTGGATGTAGCTGTATTGCGTTGATGTACTGGTGGATATTGCGTGGTATGACTCCTGTAGTTGATAGTACAATTGGTACAATGTCAACTTTATCCTGATGCCACATGTCCTTGACTTCCTCAGCCAGTTGGATGTATTTTTCAATTTTTTCTCCTGTTTTCTTCTGTATATTTTTTTTGTATTGGGTATGGATATTTCAATTAGTTGTGTTAATTTCTTCTTTTTATTGGTGAGTATGATGTCAGGTTTGTTATGTGGTGTTGTTTTGTCTGTTATAATGGTTCTGTTCCAGTATAATTTGTATTCATCATTCTCCAGTACATTTTGTGGGGCATACTTGTATGTGGGAACGTGTTGTTTTATTAGTTTATGTTGTATGGCAAGTTGTTGATGTATTATTTTTGTTACATTGTCGTGTCTTCTGGTGTATTCTGTATTTGCTAGTATTGTACATCCGCTTGTGATGTGATCTACTGTTTCTATTTGTTGTTTGCAAAGTCTGCATTTATTTGTTGTGGTATTGGGATCTTTAATAATGTGCTTGCTGTAATATCTGGTGTTTATTGTTTGATCCTGTATTGCAATCATGAATCCTTCTGTCTCACTGTATATATTGCCTTTTCTTAGCCATGTGTTGGATGCGTCTTGATCGATGTGTGGCTGTGTTAGATGATACGGATGCTTGCCATGTAGTGTTTTCTTTTTCCAATTTACTTTCTTTGTATCTGTTGATGTTATGTGATCTAAAGGGTTGTAGAAGTGGTTATGAAATTGCAATGGTGTAGCCGATGTATTTATATGAGTGATTGCTTTGTGTATTTTGCTAGTTTCTGCTCGTTCTATAAAGAATTTTCTTAAATTGTCTACCTGTCCATAATGTAGGTTTTTTATGTCAATAAATCCCCTTCCTCCTTCCTTTCTGCTTAATGTGAATCTTTCTGTTGCTGAATGTATGTGATGTATTCTATATTTGTGGCATTGTGATCGTGTAAGTGCATTGAGTGCTTCTAGGTCTGTGTTACTCCATTTCACTACTCCAAATGAGTAGGTCAATATTGGTATAGCATAAGTATTTATAGCTTTTGTCTTGTTTCTTGCTGTCAATTCTGTTTTCAGTATTTTTGTTAGTCTTTGTCTATATTTTTCTTTTAGTTCTTCTATAATATTTGTATTATCTATTCCTATTTTTTGTCTGTATCCTAGATATTTATAGGCATCTGTTTTTTCCATTGCTTCTATGCAGTCGCTGTGGTTATCCAATATGTAATCTTCTTGTTTAGTCTGTTTTCCCTTGACTATGCTATTTTTCTTACATTTGTCTGTTCCAAAAGCCATATTTATATTATTGCTGAATACTTCTGTTATCTTTAGTAATTGGTTGAGTTGTTGCTGCCAGTAGTGTTAGATCATCCACATACAGCAAATGTGTGATTTTGTGTTGGTATGTTCCAGTAATATTGTATCCCTAATTTGTATTATTTAGCATGTTCGATAGTGGGTTCAGAGCAAGGCAGAACCAGAAAGGACTTAATGAGTCTCCTTGGTATATACCGCGCTTAATCTGTATTGGCTGTGATCTGATATTATTTGAACTTGTTTGGATATTGAGTGCGGTTTTCCAATTTTTCATTACTATGTTTAGGAACTGTATCAATTTAGGATCTACTTTGTATATTTCCAATATTTGTAGTAACCATGAGTGGGGTACACTATCAAAAGCTTTTTGGTAATCAATGTATACGTAGTGTAGTGACCTTTGTTTGGTTTTAGCTTGATATGTCACCTCTGCATCTTATTATTATTATTATTATTATTTCCATATATCAGGTGGCAGACAGCCTCGTGTGGAAATGAAACATGGACAGTAATCAGGGCAGACAAGAACAGAAGAGAAGCTTTTGAACTGTGGTGCTACATAAGTAGTTTGAAAATGAGATGTGTAGATCGAGTAAATAATGAGAAGTTATTGAATCACATTGGGGGAAAAATTCATTTATGGCACAACTTAATTAAAAAATGGGATCAGTTCATAGGACACATCTTGAGGCATCAAGAAATTATTGATTTGGTCGTGGAGGGTTATGTAGTTGGTAAAAGATGGAGGAGGAGACCAAGGCTGTAATACAGTAAGCAGGTTCAAATGGACGTAGGTTGCAGTAATTATTCAGAGATGATGAAGCTTAAACAGAATAGAGTAGTGTGAAGAGCTGCATCAATCCAGTCTTCAGACTACAACAACCCAACTTTAGTGAGAGAGACATACATACTGAACGAATATTTGGAAGGAATTTATGGAAGCGTCTAATCAACAAATGTTTTTATAACATGTAGTTCTATAATAGTGTCTTATTGTATATGTAACTTGGAATATTTAATGTAAAATCTTGGTTATAAAGTCGATAATACTGATTCAAATAATTTTTGACTAAAAACTAACAAATACATTGTATTAGTCCTATACCGTTTAGCCCATGGTGGAATACAAATAATGAAATGAGTGCAGGTAACCCAGAGCCATTGCAAGGGTAAATCAGCTGTAGCAATCACTTGAAGTGACCTCGTGCTTGCAGCGGGCTTGTGCTGAACTTGTGAAGAGCAGTGCTAGACAGAGCAAGTGAATTTTCATAAATGCAAAGAAACCGCGCAAATGAAATTTTACTTGCTCTGTGGTGCTAAGTTTGTCTCTGGTCTAATAATGGATATAGTACTAATCTGTGGTACTAAACAAGTCTGTCTGTGGATATAGTATGACATCTGTGGGCAGGCAGAGGGACAAGTGCAAAAGTAGTATACCAGCCTCAAGTTGGGCAAAATCTGGCAATGCTGGAACCAGCTCAATGCTGCGCTACAATCAGCTAAAAATGAGAAGCATACATTGTCACTTAGGGTGTTTCTGTAACACTGCTGCTCTCTTTGGCTCTGTTCATCCAGCCTGAACCTACTGCTGCTGAAGGCAAAGGGACACCAATGGCATGCGAAACATTTGCACACTTCGTTGTCTGCAGATTGAGGAAGGGCAGAGTTTTTGTTTTGAGAACACCAACATGAAAGAAACATGTGAAAAACATTTTAACAAGAATGATTGTTGCAGTGGAATTTTTGGCACAAAAAAAATCACCATTTTGAGGTTCTTTGTCAATAATTTACCATTTTGACAGTGGAAATTTCCTGAAAGTGATAGAAATGATTGCATCTTTTGATGCACCGATGAAGGAACACTTACGTCATATTTATGATGAGGAGACTCATTATCACTACCTTGGAAGGCAAATTCAAAAACAAAGTGACTGAAATGTTAGGTAAGTTGTAACTGTATTTGTGTTGGGTCCAATAGCGAAATAACACATGTGAAGTAAGTAAGGCAGTGGGAGGTGGAGGGAAAGGGGGGAAGCAGAATAAAGACTGAGTATAAAAAATTATGTGACAAAATAACAAGATTTATGCATCACCCGTTATACACCCACCAATTTTTATGCAGTTTCATTAGATATTTGAAGTGTCTATTCATCTATAAAGTGCCATTTAAAATAAATGGGCACAATTCCACTCAGGTTTACTACCATTCAAATCTTCCATAAGAATGCATGCTATTTGACAGATGGCCAGCACGAACAAACAGCCTCACTCTTAAATATTTATTCTGCAACCTTTTTTGGAATCTGATTTGCCGCACTGATATTTATTGTGAGTGAAGGTCATGTTAACGATGGTTGATATTTACCATTGTCACGCATGACAGCCTGCTGCACTCATAATTTCTTTTTTTTACCATCATGCATGTTTCCATGTGCCATTTGAGGCAATGCTCTCCCCCACTTTCCTGTATCACTTTAAAGTAAATTTAACGATTTTTTAGTGGTACCGTAAAAATGTGATGTAGTATAAACATAGTGAAATAAGACACTGGAGAATAATTTTAAAATATAGGCAAAAAAATTGTATATTACTGATAGGATAAAGGCACCGAGCATATATGGTTCAAGTGCATCTGTTTGCGAGTGTGGCAGCGCTTCTCTTGGCAGCCGCTCAGCCAACATCCATGCATTCAAACCATGCACCGAGTACATGGCCAGATGCGCTTGGATCGGTCAAGGCTGTGTACAGTCTTGGATCAGACACACTGTACAGTTCAAATGACCACATTATTTTCCCCAAGTATTACCTCCCTCAATGTTCTTTGAAACTAACAGAAAACCCTTAAATTCTTAAAAATATCCTTCATATTATTTTAATTATTTTTTTAATTTTTCTTTACAGTTATGACAACTAAGGGAAGGAATCTAGATGATATTCAAGTTGAAAAATATTATGCCATCATCCTCAATTACACTCCAGACATTAGTCATCAAGAACAAATGAGTTTTATTACCCGTTATGTCAAAATGTCCGGTGTTCCAGTTCCAACCACAGTCGAAAAAGTCATTCAGTTTTTAGTAGAGAGAGATACAACCAGAGAAGGACTAATGAAGGTTTTAATAGAAGTGCTGGAAGAAAACAGTTTAAAAATCATGGATTGTTGAGGCCAATGATATGATAATGGAGCCAATGTGAAGTGAAAATCCACATGAGTACAGGTTCAAGTTTTGCAGATCAACAAGCAGGCAATGTTTATGCCTTGTGTTACTCACAGCCTGAACTTGGTCCTTGGAGACATGGCCAAATGTAGGACAGAGGCAATGACATTTTTCGGCAAAATATAGTGATTGTACACTTTATTTTCTGCATCTATAGAGAGGTGGAATATTCTGACTAAGATCTGTTCTGAACTAAGACATATGGGAGTCTCATGTTGAGAGCGTCGGACACTGGCTGGGGAAAATTTGTGAAGTGTTTGAAAAGGCTGCCAAAACAGCAAAGGATTCATCTGTCTGATCTGAAGCAATGTCTTTAGTAAATCATTCCCTCGGCCCTTTTGAATTCGTTTTAGCTCTTATGACATGGCACAACTTCTTACGTGCTGTCAATGAGATCAGTTCAGTTCTTCAAGAAGGTATACAGTTAGACATTGCCCTAAAGAAATAAGTGGATTGAATGACAAGCCATTGATGGCAGATTTAGGATGGGACACAGTTTTCGACTCATTGCTGAAAAAAGCGCAAATGATTTTTTGACGGGACTGAAGGCAAGCCAGACATTGGCTCTGATGAGACTCTAAAGCACCACGAAGCCGAAGACAGATTTAGAATTGAATACTTCTCAGTGGTCATTGCTGAAGCTTTGAGTGACAAGAGATCAAAACTCAGAGAGCTGATGAATTATTCCAAATACTTTGGATTTATCTTTCACCTGTTCATACTTTGTGACACGAAAAATGAGGAAATTGAAACAAGTTGTCAGAAACTAGTGAGGTGAACTAGCTGATCTACACACATCTGAACTTGTCTCAGAAGTAAAACTGATGCGGTTTACAATTCCTTCTACAGTGAAGACAGTGTTGCACACACTTAAATACTTAAGTCTCACTCAGAGAATGGTATGCCAATATCATCACAGCCTATCAGATTTTGCTGATGTGTCACTGTGGCACCTGGAGAAATAAGTTTTTCAAAATTAAAACTTATTAAGAACTAACTAATATCTATCACGGCACAGGACCATCTTAACAAGCTCACTATTCTTTCAATCCAAAATGATGAGGCGCTTCAGCTGAAGAAAGAAGACATAATTCGAGAGCTTGCTTCATGTAAGGCATGCAGGAGTTCCATATTTGTAAGGAAACACAAGGGAAATTGTGTAGTTCGCAGCTGTCAGGGTATAATTTGCTGATTGTAAAATATTTTACTTACTGTACATGTTCTTGTGTTTGCTGAGATCTTAGTGTGATTTAAGACATGTTTATTGATAATGATCAGAATTCTACATGCATGCAAGTAAAGTGTTTAAGGTAGCCAAAAATAACAGCACAGGTTTCATCAGTTTTGTTTAACTTTCTGCTCACCAAATACTTTGCATACCCAGTGATGTCTTCTATGATTTTGTGTGTTTAAAATGAGGTAATTGACAATTTTACTTAAAGTTTTATTTAATTTTGTCAATAAAGAAAATGAGTTATTTTGAAGAAAGTTTTCAGACTCTGCTCCCCTTCCCATCATTCGTTGCCTCATCTGCCCTAGCATCGGGCCTTTACCACACACCATACAGTGTGGGCACTGATTAGCCTGGTCAGGCTACACTGACAGGACAGTGTAGCCATATGTCTTTGTTCACCTGAAAGCTGAGTCTTGTTTGCATCTGATTACAGCTCAGCATGTTAACTATATTGTGAGTGAACATCTTTACACTTAAATTAAAGATATTATGTTGTATTGTGTTCTACTGAATGGATCTTCTTGGCTGATGCAGTGGCAGAGCACTGCATGTTTTGATGATTCCTGATACCTTCTTCATCACGTTGATGGGAGGGCGCGAATCCATCGTCCTCCAGGGGCACAGCTCCTTGACACTGTACTGCAGGATAGAGACAAACTGGCAGCGGCTCCATTATGCTCTGGGGAACATTTACTTAGGCATCCATGGTTCCTGTGGAGCTTGTGCAAGGCTTTATGAAGGCCAAGAAGTATTGTATACTGGTTGCAGACAATGTACACCCCTTCATGACTATCATGTTTCCCAATGGCAGTTTTTCAACATGATTATGCACCATGTCACTATATCAGGAGCAAGACAGAATGGTTCGAGGAACACAGTGGCAAATTCCAGTGGATGTGCTGCTCCCCCAACTTGCCTGACCTGAATACCATAGAACACATTTGGGATGTGACCAGGTGTGGTGTCAGAGCTCATTGATCCCTTCCCAGAATTTAAGGAAATTAGGTGGCTAGTGTTTGCAGATGTGGTGCCAACTCCCACCAGCATCCTACCAAGGCCTCATTGCTTTCATAGTCACAGTGTTCTGGCTGATCAGTGTATGCTGCCACCTGCCTTAACATGTCAGAAATGTAATGGTTGCTGTTCAAATTATCAGCTATGTAAACTAGATACAATAGTGTTGTGTGCTCAATAGCACACTATACCATCACTCCATGGTTTGGGCCCTTATGATGATGACAAAAACAATTGGGGAATGTTCATTCTCTTTGGAGCCTCCACACATGGATATGTTCATCTTAATGCTGTATACCAGAGGTCACCAACTATTTTAACAGCCGAATAACTGACTAAATGATGAGTGCAGACCCCATCATCATTCTGTACAGTACCTAGACAGAGTAATTTAAAACTGAGCATAGTGAATTTAAAGCACATAGCGGTCAGGAGATCTCCACAGGTGTGAACATTAAATTGTATCATAAAGTATCACGCTCCACATGTTTTATCAGGCATAGTCAAGAGCCGTCGGTGGGCTGGATGAAGTGACTTCGCGGTCGGGGTCTGGCCCATGGGCTGTAGTTTGGTGCCCCTGCTATACACTAATTGTGACTTACCTGAAAAAATACTGTGGTGCCACTCCTGTGCCCAGTGTTGTCATACAGTGCATCACTGTCAACCTGCTTCCCTCCGCTGTCACATTAAGGGAAGCTGCAACAATCGTTACTATGCCTGGCAGTCCTTGGTGCTCCAAATGTTGTCTCTCTGTGTGGTTGTATTATCATGTGCAGCTGAGCAAACAATGTCCATTCCATTAGGTGCTAGTCCACTGAAATCCTGCATGGCATTGAGTCTGGTCCTTTCCAGGTTCACATGACACTCAAGGGATGCTGATCAATGCAAGCAGTAGTATCATGGAACGATAAATCCTAGTTTTGATAGGTCATGATCCTGATGCTGTTGAATTCTGAGGTGTGCCAATAGACGTTTTTCTCCTTAAGAAGGTGTAACACGATCTTCTCATACACAATCAAAATTGAAATGCAATTTCTGAATGAGAAACCCCCTGCGTAATCCCTTATATACAGAATGTAGATGCAATTATGCCTACCTACTTTTTGTGGTAGTGCTGAAATGCTTATCATTTGCATATCCAAGTATGTGGTACACTTTATCCCAGTTTATGTTTGTTGCATGCCACCTTTATGGCACTGCTAACTTCAGTCATACATAATCCGTATGGAATTCCAGCAGAGTATGATTTCAAGATGGATAGACTCTTTATCAAGGCAATTTTCATTTACAGCTTACAAAAAAGAAAATTGTGCATTAAATTTTAGTATTGTTTACCTGTCTGCCTGATGCCAGGCAGATCCTATCTCCAGTGTCAGTTTATTAATTTGCTCTGTGACATTTATGTCATTATTGAAACTGATAATTATGATATTGTCTACTTTGAAAGGTAGGCAAATCTTCCACATAGCCAGTAAACAGAAAAAGTATTGATACAGGAACCACCCTCCCCCCTCCCAAGTTCCTTTAATACAACAATTAGAAAGCCTAAACAACCATTTGTTTCTTGTTGGACAGGTAACATTGTAATAGTGCCAGTTTTTTTTTTTTTAAAAAAAAAGAAAGAAGAAGAAGAAAAAGAGAGCTGTGACTGAACAAAAACACCACAATATCACATAATATTGCAAATATGGTAAAACACTATGGATAAGGGGGGAAAGCAGAACATCGTACAATGTGAGACTTTTCATGACCTTGGTTTAGGCACTGTGCAAGAATTTTGACACTGTAACTCTGGCACTGCTTCATTTGATTTGTTGTTAATGATATGGTTTCATTCAAAAAGAAGTATTTTCTCAGTATCTCTAAACAGACAAATAATTTGCACTGAAGCACATAATAATCTTCTATCTGCACTGTCAATTTAAAGATTTTTAGTGGAACACATTTATTATTATACACAAAAGTCCCTTAATATAGTTTAGAACTTTATTGTTCTTGCGTACAGGTGTACCATCAGAAAGCTTGTTTTCCTATTTTTCCTCTCAAGTATATTCTGTTAGCAATGTTAATAACTGAAAGTTGACCATAATCAGGTAAAAGAAGACAAGGTAACTAATTATGTAAATTACCATAAATATCAGACCCACTAGGTTTCTGATATCTGTGAAGACAAGAGTAGACTAATTACGGCATGCACAGAGAACTTTTAAGCCCCACTCCACACACATCTGGAATGAGAAGCAGCTCTAGTAAATGGTACAATGGGAAGCACCCCTCTTCCACGGACTTCAGAGTAGAGACGTAAATGTACAACTTATATGCACCGTGTTCTGTAGTAATTAACAGAGCACGCATGTTAGTTGCTATTCTATTTGCTACAGAGAATGTGTGACAGTGGACCAAGTATAAAAGTCTACTACTTTTTTACCTTTCCACTCAGTTATGCTTTGAAACCTTCTTTCCTAGTGTACATCTCCACTGAAATATTAATTTTTTTTTTAACCCTGAATATGTAACCTCTGACAGACACCATAACACACAAATAATTTTAGTCTACTAGCATGTTATGTATGGCTGTATTAGGCTTCTCATACAATATTTATACATTAAATAAATTAGGAACAGTAAATTTTGCAATTATGCAAGAGTTAATATACACAATATACCACAATGGAAAAATGCATAGGCTATTACAGAAAGTAAATAAAACACTAAAAATAGTCTGGGCAGTGTACAGTTTGTCATTTAAGAATCACTGAGATTTCTGTTCAGTCCAACATTCCCTGTTAGCATACTGAGATTGACAAAAATGAAGTTGAAAAAGTGTCTCACTACATGTACTTCCGGTAAAGGTTGTTTTTAAATTATCACTACTTCACTTCAAGTGTAGTTGATGTCCTTTTAATTGCATATTACTGTGAACCTTTTTACCTTTATACAAAAAAATCCTTAACATTTTCCTTTCTCCATAAACTGCTATGCACAGTACATAGTAACATGTCACAGTCATATATACATAGTCTAGTACATCAGAGTTCTAAGTGGTGTAATTGATAACCACTGCATTACATATACTTGTATGCCTTTCACTGGTGACATATAATGTGGATAACCTACAATTATACTGGCCAGTGTCTCACTTGACAAGACCTAGGACTACGGCCATTCTGATGGATTACATTTATGCACACATTTAAAAACTGCTTCACAGCTGAAACTGGACAGTATGAAAATAAAATAAAAGGAAGAGTAACTTTATGCAATGATTGCCAAGTGGTCACTTGGAGACTAACACACAGCATGTCAGCATATAAACTGAATCTGTGAGATGTAGTGAAAGAAATATAGTATTTGGATATTTCTGTGCGTTTTTCTTCCCTGCTACTAGAGAAATTTTCCGATAACATACCGGTTTTTCTATTTTTCTAAACCATTACTATTTCACATATTGTATACCATGGGTGTTACAATTTCATTATGCACGCTGATGCTTTTGCATCATATTCCTCACGTGCCAACATCTCCAGAGAATGATTTACTGCTGTTTCTTAAATAAACAAAGCCCTGCCCAAAAGAATGACAAACAAATCTCACTGAACATCATGTAACTGCTGATATGAGGACTGGATATATTTTGTTTTGCCATTACAATCAACAGCTTTTACAAAGCACTGTACTGAGACCAGAAGAATCCAATGAAATAGAAGTAGGCATAATGAAATCTGGAAAGAAAAAATAAAGTAAAAAATACTGCCCTCCATTCAGACCACTGTAACAGTGTGTTCTGTGTTACCTGTCCCTTACTATTTCATAAACCGCTGAAGACACCAAAACAAGGATTACTGGAAAGTGAATACATAAAGGGGAAAACAGCTAGTAGTGTATTTAAAACTCTAAATATTTTTACATATCAAGTGTTTTCTTAACAAATAAAACTTAAAGAAAACAGGGTTTGAGTGCTCCTGATGGGAATGTTACAGTAATATAATAAAGTCAACATTTTGGAATGATTAAAAAATCTCACTGGGTGCTAAATCCGACATTACGAGCTCAACAAACTATTGCCCCAATTATGTTCAGATAACAGGTCTGAAAATGCACTATGCCAGCACATTTCGTGTATATGACAGTTACTTCTGCGAGGCACTGGTAAGTTAATATGAGCTAACTGTTTTTCAGGAACTAATACTGACACAAAGAACATTTCATTATAGTAGTAGCTTTAATACTTCACCAAATAAATTGTTTCTAATATTGACCACCCTCCAAAATTCTTATCATTTGTATCTCTCTCTCTCTCTCTCTCTCTCTCTCTCTCTCTCTCTCTCTCTCTCTCACACACACACACACACACACACACACACACACACACACACACACACTAAATTTATACTAGCACCTTTTGAGAACTACCACAAGACTTCCAAGTCTAAAAACTCGTCCGTGCAATACCACAGGCATGTAGTTCCAGGAATGAAAAAGATTGTTGTATATTGTAACAGCAATTTTACTAACTCTGAAATACAGAAATAAATATGTTGCCTCTACATTAATCTCTTAAGGAAATTCAGTTAAAACTGATATATTGAATGAGAGGCACTGCACACTCAGTACCTGTTCTGAAACCACTACACAGAGCTATTTTGGATGGTTGAAATCATTAAGAATAATGTTTATAATGGTGAGGATTTTTTCATGAAACATGTTCTACACTTAATAAAACAAAAATCACAAAATTTGTAATGTTAGTTTAATAAATGAAACAAATCACTGCCCATAGATCCTGCAATTTCAGTAAAATACATCCACAGCAAACTTCCTGCTGATAAAAGCACACACAATTTGTGTCAGCACAATTTTAATTGTGCTGCACAGTAACAATATTGATATTTGAGTTAATAACCGTAAATGGTATCCAAACATCTAAAACTAGAATTGGACCTACTTGCTCAATCAATACACAAACCTCTGTTCATCAGTTCACATATTTACCAACTAATACACAGCCAGTTAGTTCAGTCATCATAAAAACAATGCCATAATATTCACAGCTGGAATTGGGCCTACTACATGTAAATTCCCTCTACAACCACGATTTATTAAATGATTTATGCCTTCGTTTACAAGCTACAAAACATACCTGAGCAGATTTCAGAAAATGCGCTGCCCTTTATACACAATGAAGGTGTGCCGCATGAGAGTCCCAGCACAAAATAAAACTGCACTCTACCCTTTTGAGCAATGTATGGCACAATAACAAATTGGAGTTTACACAAACTATCACTATGCTGTAATAGTATTTTCTCTGTCTCAAAGTTATGAAAATAAGTATTTTAAAGACAGCAGTTTCGCAAAAAGTAAAGGAATATCATTTGATAAGCTTGTAGAATAACTTTTTTCTGAAGATTTTGGCAATTTCTACTACCAAATTTAAGACAACAAAACATACAATCTGTTTCAGTTCCAACCAAGTATTTCTTTACATGACTGTCATTTAACTTTGACAGTCCAATGAAAGTTACAACTGGATGTTAAATGCGTAACTCCTCACATGCTAATGGTGTTGAGTGTTAAAAAAAAAAAGTTACTGAAAATGGAAAACGGATTGCACGCATTTATTGTGGTATAAAATTCAAAACAAAAATGTATATTTACAAGTCTAATATTTATTAAATCTAAAGACATTCATCAATTTAAATTTCTTGCTGTGACTAAACATAAGTAATTAAACAGCTCCAGAAATAAGTTATATCAACACAAGGTCAAGACATTCTACAAAGCCTTTAAAACCAAAGGATTGCTAATTTTTCAACCACTGAAACTGCTCAGTGGCAAACAGGCACATATTGCTGGTAAAACAGATAAATCCACATAAATCTCTAGTCACATACAATACAATTACACAGATACTTTCAACGAATAAAATACATCAGTACAGTTTCTTAAAAACAAACTGGAAATGAAAGATCTCCTGTAAGTTGTTTCTGTTAATGTGTGTATGCACCTTGCCTTCCTAGAAGCCAGATAAGAGAGATCAAGTAGGTAAGTATTCACACTGGAACATTCATTCATTCGTAGTTTGACCGGCACTTGTTACGAAGGAAATAATGTTTTAATTCACAATGCCTGACATAAATTTTATATAAAGGTGTCTTACTTACCACTACTCTTGGTGTTACACCAAGTCAGACATAATTTAAAGCTGTCCATGACAAAAGGCTGCATCAATACCACAAAATCAGAAATCACAAATAATACATACTTTATGCAGCAAAATTATCAATATCATACTAATGTCTGCTCTGATAAAATTTGCCATAAACAAGGTGGACTTTACAATTAATATGGACATTATTACACTGGTAGTACATCAAGCCGCATTCATTAAATTGGTCTCTGGTGACAAACTGAAGCCAGGGCGAAATGTCAGAAGACTTAGCTGAAGGTACTCTCCAATATTTACAGCAACAGTAGCTAAATGCACATGATCTGTAAGTGTGAAGTATTTCGAAAGATAATAAACACAAAAATGAGAGTACACAATGAATATAAATGGACAGATTCATGGAATAACATCTGAAATCACCGCTTTTTCTGTTTTACCTTATACTATACTCTCACGCGTAAATCATGATTGTAATTAGCAACGTATGGGTTTCATGGGAAATTTCACATTTACAAAAGGTATGACAAGTTTAGTGTATTTTTCCTACCAGCGACAACCTAGCTTGGCAAAAAACCTTACTTAAAATATAACATGGTGATACAGATTCAGTGAAATAGTTTTCATAAAAAAAATAAACCCATACAACGCTCTTAACCTTTCCTTGGAATCGATGCATATCAATTGTCCATTGCATATCTTCTTGTCCACTCTTTCGCGTTACGGATGGCTTCGGCTTCATTTACTTTCCACAGTTCAGCAACATCGTTAGCCAACGGGTCATCTGGATTTGGAGCACTAAGAAGGGCTTGAATAGACAAAAGCACCGTTCTAATTTGAAGGGCCGGGCTCCACTTATCTTTTAGAATGTCCAAGCAAATGCGGCCAAGTCTGTCAATGTTAGGGTGGTATATTTTCGTAATAAATCGAACCTTTGGCGCAGACATAGGATAATCCTCCGGTAGAAAAAGCTCCAACTTAAATAATCCTCCTTCGAACGGTGAATCTTCAGGACCGGTGACAATTACATGAAAGTATCGTGCGTTACTGTCGTCCGGCACAGCACTTATTCCTGGAACAGGCTCTTGCATCAAGCGTTGAGTTTCCTTGATAATTCTCCTAGGTAATGCTGTCATGTTGACGTAAACTTCTTAAAAATACAAGAGTTACGCCTTGTACTGCGTACAAGACAAAATGCTACCTAATCACAACTTGCCACAGCTTCTTACAACCGTAGGAATAAAATTCCGAATTCGCAACAGAGGTGAGTGTTTCTTTTTTGTCTTTGTAGCTCGTCCTGTCACAAAGATATCATTTTATGCTGTTCCGTTTTCGTGAGTCGAGTGGGTCCAAGTCACTTTGGTAAACAAACCGAAATTTTTTATCAGAGGGAAAAATTACTTACCACGGATACAGCCCAAGTCTGTAATTTATTTGAAAATTAATGACAACCACAGTGCTTCTCGATTCTTCCGCTTCAATATCTTCGTGGTGAAGTTCATTGCATCTGTGTAGATTAGTATATATGTATACAGAGGACGGCAGGTTCAGCCGAAGTAAATATTAATATGTCTGATTGTGAAGTTGATTTCATGTGTGAAGAAGAGGAGGACTATGGCTTGGTATTGGATATTACTACATGTTGCTGCAGTTAATCATTCCGTGACATGTTAAGACAAATGAGTTTTGTTTTCATTTTCATCTCTTTATCTAGTCATCGTATAAACATTGTCGAATTGTTTTATGTTTTTCTTTGTAAATCTGGCAACTAACTTCTGATATTTTATAGACTGTGTCCACAATATTCTATAGTGAACGCAGTATTTCAAAAAGAAGTCAAAATAGAACGTTAAGCTGTAGATGTTATTGCTTGCCTCTCCATTAGGAATACTCCGAAGACAGCAACTCTGAGCCAGATGTCGATCTTGAGAATCAATACTACAATTCGAAAGCATTGAAAGAAGATGATCCAAAAGCAGCCCTTGCTTCGTTTCAGAAAGTACTTGATCTTGAAGGCGGAGAAAAAGGAGAGTGGGGGTTTAAGGCCCTTAAACAGATGATTAAGATAAACTTCAAATTGGTAAGTTTTGTACTAAGATTTCTCTTTAGAAATAGTAAGTCAGAGGACCAACATTGGTGTTCTTCCTTCATCACATGAACAGCTTGACAGATCTGTTAGAGGACAATTTTAATAAAGGAAGAACACTTGGGTGGCATCTTGCTTTACTGCCTCCCATAGGAAACGACAAGGAGGGAGTCAATATATTCTTCAATGTGTGGCGTTTATGTAGAATGTTTTCAATCTAGATACTCGTGAGCTGGACATTTAGTGTTAACTACCAGAAGTTCAATGCGTTTTTCAATATCCTACATGAAACTGGTGCTAGTTGTAGCTTTCCATCAGTAGCACCTCCTGTGAGAGCTTATGTTTGGAAGAGCCTTTGAAATTCCTGCCCAGTTTTTGTAAATTTAGTCTTGCAGGTGTCCGTAATTCATTTCAGATGGCTAAATTTACCACTCCAGTTAAGTGACAAACCAAGTTTGGACTCCACCTTCACACTCTGTGTAATAAAGTGCAAGCAAAAGTGAGACAAGAAAGGATTTAATGACTTACTGCTGCAGCTGCCAAGGAACAGAATGCCAGATCTTTATAAAAACCTTTGGGTGATAATTACTAGCTACCTAGTAATGTTAAACCAGTTGCTGTGCTCAGTGAGAGCAACTATGATTCACACTTCTTGGAAAAGATTTTAGTAAGATGAAAGTAATGGTGCAGCAATAGTTTGGATTGCAATCTTAATTAATCAATAGAAGATATCATCAGACACATTGCTGAGAAGACTACTTATACTATACCTCAGCCAGAATAACAAATTGATTAGCTGTTGAGTGTGGGAGAAGACAATATTCTCAGTTCAAATTTGTCTGCACACACAGTATGGCACTGAAGAAACACATAAACAGCCTTATCTATGTGGATCCAAGCTTGAGTAAATTCTAGTGACCACTCATTGACTTTGAGCAATGACGTCATATACGTTGTGATCAAAAGTCTCCAGGCACTCCCAAAAAAAATGTGTATTTCATTTTAGGTGCAATGTGCTGCCACCTACTGCCAGGTGCTCCATATCAGTGACATTAGTAGTCATTAGACATCGTGGGAGAGCAGAATGGGGCGGTCATACATCCGTAAGTGAGATTTCCACACTCCTAAACATCTTTAGGTCCACTGTTTCCGATGTGATAGTGAAGTGGAAACGTGAAGGGACACATACAGCGCGAAAGCGAACAGTCTGACCTCATCTGTTGACTGACAGAGACCACCGACAGTTGGGTCGTTATGTGTAGTAGGCAGACATCAATTGAGACCATCACACAGGAATTCCAAACTGCATCAGGATCCACTGCAAGCACTATGACTGTTAGGCGGGAGGTGAGAAAATGTGGATCTTGTGGTCGAATGGCTGCTCATACGCCACACATCACGCCGGTAAATGCCAAATGACGCCTCGCTTGGTGTTACAGGTGTAAACATTGGATGATTGAGAGCGGAAAAACATTTGTGGAGTGTTGAATGATGGTACTCAATGTGGCGATTTGACGGTAGGGTGTGGGTATGGCGAATGTCCGGTGAATGTCATCTGCCAGCAGGTGTAGTGCCAACAGTAAAATTCGGAGGTGTTGGTGTTATGGTGTGTTTATGTTTGCGCTCCTTGTTGTTCTGCATGTTGGTATCACAGCACAGGCCTACATTGATGTTTTAAGCACCTTCTTGCTTCCCACTGTTGAAGAGCAATTCGGGAAGACCTGACTCCTATAGAACACCTTTGGATGTTTTGGAATGCCAACTTTGTGTCAGGCCTCACCAACTGACATCAATACCTCTCCCCTGTGCAGCACTCCATGAAGAATGAGCTGCCATTCCCAAAGAAACCTTCCAGCACCTGAGTGAACGTATGCCTGACAGAGTAGAAGCTGTCATCAAGGCTAAGGATGGGCCAACACCATATTGAATTCCAGCATTACCTATGGAGGGTGCCATGAACTTGTATCTCATTTTCAGCTGGGTGTCCGGATACTTTTGATGACATAGTGTACCTAAGGCAAAGATGCAGTGTTTAGGCAATCTGTGAAAGCAACAGATTATACTCACAAGCAACTGAATGCAGCATACGGTCATATTTCTCGCAGTTATTTACTTAGTTATGAATTATATCAAAACAAATTGAAGGTAATGGAAATAGTTAAGAACCAGAATTAGCAACAAATTTTCGTGTCCAATAAGAAGTATTCCTATAATTTATGCGAGTAGAAAAACACAGAGCACCTTTAAATTGTATTACAGCGAAGTGCATGATGAAGTCGTATTGTTATAAAACAGCATTAATTTTACTATTAATTATTAAATCTAACAGGAGAAGCACCGGAAAATTGTGGTTTTGGGTGGGGAGAAACTAAAATATAACAGAAAATCAGGAAAATGAAATGAATGACTGTTATGAAACGGTAGCGTGAATCCCGGGAGCGGAAAGACTTACCTTTGGGGGGGGGGGCGTGGAGGAGGAAAGGACAGGTATACACTCGCACGCGGGCGCGCCCACACACCCACACCCACCCACACACGCGCACACACGCAGTGGTTAGACACTGGACTTGCATGCATTCAGGAGGACGACGGTTCCCCCGGACTGATTTAGGTTTTCCGTGATTTCCCTAAATCGTTCCAGGCAAATGCCGGTATAGTTTCTTTGAAAGGGCACGGCTGACTTCCTTCCCTAATCCGATGACACCGATAACCTCGCTGTCTGGTCTCCTTCCCCAAAACAACCCAACCCCAAAAATATAACGAATATTGGAATCGATAACTAGAATTAACCTACATAGGTAACTTCCAGTTACCGATCCCAACCGCTCCATGATTCATTTGTAAATTATTTTTGCAGTTGTTGTTTTATGCTGAAACGTAATAGCATTCTGACATTTGTAATTGCACTGTAAAAGTACTGCAATATATAAGAGAAATTGGCCGGCCGGTTCTAGGCGCTTCAGTCTGGAACCGCGTGACTGCTACGGTCGCAGTTTCGAATCCTGCGTCGGGCATGGATGTGTGTGATGTCCTTAGGTTAGTTAGGTTTAAGTAGTTCTAAGTTCTAGGGGACTGATGACCAAAGATGTTAAGTCCCATAGTGCTCAGAGCCATTTGAACCATTAAGAGAAATTGGAATTGGTAACTAGAACTGACTCTCTATATAGGTCAATTCTAATTTTAGAAACTTTTTTTGCAGTGGTTCAGAGAGCAATTAAAAGTGCAGAAATGTTATTAGCGTAAATTCTTGTGCACACACCTGCTGAAAAAATTATGTAATTAGATGAATCATCGATTGGCTGCAATTGGTAACTGGAATTGACCTATATAGGAGGATTCCAACAGTTGGAATATACCGGAAGATCTACTAGTACTTTGTGACATGTTATTTAAAATCATAAAATGCAAATAGTACACTACATATTGTAAAATAAATTAATATGTAATGCAGATGTAATGTGTGAAGTCTAGTGTGCAAACATAATGTATTACTGCAACTGTATTAATTAATTCCAGCTGTTTCATGTTCCAAAGTTTGGACATTTTTGCAGTAAACCTGTGGACTGTGTTTTTGTTTCTAGATTTCTTGTTGATCCCAGACCTACTATTAAAATGTAACTAATATTGTAGGTACAGCTTCCAAATTTTTCTTTTTTTTTATAGTAGTGAAGAGAGTAATACCATATGTAGAAATCCTGTAACACTTTAGAGCACACATTTGTTAATATGGTCTAAATAATGAACTGTGGGATGGTTGGAATCGGTAACTAGAATTAACCTATATAGGTCAGTTCTAGTTACCGGTTCCAGTATTTGGGAATTTTTGTTTCTTGTGTACTAGTCCCGAAAGCTGACGAGTGGAATTGGACACTTGAATTGATCCCAAGCTGGTATATCATTGTAGAACCAGTAAAATGAAGCGGAGTGGCTGTGTTTACAGAAATTAAATGAAGTCCTATAGGATATTGAATATTGTGTTTAAAAGCTCTTTGAATGTAGATCAAGAGTTGACTTGGCTACCCAAAAGCTAGAATTACTGGCAGTTGACAAGCTGACGCAGTAATTATCTTAAGAGTAGAACAGATTTATTTACCTTAGAGCATTTTCCTTGCATTTGATGTCACTGAACTTTACGTAAACTATGATAACAGAACTATTTTTATGTTTATATAGCAGACTTTGCGCATTACATTAATGTACTTACAATAATTAATTAATACAGTTGCAGTAATACATTATGTTTGCACACTAGACTTCATGCATTACATATTAATTTATTTTACATTATGTAGTGTACAATACTGCATTTTATAATTTTAAATAACATGTCGTGAAAATAGATCTTCTGGTATACTGGCTTTAAATTCATTCACTATGTTGTTTTCTTTACTTAAAATTCACTTTCCAGTCTTGTTTCTGAATTTATTTGTACACACTGTGTAGGCATGTTATGAATGTTTATTAAAAGACTAGTTGACCATGAAGTGGATAGATATATACCCAATAGAACAGTTCATGATGGGACTCTTCATGGTATACAGACACTGGAAGAAACTTTAAAACAAACAGGTTTAAAACAAAGCATGGGGCTATAGATAGATGCTGACTTGAGTTGCATAACTCCCTTGACTCAAGCAAATGTCACATGCTGTGATTTGTGGACATAGACGTCTCAGCAGTGTGGTTTCGAGTTACTCAAACAAGAATGGGAATTGCAGGGGACAGTGGATGTGTACATGAAGTAGTAATGGAGAAATTGAGAAGACTGCCACTTTCATTGTGACATTCTATTCTGAAACACTGCCTGAACAGATTATGGCAGGTTTCCTTTGGCTTAAGGTTAAGCCTTACATAACTCACCCTATGCAGTGTTACAAATTTGGCAAACAGTGCTGAGTTGCAGAGGTGAATTGACCAATAGGAAGTGTGGAAATGCAACTCATGAAGCTGGGATTGACTTTATGTCCCAAGCAATCTGCAGCAACTGCTCTGGGAGCCACCCATTCTGGAGCTGAGACTGCCCTGTTTTTGCTGGGGCCTGCAGACTTTATGAAATAAATGGCCAAATGGATCTGCTGTCCTGGAACCAAAATGGAATATAAGGCAGCGAAATCTCCTCTTTTGGCCACTTTGAATGCTTTAGTGGTACAGAAACCTGTTATCAGGGTTGATGCCTCAACACAGACGACATCCAGCGTACCATTATCTGTCAACAGCACCTATGCTGACAGCTGTACATGGCAAAGGCGTAGTGATCCAGGCAGCTACGACAGGACAGACCAGCAGCATTTTTGCAGCAAGCATTGTGAAGGAATCCTGAAAGCAGAGTGCCTCTCAACAGCCTCTTTCCCCATTGTCCTCAAAGGAAAAGGGAGCAGGGAAAGGGTCACAAAATTCAGGTCAGAATCTGTTCCAAGCACAGTCTGATATAATTCTGGAACATTTGACTAATGATGACAATGTGGATTTTGATGCTTCATCATCAGACCCTGGCAGCCCATCCACTCTCCCTCACTCTAAAAGTGCCTCAACAAGCCAGTGCAAGGATAGAGTAACTCGAAACCACACTGCTGAAATGGCTCCCATACTCCAGAGGAATACGAATGAATAAAAGACTCATCTGAAGGAATTGAGACTTCTCATACGGGACGGACCTCATTCATTTTAAATAGAATGGTGAACATGTACCTGGAGGCTATCAACTCTACAGAAAAGATGACTTTACTGGTGACAGGGTGAAAGGTAGAGTAGCAGTGTTCATCAATATCACTTTCCACTCCTCACCTGTGCCCGTAACCACAGCGCTACAAGTGATCGATGTTCAGATAGGGGCCCATGATGTGCTCTGTGTGCTTACCTCCCCATGAGCCCATTAACAGTTAGGTCCTATCACATCACCTTGATGAACTTACCTGGCCATTTAGGGGAATTAAATGCATACAGTGCACCAGTGTCTTCTAACACCATTTGCCCTAGGGGTTGATTACTTGAAGATCTGACATGAGCCACAGGTGATGTATTGATGAATGTGGGTCAAGCTGCACTTCAGCACTTCTGCAGCTTTGTCTATGGCTGTTGACCTCTCTTTCTGCTTGCTTGCTTGCATTTGCAGACACTGCTCAATGGAGAGTGAAAGATGACCTTCATGCTATTTGGATCCCTTTGCCGATGGAGCAGATCCTGGAGGGAAGCAGCCACAATGGCTCTGCAGGTCTAGCTGAATGTTTTACAGGCAGTTGGCTCTTTTAGAATATTGTTACAGTATCAACAACTGGGTGAATCATATTACAACTGTGAACCACCACGCTGCACATGCATTCATCCCATAGACAGCAGGAACATCTGGGAGGCAGCCTGTTACTTTGTGGGATGATGATAGTCATTCTGCAATCAATGCAGCAGGACTCCTATGCGAAGATTCAATCAGTGCTGTACAGATGTCACTCTTGCAACCTTTTGAGTGGTGTAGGCAAAGGCAGGGAGGAATAATTCAGGAGAGTAAGCAGAGGTTTTGACTAGAGTTCGTGAACTCTGTTACTAGATCCACATTTGCAAGTAAAGCCATTGGCAAGATCTCGAGGCAGAAATCACGACCACAAATTGCAGCCATATGAGAGCAAGGGTGTCTCCTAACATTGCCGAGAGACACTACTCACTCAGTGGATCACTTGTATAAGTCCATTATAGCTGTTCAAAACCAGAATCCAGCTTTCCATAATTATTGCGATATGCAGTAGAGTGTTGAAGGGACTGATAACCTTGTAGGTTAGTCTCTATTATCTCCAACTAACCAAGCAGGAGAGGGTTGGTTTTGATTTCCGTTCCACCAACATTGAGGAATACAACCAGCTTTTCTCTCTATGAGAGTTGGCTTCTGCATTGTCAGTAGCTCGTGATACTCCACCCAGTCAGGACCGTATAATGTCCAGAATGTTGGAGCAGCTGGACCTGCATCAGAGGTGGTCCTCCTTCAGCTCTCTAATGCAATTTGGATGACAGGAGACTTTAACAATTCGTGGAAATAATCTATTTTAATCCTCATTTGAAAATCTGGGAAGGAGTGGACTAACGTCAGTAGTCAAGCTGCATAGGAAAGACATTGGAGTGTATGATCAACTGGCACCTAATGTGAGTTCTCGAAACCAAGTCCCTACTAAGTCGCTCCCAGTGTGGGTTCAGGAGGTGTAACTCAACTCTCAATGACCTAATGTTGCGGACAGCAACAATTCACCAAGCTTTCTCTATAACAAACACCTTATTTGTGTCTTGTTCAATTTGGACAAGGCCTGCAATACTACCTGGAGGCACAATATTTTTTTGCACCTCTATCAGTGTGGGTTGCATGGATGCCTACTCACTTTCGAATTATCCTTCCTTTCAGACAGGAATTTTAGATAAAAGGTTGGGAATGTCCTGACTGACTGTTGTAAACAGGAGGATGGTGTTCCTCAAGGAAGTGTTCTAAGCACCACGGCATTTGCTATTGCAATTGATAGTATTATGTCCACAGTAGGGCGTCATGTACTGTGTTCCCTATTTGTGGACGACTTCTCCATCTTCTACGTGTCCTTACATCTTGCAACAGCTTCTCAGCTGTTGCATATGACAATCAAGCAGTTGGAGGAAGAGTCTAACACCAAAGGTTTTAAATTCTCTATGGAGAAAACTGTTTGTGTCGATCTTAACCGCACCTGCTATCTTTTTAATATACCTGCTTTACGTGGGATACTGTGAATTATAAGGGCCTCACTTTTGATGAGAAGCTAATGTAGCTGCCACACTTTAAAGAACTAAAACTGAGGTGTCTCAAAACTTTAGACACCCTTAAATGCATCAGTCATAGGTCTTGGGAAGCTAACAGGGCACATGTGCTCCAACTTTATAAGGCTTTTGTGTGACCCCAGATGTTAGGTTTATGAATCAGCGAAGCCTTCATGCCTCAAAATGGTGAATGCGGTTCATCACAAGTGGATCTGGCTGTCAAGAGGGGTTTATCAAACAAATCCAGCTGCTAGCCTGTATGCAAGGCTGGTGAGCCTCTGTTGGCTGTTCGAAGTAATCTCCTCATGGTACGCCAAGGACACAGGGCTTTGACCATTTCAAAGTCACTAGCATCCATCTTAGTCAAATAGCCACCACAGGAATATCTGTTCTATCACCATCCATGGGCAGCAAGACCGTTTGGGAACTGTGCTAGGAAGAGCCTTGAGTTACTACTGTTAGGGGTGGGCATTAAGGCCTCACTCTTGGTCAGATGTACCCTGCAGATTGGATGGTACAAGAAGTGCAGGAAACTCTCCTTCTCTTGCACAGGCATGACAAGGAAATATTTTTCTGCTGTGTTAAGGGGTGCATACGGATCTTGGGAAACTAACTTGTTGATGTAGCTGCCAAGGAGGCTTGTTGCCTGCCACCTCCTGCTCGCTGTTCAGGCCCGCTACATTCTCTTAAGGCTCTTACCTCATCTGTTACCAAGACAATCATGTGTTGGTGGGAGGCTCAGTGGATGGAAGTGAGGAGTAATAAGCTGCATTCTGTAATACCCTCAGTACAACCACGGCTTGCTGCTTTCTGACCACAAGGAGCTGAAGAAATGGCACTTACGCAGCTTACAGGGGGACATTGCCTCTTGACATATGGCTTTCTCTTAAGTCGTTAGGAACTACCAGTGCGTCACAGGTGTGGGCACAGCTTTTGATAAGACAGATTTCAATTGTGTGTGTTTTATATGACAACCTGAGAGCTGATCCAGATCTCCTACAGGACCTGTTTGTTTTAGCTGATAATGAGGTGAGTGTGGTTCGTGTATTAAGATTTTGTGTGATGTCCGAAATTCTTCCAAAAATATTTAGTGAGAGATTTTAACGAGTTGCAGAATTCTTTGGTCAACCCATTATTTCTTGGTAGTCATCCAGCCACAGTCACCTGTCCCCTTTTTAACTGTGTCCCTACTGGTAATTTATCCTTGATTTTTATCTAAGTATTCTGCTGTGTTTCATCTGACATTTATTGAGGGCTTTTCTGATGCTCACCATATAGGGGTTATCTTCTCAATTCTTGTGTGTGAATGCAACTTGGTTTTCCAGTTTATTATTATTATATTTTTTTTTTTAAATGAAGTGTGACCACACATGTCTGCACACTGCTGAGCCAAAACATTATGACCATCTGCTTAATAGCTTGTTTGTCTGTCTTTGGAATGAAATACATCACTGATTCTGTGTATCAGGGATCCGACAGTCAGTTTTACCCCTGACGAAGATGACGGAGGTAGTCATCGAAAGCTTGGGATTTTATCCAAATTTGACACGGCAAGTAAACCGAGAACTTTTTATGCAGGGATGCGACAGTTTGTGGGTAGGTCTGTGCAGATATGTGGCATTAGATGTCTACGCACAGGTCATGTAATTCCTATAAATAATGGGCCACTTACCTGCGTATGCAGATCGTGCTTGATAGTGACCCACATGGGTTCCACAGGTTTTACATCAGGTGAATTTGATTGCTGAGACATCAGTGTGAGTTCCTCAAACCACTGAAGAACAGTTCTGGCTCCAAGACACTGACAATTCTACTGCTGAAAGATGACATCACCATCAGAAAAGACATCAAGCTTGAAGGGATGCAAGTGGTTTGCAGCTGTCAGCGTGTTTTCGATTACCACCACAGGTCCAGTGCAAGCACAGGAGAATGTCTCCCAAAGCATAATACTGCTCCCGCCAGCATGCGTCCATGGTGCACTGCCCTTTCCTAGTTGCTATTCATTTCAATGATAGCGTTTGTGGAGACAACCAGCATTCTAGTCTAGCAAAAATGTAATTCACCCAAAGAGATGACATGTTTCCATTGTTCAACGGTCAAATCCTGATGGTCCCATGCCCACTGCAATCATAATAGGCGATGTTGTTGGCTCAACATGTGAACACGTTGGGGTGGTCTGCTGCGGAGCTCCTTGTTCAACAATGTTCGATGAATGGTGTGCTCTGAAACACTTACCCTTGCACCAGCATTGTGCTCTTCTGGCAGAGATACCACAGATCACAATCTATCCCACTTTAGAGAACAGACATGCCTCCGAATCCCATCTTTTGTGAAGAGTTGTGGACATCCAACCATTTAATACCTTGTGGTAGTTTCTCTACCTCTTTCCGTAAATACTCAGAGCAGTCGCATGTGAACATTCGACTAGCTTCACTGTTTGAGATACTCATTCACAGGCTCTGTATAATAATATCTGCCCTTTGTCAAAGTTGTTTATTTCAGTGGATTTCCCCTTCTGTAGCACATATTGTTGCTAGGGGGATCTCCTGTCCGTGTTTGCTCTGCCTACATACTATTATTACTGCGTCCACATGCCCGCGGCACCAGCAGGTGGCATCCAACGTTGCAATAGGCCCCGGTCATAATGTTTTGGCTTATCAGAGTGTATCATTCATGCAAGGCGCTGGTGAGTTTGCTCTTTAGTGCCCTCGCCCACATATTGTCATCATCATCATCGTCTAATTATAAGGAGTATGATTGTATGGGATAACAAGCAAAATTTGTTACTAGATTGAGACTTTTTGGTAGGGAGGACACAGCAAGCTATCTTGGAAAGAGCATTATAGACAAGTGTAAGAATAACTCAGTGTCCCCAAAGGAAGTGTGTTGGGAAACTTATTGTTCATGTTGTATAGTAATGACAGTGTGGATAACATTAGGCTAATAGTAAACTCAGACTTTCCGCATGTGATGTACTCTCTGAAAGAAGCTGTGCAGATATTCAGACATAACTTGATCAGATTTCAAAATGGTGCAAAGATTTGCAACATGCTTTAAATGTTCAGAAATATAAAACTGTGCACTTCATAAAATAAAAAAATATAGTATACTATGACTGCAATATCTGTGAGTTGCAGTTGGAATTGGTTAACTTGTACAGATACCTGGGTGTAAGCATAGTGTGGATACAAAATGGAATGACCACATAGGCTCAGCTGAGGGTAAAACAAGTGGCAGGTTTTGGTTTATTAGTGGAATACTGGGGAAATGCAATCAGTCAGCAGGGGACTGAGACAAATTACTTGTGTTCCCCATCATAGAATATTGCTCAAGTGTGTGGCTCCCATAATAGAAAGGATGAACAGGGGATTTTGGATGGATACAGAGAAGGGCAGCGTAATTAGTCAAAGATTTGTTTGACACCCGAGTGTGTCATAGAGGTGCTGAAGAAACTGAACTGACAGAGTTCTGAAGACAGATGTAAACTATCCCGAGAACTTCTGCTAACAAAATTTCAAGAACGGGCTTTAAATGATGACCCTAGGAATATACAGGGTGGGTGAAAAGTTGTGCCTTAGTTTTAAATGCCCATATATATTTTATTAATGAATATTTGCATACGGAACAAGTTTCAGTTGGTTCTCATGACCATGAGAATATGTGAACTGCACTAAAATCCCACATACTCTCCTGTGTTGTCATCCAAACAACGTAAACATATAGGAATGTCATAAGTTGATTTCTGTGGGAAAGTCACAGGTACATACCTCTTCTCTCGCCAAACCCCACAGTAAATTGCAAGAGGTGAGGTCGGGTTTCTTGGAGGCCATTCTTGGGGTCCCTGCTGTCCAGCCAATATCCTGGAGAGTATTCGTTAAGTCAGTCATGAACGATGCTGTCAAAATAAGGTGGTGCTCTGTCTTGCTGAAAAAGGAAATCTGCAACATTGTCCCACTGTGTTGTCAGTGTCCTTATGTATTCATTCAGCACCTGGTGATACTGGTTCATGGTGTCTTACAGTATGAATGGGCCAGTGAGACAATCCATGGTGTACTGCACCAGACTGTCAATTTTGGCCAACTCTGTGATTTTTCAATTGCTATTCCTGTATTTTTCTGCCCAATAATGGTAGTTGTGTGGATTGATGAGGGCCCCAATGTGAAACACCAACTCATCGTTCCAAATAATGTGCTTGAACAAATAATTTGTTATGCCATGACAGCATAATTTCCCCGTATACCATCCGCCTGTTGTAGTCCTTCAATGATAACTTCTAAGTATAACGAGATCTCCAGAGCATGTCCTTTAACAAACATTCTGAGAATGATGGATGAAGGGCAACATGCAGATTCCATATTTCTAGATTTCCGGAAAGCATTTGAGACAATGCCCATTGCAGGTATGTGCATATGGAATAAGTTCACATACTCAAGTGGCTTGAATACTTCTTAAATAATAGAACCCAGTATGTTGTCCTTGACGGCGAGTGTTCATCAGAGACAAGGGTATCATCAGGAGTGCCCCAGGGCAGTGTGATACAACTGTTGTTGTTCTCTGTATCCATAAATGATTTGGCCAACAGGGTGGGCAGCAATCTGTTGTTGTTTGCTGATGGTGCCGTGGTGTATGGTAAGGTGTCGAAGTTGAGTGACTGTAGGAAGATAGAAGATGACTTAGGCAAAATCTTCAGTTGGTGTGATGAATGGCAGCTAGCCCTAAATGTGGAAAAATGTAAGTTAATGCAGATGAGTAGGAAAATTATACCTGTAATGTAGGGATACATTATTACTCGTGTCCTGCTCGACACAGTCAGATATTTAAATATCTGGGCGTAATGTTGCAAAGTGATAAAAAATGGAATGAGCATTTGGGAACTGTGGTAGGGCTCATATCGAGGCATACAGAAGTTTTTTCCCTCACTCTATTTGTGAGTGGAACAGGAAAGGAAATGACTTGTAGTGGTACAGTGTGCCATGCGCCACACTCCGTACAGTGGCTTTGGAGTATCGATGTAAATGTAGAACTTACACTGTGTGCATGTTGATTCCATTCGCTTGAGCTGACTGGAGTGTTGATTTATCAGGACCTAGTGTGCAAATGTCCTTCACTGCCACTACATTTTCTGGAGGTCACACCGAATGTCATCATCTTTGTGGTTTATCAACAACTGAGCCAGGTGCCAATAGCTTGGTGTGATTCCTAATAGTTTCAGCATCAAGTGTGGTCTGAGCGCCATGAACACCCGTCACAATCGTTGAACAAGGGCTAGATCACCACACTTCAAACCACGAAGCAACCTGGGTGAACTCTTGTAAAGTTAACTTTCCTGCCATCTCGTCATTCACCATAAGTAGATGCTATGGATGGTCAAAATATTCTCAGGTGTCTTGTAACTAAACACAACTATATTCATTAATAAATATCAACAATCGCAAAACTTATGGGCATCTAAAACTAGGGAGCAAAGTCTCACCCACCCTGTACTACAAACCCCCTACGTTTCGCTCCCGTAGAGATGGTGAGGATAAGATTAATTACAGCATGCACAGAGGTATTTAAGCAGTCTTATCTCCTGTGCTCCGTACACGAATGGAACGGGGGAGGGAAGGGGGGGGGTGTTTACAATGGAATGTACCCTCTGCACTGCCATCACTTCAGTGATTTGCAGAGTATAGACATAGATGCAAAGATGTTTATAATGGTGGTAGAGATTTCCTAGTGTAGCGTATGACATGTAAATTGTATTTGCTTTTCTTGTGAAGCTGTGTACTGGGTTCCTACGATTAAGCTAAATAACATTTTCCTTAGTATAGACCAGGCAACTATAAACACAGTGGTAAATGCTAGTTGTTTAGAACACATCACAGTGGTGTAGAGGAAGTTGAGACGAATGAGTTGATACAGGGCACTTCTGGAAACTACCACAACTGGCATGCACAAAGTTTTCACTGTTCTCTTGCTCTCATTATGCAAACTATTGATCCTAGAGAAAAAATGAATAGGACTTTTACTGTAGGAAATTTAATGTAGTCTAATTTTGTGTTGTGATAAGTTTTCACCACAGACTCTCATTTTAAATTTATTAAAGAAAAATGGAAAGGAAGGTGACCTTCAAACCACCTCCCTCCCCCTCAAACCATCTAATCAGCCACCACTGGTCAGGATTTTTAGTACGTTATTTGTAGCACTGTACAAAAATTTGAGGCTACACTAATTTTCCCATATTCAACCTTCTTTTGATTTTCATTGACTAGACAGTTGTTAAGCCACTGGCTTACTCATAGTTACAAATTGTAAAATTGACATTTATGTAGCTAGTGACTTTTAACAGTACGAAATGAACAATTAAATTGCATTGTTTGTCTGGGCATCTTACCATGAAACTACAGTGCTTTTAAGGGTGATTTTGGATCGAATTGTAAATTTACTTAGTTTTTGCACAATGTTTACAAGTCTTGTATTTCCTTGTTCTCATGGGAAAGTAAAATTAATGGTGTTAACGTAACAGCCAACTAAGCCGATTGCGTAACAGCCCAGTCGGTGATGACAAAAAAGGTCGAATGTTGGAAATAATTTGCGTAGTCACAAAGTTTTGTACAGTCCTAGGAGGGAGTGCCATGAACAACATACTAAACATCCTTTCCAGTTGGGGTTGGAGGGGTGAGCGTGGGATGGGGTCGCATTTAAAGGTGATGTTTGTGCATTTTTCTGGAATAACTCATAAAGAATGTGGCCTCTAGTGAAAACGTATCCCATTTCAAAATTAAAGTACATTAAATTTCAAAAAAAAAAAGTCTTACTCATTTTTTTCTCTAAGACCAAGTTTGCACAAAGAGAGACTATTGAAAATCTCCTGTGGCATACATGCATTGTAACTTAGGTCGTTTTTTGTATGCCAGTTTGTCATAGTTTCCTGGCTTGATAAACCACAAATGTATTGCACCAGATTGTTCATCTTGACCTGCTCTTTACCACCATGGTACATTGTATGCCCCCCGCTGAAGGGGCTTGTGGCTCTTTCATGAGTTCGTGTAGGGTGCACATGATGCCCTAAGGTATTGCAGCCCTTTCAGCCCTTTCCTCCTTCCAGGGCTGTATTCCCTTCCCTGTCCTTCTCTCTCCCTGTCCCCTCTCCATGCTCTATGTTCCATCCTTCCCCTCTCTTTGCTCTCTATTCCATCCTTCCCTCCTCCTGGTTTCCTTGCTTACATCGGCCTGGCTATCCTTGTGCTTTCTGGCACTCCTGTTTGTTTGTTTTTTCTCTCTTGCTGTTTCATTTTGACTTTTTTTGGTTCCCCTTTGGGGGTCTCGCCTCCCCTTCTAAATTTTCTTTCTGTAGTGTGAGCCAACTGGGGAAGGACACTTTGCTTAACATCTTCGGTGTGTGGCCTTCCTGTCTCTTCCATCTTTTCCTCGATGCCAATGTCCTATAATGTTAGATAGCATGGAAGCCAGTCCAAGTGGTGGAGTCAGTATGTACCATTATGGTTGAGCCCTCTGACAACACAGGGATGACACTTCGGATACCTAAGTCTGAGTGGAGCATCGGAACTCCCAGCAATAGCCGCCTTGTCTGACAGTCCTTTGCTAGGTTGTGTGTCAACCTTGGAAAGAGCCTCTGATCAGTTCTGGTATTGAGGTGCTATGACTATAAAATGTGTTAAGCTTCAATCTGGCTGTTCCTCTCTGGCCATCTCTTTAGTTGACAATGGATATTTTATTGCTGCTTCTTATACTCCTGCATCCTTCCCTTCCCTGGCTACACACTGGCAGGTGAACCAGGGTCGCCAGCTTAGGGTGAAACCCTTTCCATGCTACCTGTCTGCACCAGGTGGACACTTTCATCACCACCAAGCCATTATTTTTTGTGGATACTGTTGAAGACAAGTTTGGCATAGTGGATTGTCTGAGATGTTGTCAGGTTTGCTTTTGATCAAATGTGCTTCTATCATCCAATTGGCAGCCCTTTGTGCCTGTGACCATTGTAGCAACAACTGCAGGTCCATTGTGTCTCTTGTTGACAATTGCCTTAATGGCCAAAAGCTATAATTGTGAGTCTTACTGTTGTGCCTATCTGCAACTCAGATTCTCCGTTGTATGGGAAGTAGCAACTTTCGTTCTCATAATATTGTTACATTCTGTCCTGGATTTTCCATTCTTTGAGTCGGACCTCTTGTATTTGAATATCATCCCATCCTTGTTGCTGACGGATAGTTAGCTGACAATTGATCCCATTTCGTGTTTATTCAATGGAATTGAAATGGATGCTACCATCACCTTCTGGCATTGCAATCCTTTATTTCCTTTTACTCAGCAGCTTCTGTTGTTCTCCAGGAATCTGTTTTCTGATGCTCACCCATCAAACCTTCATGGGTTTACACTGCAGTCATGGTTTGCAATCTCTATCCCCCTCCTAACAGGCCACCTATGCCTGATATCCAGACTTCCCAGCTTCAGCAACTACCCCCTCCCTTCTTCCTCCTTTGGGTTTTAATGCCCATCACTCCTTATGAAGCAGCACTTTTCATCTAATCGGGGTCCCCTCGTAAACCAGTTTCTTGCAGACTGCAACCTTTTTAATGATGGTTCCCCTAGCAATTTCAGTGTCACTTATGACACTTCTTCTGTCATAGATCTTTCGCCCACTTTCCCTTCCCTGCTCCTTTCATTACACTGGTCACCACATGATGACCACTGCGATAATGATGAGCTCCCGTTGATTCTCTCATTCCCTTCCCACCTTCTGTTGGTCAGATTGCTCCACTGGGCTTGCCATTGCACTGATTGGTTTCTATATACCCCCAGGTTGTGTTCACCCCCTTTTTATCAGGTTTCATTGATGTCAGTTCAATTATTCACGTTGCCAGCATTGCCATCCCTTACTTGACTGGCTCCTTTCATTGCCGGTTGGTCCTGTGGTGGAGCACACTTTTTGTCATCACCATCTGTAATCGTTGTTGGGCCTTGCAATGCCGTAAACAGCATCCGTCCTCTGCCAATCTTATTACCTTTAAATGTCTTGTTGTCAAAGCCTGTTACTTAATCAAACAGAGCAAGTGGGTGTGTTGGGAACATTTTGACTCTTCTGTAGGTTCTTCTGTCCTCTCATCACTGGTGTGGGGTACAGTCCGCACCCTCAAAGATTGCCAATGGCAGTTTCCATCCCAGGCCTTGTCCTTCTGGGTGGCCTTTGTAGGGATCCATCGGTTCTCGCGGAACATGCTGCGATCCATCTTGCAATAGTGTTGGCATCAGTCACCTATCCAGCTGCCTTCCTCCTCTGGAAACAATGGGCTGAAGCTTCCCTCTTAAGTTGTATCCCTTGTCAGGTGGGGTTCAATAGGAAACCATCTTCTGGATGGGAACTTCTTCTGTCCCTCTCCTCTTCCCATGATTCAGCCCCTGGCTCTGATTCTATATGTAACCAATTTCTTAAACGACTGAGTCCTCCACAGTAGCAATATTTCCTCCAGTGTTTAATTGTATTTGGCTCCAAGTCATCTGATCCTCTCATTAGAGAGTCAGGTTGTGGTTCCTGTCCTTAAGCCTGCTAAGAATCTGTCATCCCTCAATAGTTACCGGCTTATCAGTCTAACCAATGTCCCCTGAAAGTTATTTGAATGGATGGTGGCTTGTCAGCTTAGTTGGGTCCTCGAATCTTGGGATATTTTACCTCCTTAGCTGTATGGCTTTAGGGAGGGATGGTCTCTGATAGATCATCTGCTTTAATTGGAAACCACAGTTCAGTAGGCCTTTTCTCAGCACCGCCATCTTATCACAGTTTTCTTCACTCTTCATAAGGCCTATGACACAGCTTGGTACTATAACATCTTACTTACACTCAGTGAGTGAGGTCTTTGGAGCCCCCTCCCAATTGTATTCACCAGTTCCTGTCCCACGGGTCACTCTGAGTTTGGGTTGCCAATGTTCTTTGCTCTCCACAGACCCAGGAGAATGGTGTTCCACAGGGCTCGATATTAAGTGTCCTTTTGCTCATTGCTATTGATGTTCTCTTGGCCTGTCAGAGCACTGATCACCCCTGCTCTGTATGTGGATGTTTGCTTTATTTGGGCTGGTTCCCACTTGGTGGCCTCTGCGTAACAACAGCTCCAGGTACCATCTGGTACACTTGTGTGTGGACACGCTCACATAGTTTTAAATTTTCTGCCCCCTATTAAATCATGGGTGACGCATTTGTTGCCGTATTATGATCAGTCCTGACGATAGCTCTACACAGATGTCCAGTGCCCGACTGTGGTCCCCCTGTTCCTTTTCTTGAGTCTTCTTTTTGACAACAAGGTAACTTGGTTGCCTCATATCTGGCTTCTGAAAATTTGCTATCTCTGTAAACTCAATGCCCTTCGCTTCCATGCCCACACCTCTTGAGGTGCGAATCATTAGACTCTTCTCTGCCTTTATCGGGCATTAATTCTGTCCTGTCTGGATTATGGCTCCACACTGCTGCTCTTGGACCTGGTCCACCATTGTGGTATGTGTTTAGCCAAAGGTGCCTTTCTCACTAGTCCTGTCTATAGTCTTCGGGTTGATGCTGCCAGCAATAATATAAAAGTTTGTATATTCTTAATGGAAAGTAAACAAATTTACTTGTATAATAATCTTTGCTTCTCTGGATATTCTGGAAAACTACTGCAGATACATGTCTGACACGTTTTATTCGATTCACCAGACCAATGACAACAAAATAAATGGAAAGCCTGCTTTACTTTAACCTCGTACAGTTTTGTGATGGCTTTGTGTTAGCAAAGTGGCTACATTTCTGGCAAAATCTTTTATTACCCATAACTCCGTAACTAATCATTTGCGGACCTATGTTTATATGAACTTTTTTCCTTTAGTTTTACTTGTAGAATAACATATTAAAATATTTGCCTATCTTCATGAATCGCCCTGTATTTGTAGTCTTCATTGTTGTTATTAAAATTGAAGATCAAAATTTCACAAAATTCTGCCCTCGCTAAGACTGATATTCACTACGAAAACCATAGATAGGATACAAGATATTTAAAAGCAGCATATGTGGATTATCTGTTCAAAATTTTAAGAATGCTTTTGCTGCTGTAAAGGTTGGCTGTTAAGACATAACGGAGTAAAGTGTTGCTATTATATTATCCATATTATCCATGTAATCAAGTATGCATGTTGCAGTAGTTGTTTTACATATTAATTAAATTGATATTTTCTTTCATTTATGTACATTACAGGGAAACTACAAGGAAATGATGGCACGATACAAACAACTTCTAACGTACATAAAGAGTGCAGTCACTAGGAATCATAGTGAGAAGTCAATCAATTCTATTTTGGATTATATTTCCACATCCAAAAACGTAAGTAATTCTGAATACCACACTTTTCCTCAACTATTATTTCATTGTTATTGTTGTGGTCTTCAGTCCAGAGATTGGTTTGATGCAGCTCTCCATGCTACTCTATCCTGTGCAAGCTTCATCTCCCAGTACCTACTGCAACCTACATCCTTCTGAATCTGCTTAGTGTATTCATCTCTTGGTCTCCCTCTATGATTTTTACCCTCCACAATGCCCTCCAATGATAAATTTGTGATCCCCTGATGCCTCGGAGCATGTCTTATCAACCGGTCCCTTCTTCTTGTCAAGTTGTGCCACAAACTCCTCTTCTCCCAATTCTATTCAATACCTCCTCATTAGTTATGTGATCTATCCATCTAATCTTCAGCATTCTTCCATAGCACCACATTTCAAAACCTTCTATTCTCTTCTTGTCCAAACTATTCATCATCCATGTTTCACTTCCATACATGGCTACACTCCATACAAATACTTTCAGAAATGACTTCCTGACACTTAAATCTATACTCGATGTTAACAAATTCCTCTTCTTCAGAAACTTTTTCCTTGCCATTGCCAGACTACATTTTATATCCTCTCTACTTCGACCATCATCAGTTATTTTGCTCCCCAAATAGCAAAACTCATTTACTGCTATAAGCATCTCATTTCCTAATCTAATACCCACAGCATCACCCGATTTAATTAGACTACATTCCATTATTCTCGCTTTGCTTTTGTTGATGTTCATCTTATATCCTCCTTTCAAGACACTGTCCATTCCGTTCAACTGCTCTTCCAAGTCCTTTGTGTCTCTGACGGAATTACAATGTCATCAGCGAACCTCAAATTTTTATTTCTTCTCCATGGATTTTAATTCCTACTCCGAATTTTTCTTTTGTTTCCTTTACTGCTTGCTTAGTATACAGATTGAATGGCATTGGGGATATGCTACAGCCCTGTCTCGCTCCTATCCCAACCACTGCTTCCCTTTCATGCCCCTCGACTCTTCTAACTGCCATCTGATTTTTGTACAAATTGTAAATAGCATTTTGCTCCCTGTATTTTTACCCCTGCCACCTTCAGAATCTGAAAGAGAGTATTCCAGTCAACATTGTCAAAAGCTTTCTCTATTTCATTATAAATTCAAAAATAGCACTTCAGCTTAATTGGCTTTAATTCTGTTGATCCTTAAAGTGACACTATTAAAGACGTATACTACTGGTAAACAAATATAGTTACCATGTATAATTGTTTCTCTTGATTTATTGGCATGCATGTTTACCAACTTATACCTCATGGTAGTTAAAAATACATCATAAATTAAACAGGTTTATTCATTACTATTCCCAAAGAGTACAGATGTAGAGAAATACGGGATGCAGCAGAAGACTACTAAGAAACTTCTAATAAGATTGGTGAAAATCGCAACAGGAAAAGGAGAGCTCTAGTGGTAGGTAGGAGTCATGGGAGGGGTGTAAGCCAGCAGCTACCATTTTTGAAATTAGTAAAAAGATAACAAAATTAATAATGACAAGTCATTAAAGACACCTTGGATCACTACAGGTATTAGTACCGCCACAGCATGGAAAAAAAATAATTGCCCAGAAATGTTGTAATATAAACAGCACTGTAACATACTATAAAAAATCAAGGGATATGCACATCTTGTAAGAGGAGCTACCTTTATGATAAGTTCTACAAAACTGCCTGCAGAAAGAAAATGGAAAATTTCCTGTGCACAGACATCAAGTTGCAGTGTCAGGTTGTCTTAATAATAAGAAAACCATCTTTGGATTACTGCCATTTGCAATAATTTGAAACATACTGCAATAAAAAGAATTGAATAAACAGTTTGCATTGAAATTAAACAATGTTCATACTGTCATTTTTTACTGATAACCATAAAAGATAAACTCAAAATTGGTAATGTTTATGCAAGTATCAAAATTTACAGCACCGCTGTAAAAGTGTCAGGTCTGTTGTTCCAATGTTAACTGCTTAACTCATCAACTGCTGACAAATGGAGAAGTGTCAACTAGTAAAAATAGTAGATAACAAAAGGAAGGATGCAGAAAATAATGAAACTTAGGCTACACCTCACTACAGTAATATTGCATTGATAACACATTTCTGATGATGTTTCTTGATGTTGTAGTAGTAATAGTAGTAGTAGAAGAGTTTGTGAAACACTAACAAACCTTGGAAAAAGGTGTGTTCACAGAATTGCCGTCATGTCTTTGGAGCTGCTACAGGAGATGACAATATATGAGCTTTCGGTGGTGGGGAGGGTTCCAGTTAGCTAGCCACTAGGTTGGTGGAATTGGCTACTGTCGCACTGGAAGAGAACCCAACACCGTTAGCCCATATTGCCACCAGCTAAATGTGTTTTTGATGGCTCCAGTCAACCACAGCTCAGACAGCACTCACAAAGGCTGGAAAAACTGCAAGTGCAGTATTCATGAAGCACCACTATTTCTTTATCACTAAACTCGACACTAATCTCGGCTACAAAGCGGAGCTGCATGTGCCCTTAGTAACCTGTATCCTTCTTGGAAAGCATTGCAACAGAGAATTGCAGATCAGACAGACTAGATAATGAGAGGCCTGATACCAATACCAGCACTGGGGAAGTATGTAATGGAAAAGAACTGAAAACCTCAGAGCTAAATTCAATACAGCAGTCATGGAATACAGAGGAATATCTCCTATAGATGCTGTGAATCCCCAAGCACAGCATCACCATTATACCAGAGTACCTGTCACAAATGCACTTAAGTTTTGACTGAGTTTAGACAGTTGTCTATGCAGCAACACATTTAAGCAGGTGGAAAGATAGTGCCAGTATATGAACAATGTATTGAGACTACATACCGCCTTGGAAAAGATGTCTCACTAATAGTACAGGAAATTTTAGGAAGGCTTTTCTAACAGTACCCCTGGGAGGAGGAACACTCTGGAGCATTACATGCAGAGTCTTGAAGCCTATGTGGAAGGGAAAGCAAACTCACTGTGCCCTGGACACGTTACGCCACAGCTGACGCAAGAATTCTGTGTTCAGTGGGAACTACGGTCGGTTGTGGGAAGTCCTGTTCCTCAATTGAAGAATACTTTTTTAAATTGAGAGAGATGGACGTCCTGCAGTGCCTCATATGTCACAAAGTATTTAATTCTGCTAAGAAGTACTTCATACAGTGTCATTATGCACATCTTCACACAGCCCATTACGAACAGATAGGATGTGAAACAAGCAAAGAGCTTGTAGCCAGCCTTAAAAATAACATACCTGGGGATGTAAGTTTAAAAAAATAGTTCTTAGGTCAGAAGTTATAGAAATAAACAGCATAGTTCATGTACTGTAATGAGTTTATACTATTCAGGTGAATGACAGTGAAGAAAACAGAACTGAGCAGCAATTTGTGCAAGCTACAAAGTTGCTCACATTATTTATAGTGATGAGTGGCAAGCTGTTTTCTGTGCGGCTTTTGTAAAATTGTGCATGGTAGCAATTGAAGAATGTTTGTTTCAAAGGCGGCTGCAGGTAATCGAAGGGGTTTGCCTTTCAAAGCATACAGTGTCTCGTCGAATCCTTGACCTCGAAGCGAATTTAGCCACAACTCACAAAAAAAGTAAATACCTTTGTTGCATTTTCATTAGCACTTGACAAAGTCACTGATGTATGTGACTGTGCTCAACCTTCAATATTTGTGCACGGTGTCAATATGGGGCCGGATGTGGTACCATTCGATTACACTGCAACAGGGCTAGATATTTTTTTTTAGCTGTCGGTGAATCAGTGGACATTATGAATTTGCCTCGGGCTAAGCTCCATTCTGTAGCCACGGACAGTGTGCCACAAATGGTGGGGGGTGTCATCAAGGTTTGGCTTCTCTTTTGAAAAGAAAACGTGTGAATGGATTAGAAAAAAGATATTGGACTTTTTCACCAGAAGGCAGTGTGTGCTGAAACAGTGGAACTAAGTGGTGTAATGAAAGTTGTGGTCAGGTGTGTGAATTTTGCATGTCATCGTGATGTAAATCACCACCATTCAAAAGGATTCTTGAAAGATGGGGAAACATAGTGTGGGGCCATACCTAAACACAGCACAGTTCATTAGCAGCACAGTTCATTAGCAGAGTTGACGAGAAGTGCTTGATGTTTTCTTTGCCATTAGTGAGGAAATAAATCTCTTTTTGGAAATGAAAGGGGAAAAAATTAGTTGCCAAAACGATGTTAAATTGACATCGGACATAAATTTAAATCTGTCATTGCAGGGTAAAGAGTAGCTAATAGTTGACATATACAACTAAATCAGTGTGTTCATAGGAAAGTCAAGTTTGTCTGAGAGGCAGATTGGTAAAGGAATTTAACTTTGTTCAGGTGTCACACTTATTTAAAATTACCTGATGGTACCAGTTTCAGTGATTATCAAGCTGAGATAAGGCAGCTCATCATATCTTTTAAATCAAGATTTTGAGAGCTTGAATTTTTGAAATGGAAATGAAATTGTTCTGCACGCCTTTATCAGTTTCACACAATGATTTACCATCTTCGCTCCAGTTGGTAGTTATTGATCTCCAAAATTCAACATTGCTGAAAAACAAATACTACAGCAAACTGGATTTCTTATGGTGGTATCGTTCATTACAGCAAAAAACATTTCTGAAGCCCCACAAAAATGCCACACAGATCATGTGCATGTTTTGATTTTACATATTCTAGTGAGAGCTTTTCTCTGCAATGAAAAGAATAAAAACCAAGGAACAATCTTTTCTTCAGGATGGGACACTGAAGGCTATCGTCCACATTAACACTGCAAACACTTTGATGCTTGATACTTCCACTCTTGTTGTGGAAAAAAAGTGTAATTTCAGATGCCCAATAAACGTATGCAATGTCTTTTAAAATAGTTGTTTCTTATTTATTTTCTTAACTTCCCATTTCCCCAAGGTAGCATACTGTTATCTCGTAGCCATTAAGAGTAAGACTTTGGCAATCATTGAAGGTGCGGCAGGCAGGTCAAAAGGCTTGCCCTGCAACTACTATGCCACAGGCTGCTGGCCCATTTGTTAACAGCACGTGACAACGCTCTGCAGCTCAGCACAGGGATCTTAAGCTGGAACAGCCTGCTCTGTGTGGAAAAAAGAAGTGAATTATGACCCAATTGACATCTGGATAAAAGTGAGAAGGAAATAGTGAAACAAACGTAAGAAGTGGAACACAACATCATCACTATATAAGTTGCCACTGTGGCAGTAGCATAAACATTAAGCTGGAAAGTGCCAGACCCAAACAGTATTCAAAATGTCTAGCTTAAACTCTTCAACCTGACTTAAGACTATCAGGTTCAGTACCTTTGTTCAGCAGCCAGATATTATCCTCAAGGCCAGGCACGATATACTTTCTGCCAAAACAGAGAGCATGACAAATACTACTAACAACATGCTTAAAATTATTTAAGTGAATAGATAAAAAAATCCACTCACAAAGTGGCTGCAAAACACATACATAAGACTATTGTGATTGGTAAACTTTTGGAGCCAGTGGCTCTTCTCCAGGCAGAAGGGTTGAAGGGGATGGAAGAAGGGTGAAGGAAAAGGACAGGAGAGGTCTAGCAAAAGAGATAGATTTCGGGAAAGTCGCCCAGAACTGCGGGTCAGTGGAGACTTAACCATACTAGATGAGAAGGAAACCACATACTTATGCACATTGTAAAGTGTTCACTTTATGTGTAAGGAATATGCTGGATATACATTTGATGCAAATAAAAATACTAGCAGAAGAACATAAATGCTATGTGAAGGAATCTAAATGTTGCAAAGAACAACCAATCATAGATTCGGTCATTGTAAAGTGTGCAGCAAATAAAAAAAATAAATAAATAAAAAATAAACAAAACAATTTCAGCTTACAATGATTATAAAAAGAATTTGACTCTGTTCCATATTATTACAGATTTGCAGATTTTGTAAAACAAACAGTTCAATCACCACCACACTGGAATTGTGGTTTATTCATCTCATGCAGTACATTTGCAATCCATTTGGTTTGCATACAGGAGACGTGTCAAAAATTTATAATACAGTTACAGTGATTTTTACATCAATAAATAATAGGACTAAAATAAATAACACTATAATGATATTTCTTGGAATATGTAATACATTCTATCCATCTCAAATTTCCAGTTCATCGTACATGAATTCAGCCACTGAGTAATAACCTTTCGGTATCAGTGCCTCATATAGCTTTCTGTTAAGTGGACCTAAATTCGTCTGCGTTAACTTGTTCCCTTTTAATTCATCACAAATTTTCATTCCCATGTATGCGGTACCTGGGCATATAGTCTGAGGTGGTGTGTGGGGGGCATAAAACATTCTCATCTGTTATGAAGCAATACCTTCAGCTTAAAAACAACAAAATAATAATACGTTAATAACAAAGCAAATTAGGTTCATGAGAGGCATATTTCAAGGATGAAAGATTAAGCCAATTTTGGTTATTTTTAGCACTTCAAAAGTTCTCCTCTGTATCCAGTCCAATTGGATATGGGTTTACCATCGAAAATATCAACTGCTTAAGCTGTATGTTAAATCATCTGATGTACATGGATGACACGTATCTGCAGGCCTCAACAGGTCTACACTCAGACGGGATAGGAACTGAAATTGAGAGTAGCAGAGCAAAATCTGAAATGCTGAACTGTGTTCAAATGTTCCTTTACAAATGGAAAATCCTAAGGTTTTGCCAAAGTTTAAATCTTGTAACACTGCAAAGATGACCGATAGATATTAGTGTTTGATGTTGATGGAAAGCTGAAATAACTATTATTGAACAAAGCTCCAGAGGCTAATGGCATACCTATCAGATTCTATACCAAATTTATGGCCACATTAGGTTGTCTCTTAACTATAATATACCATACATTACTGAAGTGTAAAACTGTGCACAGAATTTGGAAGAAAGCATAGGTTACACTCATCTGTGAGTAGAGTATCAGAAGTGATACATTAAAGAAACATCCAATATCGTTGATTTCCTTCTGTTACAGAATTTTGGTATGTATTCTGATCTCGGATGTAATGAGGTATCTTGAACAGAATGACTCCCTTCATCCCAACCAGCATGAATTGGTTACGGAAAAAGCTGCTCATGCTTTTCCCACATAGCATCATGAAAGCCATAGATCAAAGAAATCAGTTAGGTGCTGTATTTCTAGACTTCCGGAAAGCATTTGATTTGATACTGCTCTAACTATAGTTAATGAAAGTATTATACTGGATATCAAAAGAAATTTGTATCTGGATTGAATATTTCTTTGAGAAGACACAGCACATTATTTTGACAGGGAATCATTACAGATATACTGTGTGGTTATAATTAAAGTGCAATTATTCACAGAGGTTCAGTGTGGGATGCAATTATGGTACGTCAGTGAAACTTGATAGTATTCCAGTGCATTAATGCAGGTTACACTGGAAAAAATTGGTTCAAATTTTGGCCAATACGTGCAAGTTTGGCACCGCAAATGCTAGAAAAACTTGTGGAAATATTTCCATATGCAATTTATTAGGAATGGGACATGGGTAGAAAAAGTTAAACAAGTGAAAAGGGCATAACGTTGATTTTATTATTAACCTTTGCTTGCACAGTTTGTTTAATATGAGCTCTGGAGATATCGAGGATATGCTGAATCTGTAAAACTACGTGATCAACAGTTGCTTGCAGCAACTCCAGTGGTATCTAAGCAATGTCCCTGATGATGAGTGTTCTTTTAGGTATTCCCCCAGCTAAAAGTCACATGGATCAGGTGATCTTGCAGGCCATTAATCTGGAAAATCTAGAGAGTATGGAAGCGTGTATTAAGCAGATTGTTCAGTGGGTGAGGGCATGAGGAGTTGTCCCATCCTGCTTGAAAACAGTGGTTTCCACACAGTAGTGCTCTCCCAAAATGGGAATCACATATTGCACAAAAAAGTCTTGACAACATGCAGACATCACGGTACATCTGACTGTGGCCTATGGTTGTATTCTTTTCGAAGAAGAATGAACTGAGAATAAATATGCTTGTGAATCCACACCACACAGTCAAATATAATGAGTGCAGTTGCTTTTTATACACAACACACAATTTAACAGTACTCTAAAGTTGCCAGTGCTGTGTATTATCTGCAACCTGTAGTGTTGTAACATGTACCTCGTCACTCCATAGAATACTGCCGAGCCACATGTCATCAATTTCGATCTCTTCCAGGAATCGAGGAGCAAATCCAGAGTGTTGCTGCAGATCATGAGGTTTCACTTACTGCATTGTCTGGATCATGTGCGGGTGCCAGTGTAAAATGGACCACAAAACTTGCCGTACTGTTGACCATGGGATGGACAATTCTCGTGACACTGCACGAACACAAGCACCAGTATTTCGGGAGCACGTGCTGCATCATCAGTTACAGCAGTAGCGACCTTGTCAATAACTTCCACTGAGATTGGACACCTTAGTCTTCCAGGTGCCACACCAAGCTCACACATGTTTTCAAATTGCATTATCTTCTCCTTTAAACCATTTAATAACATTGGGCCTCTCCTCAGACCTTTCAGTCAGTGGTACTCTCTCACTGCAGCACCGTAATTGGTGCTGTTCACATAAAACGATTTCACTAACAGTGCACGGTCTGTCTTCTTGATAGCCATACTGTTCACTCGTGCTGTGGCATGTCAAATGACAGCTTGGATGTCATACTATCATATAGTGCCAGAGTTGCACCTGCTATTGGAACTAATTTTTCTGCAGTGTAAATAAATTCCGTATAATGCATTAGCACATCTACTAAGTTTTGGTGCCCTACAATAACTACAGCCCACAATGGGCCTCTGTGAGTAAATACACTTTCATTACGACCAACTGGTAGAAGCAACATAGGGTGTCTCAGACAAGTGTGTCAAGATCCTTTCTGTTAAAGTTATATATTAATGACCCATCAGACAATGTTAATAGTATTGCAGCGTGGCGGGTTAAAAGTTGTGTTGTGTGGCGTAATTGTTTGACCACGGTCTTTCGTTGTACTGTGCGCTACAAAAAGTTCCACCTACCTCAGTACGGCGTCTGGTCACCATCCCGATTCTCTGCATACTTAGATACTGATCAGACGATGTTAAAAGCAGCGTTGAAGAAAAACATTGTCAATACTTAGGTTTGCAAAGTCTGCCTAAACTCTGGTAGCAAGCTATCCTGTAATATCTTATAACGATTTTCAGGTGCTTCGTTCTTTTAAAGAAAATGTCCAAATTCCGCAACAAGTTATTCATTTAAGGTTCAAAATTAATGAATTAGCCATCACCCCGTATTTGTTCAAATGACTAATATCAGTGTCTTCAGCTCACAGTTCATACAACCGAGTATACACGTACGACAGCCAGAAATAGAAATGTACTTAAGTCCGACCCGAATTACTGTGATCTACAGTCGATGCTCTGTTACAATATACGAGTTTCACATTTGGTCTTCTTTATTTTCAGTGAATTTCTAATAAAGGAACTGCTCACCAACTAATCCATAGATGAATGTGAAACATGCCACGCGGAATTCTACAAAGGCCGAAAGTTCACACATATTTATCTTTCCAACTAAACACTTCACAAAGCTTAAATTAACACAATCTATCCGTAAATGAAACTGCTTTTGCGTCAATACCATCCAGACGCGAAATACCAGTAACTTCCTCATTTTACTCATAATGTAGATGGACACATCCAACATGACCTGTACGTCCAATAGCTAGCCAATGACTCCTTCCGTGCTGTTCCTTCCAGGGCCTATAACTACTTGATAGAGTGCAGGAAGTGCTTTACTATGATTGGTTGTTCAGAATGACTAGCCAATCGAAACAATCCTTAGAGTTCTATCTCACGCCAAAACTGTCCTACGCCAATCAATATTCACAGACGCATTTACGTCACTTCATCATGCAAATCTTAATAAAATGTTTAACAAAACCAAACGAAAAGAAAACTAATCTTGAAATGACTTTAGAAAATCATTACTCTGTGTATGTCTATTCTGGCTGCCTTCTTACAAAAGCAAGTACCCTTGGACATACGTCACAGCAAGGTAGGGAAATTACAGCTTTCATTGCAACTGCTTGCTTCACACTTTCCCATGACATAGTTACGCAATGTTTAACATCAGATAATATTGAATCTTTACATATGTCCCACATGTACACTCTCACTCACTCTCATTTATTCACACAACAAAACAAATAGTTATTAAATAAATATTAATCCTTTCTGAATTCTTTGACACGAAAATGAGAAATAGTGAATGTTTTTAATTATATTATTGAACTTCAGTAATAGTTCCAAATGATACTAAAAGACAAGACTGCTCTAAATCTGAAAGTATTTTGGCTAGATATCTGAGATTTTAATATCACCTTCCTTTTAATGACAAAGGGCTGTATATTGGCTTTCAACAAAATTGAATAATATTTAATACTGTTTAAGATTCTTAGGGAGCCTGAATATTCTGTCGCTCAAACTAACAAAGGTTGCGCTTCCCATGACTAGCCTAGTTACAGCCAACGGCTCCAAAGCTACGAGCCTGTACTTCAAAGTAGCTTACTGCAATAAAATGCTATTGTGTATTGACTCTCGACGTTACAGTATCCTCATCATTTTTGCAGATGGTGCAGCTATTTATTGTGAAGTTCCATCTGAAAAAAGCTGCATGAATGCGTAGGTAGATCCTCATGAAGTTTCCAAATAGTGTGACAGTCTGCATCTTGCTTTTAGTGGACATAAATATAAAAGTTGTGTACTTCCCAAAACGCCAAACGTAATAAAGTGCTGTTGTTGACATTGATATCTTCAGTCCAAAGACTCATTTTATGTAGCTCTCCAAACTAGTGTATCCTGTGCAAACCACTTTCTCTCTCCATAACTGGTGCAGTGTACGTCCATTTGAACCTGCTAACTGTAACCAAGCCTTGGTCTCCCTCTACAATTTTTACTCCATGCTACCCTGCATTACCAAATTGATGATTCTCTGATACTTCAGGATGTGTCTTTATCAACCAAGCCCTTCTTTTAGTTGAGTTGCGTTATGAATTTTGCTGCTCCTCAATTTGATCCAGTACATCCTCATTCTATGCCTACAATATCAATGAGTCACAGTTGGAATTGACGAACTTGTGAAATATCTGGATGTAACAAATGGTTCAAATGGCTCTGAGCACTATGTGACTTAACATCTGTGGTCATCAGTCCCCTAGAACTTAGAACTACTTAAACCTAACCAACCTAAGGACATCACACACATCCATGCCCGAGGCAGGATTCAAATATGCGACCGTAGCAGTCGCGCGGTTCCGGACTGAGCGCCTAGACCCGCTAGACCACCGCGGCCGGCCTGGATGTAACAACTTGCAGGAATGTGAAATGGAACAATCACATAAACTCAGTCATATGCTCAGAACTTTGGTTTTTATTCAAATATGTAGGACAAATACCAGGAAGGTCTGACAAGGTACATTGAACATAAAGCGGACATCAGTTATCTCACCAAAGCCTACTTTAAGTTTCAAGAACCAGTATGAAGTGAAGAATCTAGGATTGTATAACAGCCCTGTATGTATTGCTCCTATACTTGTAGGGTGAAGAGATTATTAGTGCAAGTACAGTGCATACAGAAACATTTCAGCACTTTCTCCCTGTGCTCGATACATCAATGGTATGGGAAGAAATCGTATTATGTTGTACTATGGGAAGCACCCTCTGCCACTCACTTAAATTTGGTTTGCTGAATATGGATATAGATGTAAAAGGAAAAAGAAAATTGACTTGAAAAAGTTCTAAAGTTCTGATATTACAATTAGAGAGAATGGCTTGCCAGCACTTACTTTCAGGGGGCATATTCCAAGTAGTGCTAACATACACATTTGGAAGGAAGGAAGGAAGGAAGGAAGGAAGGAAGGAAGGAAGGGGGGGGGGGGGCGGGCGGGCAGGGAAGAAGGGAAAGATTGGTGAAGGTGGGAAGGACGAGCAAGTCGCTCAGATTGATGTTGGGAGGAGCCCACCTGTTGATAGGGCACTTGTTTATTCACTCAGCAGTTATGGCCATTAGTTTTTATTAGACTCCAAATAAATTTTTTTTTCCTTCCAGAATGTCAGAAATTGTCAGAGTCTTAGTAAAGTCTCTGAATTAGATGTTGATAATCAAATAAATTTAAAAAATGAAATTTGCGTAATGAAAGAATTTGAGCAGTTATAAATTGGAAGAGGGGGGGTTACTTAAGATACACCAAAAAATGAATGATGTAACAAAATATCCAAATGCCACAATTCTGTAGGTGTACATTGGCTTGCTGATTACAGATGTAACAAGTTATTCCTTGACTGAAAGACAGAAAATATCAGGAAGATATTACTTTGTATTGAATTGCTAATTTTGGGCATGTAAACTGTAAATAAGAGCAATGTCACAATGCATCAGTTTTTTATCTCTCAGCTATGAGGTTACCGTTGATTTAATTTGTAAATAGATTTTTAATAATACTCTTCATATTCTTCACCATTTGATGGTATGTTCTTTTCCAGAACACAAAACAAAATGAATAGAGATTTTTGAACAGCAGCTTTTTTATTTTATGTGTAACAGCATTGAGGGATTTGATGCCAGCTGTGAAAAAGAACATCTTCTTATATTGTAAGCTATACTGCAGACAGTAGTTTAAGTTCAATATAAGTTATGGTAGAAGATGATTTTCTCTTGTTATTTGAAATTTTAAAGGTGGAGGAAACTTATATCTCCTCTAATGCAAAAGTAAATCCAAATAAAAGGGCACAAATATATTATGGTGTTGTTTACATACATTTTTTTTACACCATACTTTTCTTTCCCTTTTGTAACAGCTATCTATTGTTGTTGTCTTTGGTCTACACCCAGTTGAGAGTGTATTTTACTTTGAGCATGCATTCAGTTTCACATTTGGCATTAAAGATAGACGTTAACCTCTATATATAGGAATTGTTGACTATTGGATTGACTTAATATTCTCTCTCTCTCTCTCTCTCTCTCTCTCTCTCTCTCTCTCTCTCACTCACACACACACACACACACACACACACACACACACACACACACACCTCATATCATGTTATTAAATGTGGAACTCTTAAGTTCCATCAGTCAGTCATTATAACTTGGGTGTGAAAATACCATGAGCGAAATTGTATTTGATGTGATAGCTTTCAATTCTGTCGATGGTCTGCATCTTGATATTAGAATTCTGTAGCTGAATGTTATAAATTATTATTAATTTTTCAGTCTAATGTATAATTTAATTTACTTTCAAAGAAAGAATGATTTCAAAATTGCGTGGTTGATCATGTTTCATTATGTTGGTGCAGTCTGAATTTTCAAATGCTAGGTGCGTTTTCAACTGTTACTTATGTACTGGGTGATCAAAAAGTCAGTATAAATTTGAAAACTTAATAAACCACGGAATAATGTAGATAGAGAGGTAAAAATTGACACACATGCTTCGAATGACATGGGGTTTTATTAGAACAAAAAAAAAGGTTCACAAAATGTCCGATAGATGGCGCTGGACAGCAAAATGTCAGTGACTGCGCATGACAATCATGTATAAAAAAGGAGCTGTAATGAGAGAGAGAATCAGATGCGCCAGCAGTCGCAGCATGTTGACGTTACCTGAAAAGGCGCTTTTCGTGAAGCTATATTATCAGAATGGGGAATGTGCTAGTTCAGCATTACAATCCTATCGCCATAGGAAGGGGATTCGAACGAGTAAAGGTCCGTTGACAAATGCAGCTGTGGCGAGAACGATTTCGGAGTTGGAAGCCGCGGGTTGTTTAGGCGATAGACCCTATAGTGGCTGACCGAGCACAAGGCGTAATGCTGCTGAGACAGTTCAGGAAGAAATGGAGATTGTAGCGGGTTCGTATATGCATGGGGAAGTCAGTGCTCATGCAGTCGCACGTCGCACCGGCATTGCATACACTACTGTTTGGTTGGCACTGAGGCGTACCCTCCAATGCTATCCGTACAAAATCCATCGGCATCGTGAACTGTTACCTGGCGATTTAGTGAAGTGGAGGGCATTTGCGGTGTGGGCGTTTCAAAAGATGGCGGAAGATGACGATTGGTTGAGTAACGTGTTGTGGACCGACGAAGCTCATTTCATGCTTTGAGGGTCTGTCAACGCCCACAACTGCAGAATTTGGGCTACCGAAAATCCTATAACTGTTGTGGAAACTCCATTGCATGACGAGAAAGTCATGGTATGAGTTGGATTTGCCACATCTACTGTTATTGGGCCTTTTTTCTTCGAGGAAATGCGTGATTCTGGTTTTGTAACTGCTACTGTGATGGGTGAGAGGTACGCCGATATGTTACAGAATCGCATCATCCCCAGCCTGGCTGATAAACACCTGCTGGAACATACTATGTTTATGCAGGATAGCGCTCCACGCCATATTGCTAGGTGCGTGAAACATCTCTTGCTCGTGTCATTTGGTGGTGATCGTGTGCTCAGCCGCCACTTCCGTCATGCTTGGCCTCCCAGGTCCCCAGACCTCAGTCCGTGCGATTATTGGCTTTGGGGTTACCTGAAGTCGCAAGTGTATCGTGATCGACAGACATCTCTAGGGATGCTGAAAGACAACATCCGACACCAATGCCTCACCATAATTCCAGACATGCTTTACAGTGCTGTTCACAACATTATTCCTCAACTACAGCTATTGTTGAGGAATGATGGTGGACATATTGAGCATTTCCTGTAAAGAACATCATATTTGCTTTGTTATGCTAATTATTGCTATTCTTATCAGATGTCGGACATTTTTTGAACTTTTGTATTTTTTTTGGTTCTAATAAAACCCCATGTCATTCCAAACGTGTGTCAATTTGTAGCTCTCTATCTACATTATTCTGTGATTTATTCAGTTTTCAAATTTATACTGACATTTTGATCACCCGGCATTTTAAAGAAATAATTTTTAATTGTACCAAATATTGGCTTTGTTGTTAGATGGAATTGCTACAAGACTTCTATGAGACAACTTTGGATGCCCTGAAAGATGCCAAGAATGACAGGCTCTGGTTCAAGACAAACACAAAGCTGGGAAAACTCTACTTCGATCGTTCAGACTTCAACAAACTTGCCAAAATACTAAAGCAGCTGCATCAATCTTGTCAGGTAAAAGAGTAGTCTTGTTAAGTCTCATCCTTTCTACCTTTTTATAAAGTGATATTGTTATGAAAGAGTACGATTAAGCAGGTAATATGGTAAATCCAACACAAAAGTATCTCATTAATGCAAATAAACACAAACTTTGGTATGGTAAAGTGACATTTAAGCAGCAGAAGTGTCCATGATGTTGTACACTGTCTTGAAATTAGGGAAAAAGTCTGCTTTGTGGGTGACTGTAGGCAGAAATTGGAGGAGAGGTAGGTGTGTGTGTGTGTGTGTGTGTGTGTGTGTGTGTGTGTGTGTGTGTGTGTGTGTGTCACAAGCAGTTATTTTGTGGCGATGGGACAAATATATTCATGAGCCAGAACATTATCACCACTGCCTACCGCAATATTTAATGCTGCCTTAGAGCATTGCGGCACATGATGCGATACACAAAGTCTATAGGCAGAGCATAGAGGAAGATAGAACAGTTCTAGCGACAAAATGTGCCATTTATGGGGAAATGCAGGGCAGGTTGTTATGACCTGTTGCCTGAGAATGAGCATTTTGGAAAGGGTGAAGGTGGTTGGCTATCCACTTGATACTGTCGTCAGTATCTGTGGAAAGTGCTTGAAGGTAGGTGAGACCATGAGTAGGGGACAAAGTGCTGGATGTCCACACCTCGTCAGAGATGGTGGGTCATATGACTGCCTGCTCTGTAAAGCTGGATAGTAAGCAGTCTGTGGCAGATTTGATGACAGAGCACAGTGCTGGAGCAAGCAGAAGAGTTTTCAAGTACACTGTTCAGCACACATTGTTGAGGCCTATGATCACCAGAAACATGTCACCTGTTCAGATGAATTGTAATCCTCGTTTCACCACGTTGATGCTCGTGTCAAGCTCCAGTGTCATCCAGGCAAATGGCTGCTGAAAATGTGCACTGCGCTGTGAACACAGGACACAGGCCAGTAGAGGCAATATTATGCTGTGAAGGACATTCGCCTCGGCTTGAATGGGACCTGTGATAATAATTGAAGGCATCATGACAGCTGTGGACTAAGTGAACATTGTTGCGAATGACTTGCATCCCTTCTTACTTGATGTCTTCCCCAACTGCAGTGGTATCTTCCAGCAGTGCTGGGCGGGAGGGTTTGCATACTTCGTTGAAGTCGATAGCTGTGCAGGCAGTAGCATAGCTACTGGCAGGGTCACCCAAGTCGGACAGGTCTTGACTGAGGAGTCAGACAAAGTGTGTCCCACAACATAGGGCAGGGAGGCACTAGAGGTGTAGTGAAGCCAGCTTCCCTATAGGAGTAAATGACATAAAAATCCTGGTACTCCATGTTGGGGTCGGGCATGGGGCTAATAATCCCATACTGGGGAAAAAAAAATTATGTAAATTCAACAGAAGCTTCAGAAACTGGAAGGAAAACATGGATCAAGAGCTCGGCAAAGGAAACAGATAAACGATCTGACAGTAGCGTCATGGAGTGTGAGAACAATGCTTCAGCCTGTAAAAATGAAAGAAATAGCCAATGAAATTTAAGTATTATGTTGTAGGGCTACAGGAAATAAGATGGAAAGGAAATGGCCATATAGATAAACCTGAGTACTCATTGGTATATAGTGGACCAGAAAAAAGAATAGGCCAACTTGGAACAGGGTTCATAATAACTAGGGAATTTAGTAAAAGCAGGGTAAAATTTGAACCCATAAATGAAAGCATGTGCAAACTCGGACCAAGAGGGAAATTTAGGAATATAGCAATAGTGAATGCACATGCACCAACAGAGGAAAAAGTGGCTATAATTAAAGAACAGTTCTACGAAGATTTGAGAAAAGTATGCTGAGCAGTACCTAAATATGACCTGAGATTTTAATGCAAAAATAGGGAGGAATGAACATCCAAATGGAGTTTCTGGAAAATATTCACTACATGAAGAAAACAGTGAAAATGGAGACTTACTATGCCAATACGCAGCAAGGAATAATATGATAAAAGTACGTGCTTCCCACACAAAAGGATCCATCTGAGTACTTGTAAGTGTGCAGTGAATGGAGTAGTCAATCAGATTGACCATATTTTAGTGACTGCATGCCACTTCATGTCAGTTATGGATGTATGGAGGTGCAGAGGACCAAACTGTGAGATGGACCACTTTGTGATAAAATCAGTCTCGAGAGAGAAACTGTCATTAACAAATGGCAACAGAACTTGAAAGAAAATGAAACAATATACTGACAAACTGAGGATTCCTGATGAAAAAAAGAATTAGAAAGTAACACTAAGCAGAAAGTTGAGCAGTGAAGAGACTGCAGTAGTAGACGATGAAAGGTGGAGCAGGATTGACAAATCCATTAAAGATACTGCAGAAGAAATAATAGGCATAAGAAGGAACAAAAGAACCCAGGAATGGTTTGAAGAAGATTGCAGGTCAACTACAGAGGAAAAGAACAGGGGAAGAACAAAAGTACTACAGAGAGAAACCAGAAGACATGTGGAACAATATAGAGAATTAAGAAGAAGAGCTAACAGACCATGCAAGAGAAAGAAAAGAGAGTGGACTAAGGAGAAATTTCAAGAACTAGAAGAGTTAAAGGAACAGAGTGAAATAAGGAAGTTCTATCGTGCTGTAGGAAAATAAAGAACAGACTCCAGCCAAAAATAAAGGCATGTTCCAGTAAAGATGGGAAAATAAGGGGGGAAGAACGGATAGTGGGAAGATGGGCAGAGTATTTAAAAAATACATAGCATAGAAGACGAAGCGATAGCTGATGAGGAGGAAACACATGGAGCTGGAACTAGACAATGATGCCAATGAGGCGAGAAGGCCAACACTAAAAGACGTCTCCCAGGCTGTGCTCAAGACAAAAAACAATTGAGCCCCTGGGGAAGGAATTAATAAAAACTGATGGTGAGGCTATAATAAAGGAACTGTACACATTAATATCAGAGATATGGGAAGTAGAAGCCTTAAAAATTGGCCTCACAGTAAATGAAACAAAACAAAACAAAATATATAATAATGTCACAATTGGAGGCCAGGAGAACCCTTAAAGACCTATTCATCAATGGGAAATGCTTCAAAGAGTGTCCTCTTTTTATCTACTTGGGAGCCCTAATAACAAATGATAACATTATTGGACAGAGTATAAAGGTAAGAATACGAACAGGAAACAGAGCTTCGTTTAGAAATGTGCAACTTTTCAGAAATAGCCTTGTTAGAAGAAAAACAAAATTGCTACTATATTACTCCCTAGTCCGCCCAGTTATCGCATATGAACCAAAGGTATGGATGTTAACAGAATATGATAAAAATGTACTAGGAACCTCTGAGTGGAACATACTACACAAAATCTATAGTCCAATAATAGAGGAAGAAGGCTGGAGAATACACTACAATGCTGAATTACAAGTGTTAATACAAGGTAGGGGCATAGTAAAATTTGTGAAATTGCAGTGAATACGATGTCTGGGACACAGGGAGAGAATGGCAGAGAATAGAATTCTGAGGAAAATGATGGATGGTGTGATCCATTAAGCTAGATGAAAAGTGAGACCTACAATTAGATGGACTGACAATGTAATAATGGACCTCACTAGTATGGGAGTCCAGAGGTGTAAAAGAGCAGCAAACAACCAAGAAACAGGGAGGAAGATCGTTGAAGCCAAGGCTCACCAAAAGCTGTAACACTACTGAAGAAGAATAATTCTGACTTCTGGGGCTGTATCAGGCACCAGGTCCCCACTCCCACCACCATCACCACCCCTTAATTTATGGGAATTGCTTGATCTGTGCATACATGACACCTGACGCTACATGCACCTGGAAACCTTCAAGAACTCATTGAATCCATACTGTGCAGAAACGTTGGGTGGATGAACACACTGTTAAGCGGGTAGTCACAAGGCTCATCAGTGGACTGAAGAAGCAAAAAAGTGTTGGATCTGACAAATACACTTCTCGAGTTTGCCTCTGAACAATATTTCATCATGCAACTACTTGACATCATCAGGTGGTGGTAGCTGCTGCTGTCACTGCTGTGAGGCGTGACTGACGAGCTATGGAGCTATATTTGCAGGCCACAAGTTGCTATCACCCTGGGCAATGTGATACTGTCTTACGCTCTTTGGTGCACAGAGCACATGTGGTCACAGATGCTGACAGTCTACCTGGTGAGCTACAACACCTAACAATGATATTCTGACAGAATGGCTATTCCGATAAGGCAGATATGCTGTGCATTCCGTTGTAAGCAAATTCGAAGCAGGAATGTAAATGAAGATGTGGAGGCACCCACTGCAATAGTGTTCTTGCCCTATTTTGGCGGCATGTCATCAAGAGTAGTAAGAATCCTCAAAAGGCGTGACATAAAGTGTGTATTTCAGTCACCATCAGAATTGAGGAATTTATTGTGCTCAGTGAAAGATGACCTTTGCCTTAGGAAATGTGGTGTGTAGAAAATCACATGCCAATGTGGAAAATCTTATATTGGGCATACATGCTGAACTGTGCAAGAACATTGCGCCGAACACCAATGTCATACATGACTGGGCAACCTGATAACTCTGCAGTAGCAGAGCATTGCCTGGACATGGGATATCGTGTGCTGTATGAAGAGACTGAAATTTTATCCCCAGCGTCATCTTTCTGGGACTGTGTTGTTATGGAGGCCATGCATATCCATACGACGGACAATCTTATCAATAGGGTTGCAGGTTTTCAACTAATCACCACCTGGAATCCAGCACTGGCTGCTGTTAAATCAAAACAGGGAAAATAAGACCTGATTCGTCATGTGATGCAACACACAACTGAGATTTAATTCAGCCTATAACCATGGGAGGGTCCAGCAGCACAGTCATCGCCCATAGCGCACACATGGGTGGCCTTTCTGCGGCTCCCAGCACGGGGGTACTAGGAGTGCTGCTTTCCCCCAACTATGAGCGGCTCGTCGCACACACTTATTGCCTTCTCCTGCCATGATAAATTTCACCACCATTGTGTGATTTTCATCAGTCGTGCCTTGCAGCAGTGACAGCAGCAGCTACCACCACCTGATGATGTCAAGCAGCTGAGTCAATGAAATATTGAGTGAGTTTCACAATACAATTCAGTGGCAAACCCGAGAAGTGTATTTGCAACAGATACATCGGGAAAGCATGAAACGTCACATAGAGTATTGCACTTTGTTTATATTACTATCAATTCAGGGTTGCTGATGTTTGTGTGTAAGATACTGCAGTTCTTCGAAAGAAATGATATGCTAAGTCATTCTTTGATTCCATTTGGTGAACTGCAAGAAAGCACACATCTTCCCATGTTCTTGATGGGATAAGTAGTATGTTGATGTTTGCTACTGTTTGACACATCATTATTATAATATTATGACTTACCAAACGGGAAAGTGCTTTCCCGTTTGGTAAGTCACAGCATCTTTCTTAGGAGACGAGGTACTGGCAGAAGTAAAGCTGTGAGTACCGGGCGTGAGTCGTGCTTCGGTAGCTCAGTTGGTAGAGCACTTGCCCGCGAAAGGCAAAGGTCCCGAGTTCGAGTCTCAGTCGGCGCACACAGTTTTAATCTGCCAGGAAGTTTCATACCTTTCTTAATATTTTTTTCCCATGTGGAATGTTTCTTTCTTTATATTTATAATATTATGAAGTAGTCTTGCATTCTGCAGCTGTGCATTGGCATCAGCTATTTGCAACACATGATAATTTTTGCCGGACTGGGACTTGGACCAAAATTTCCCACTTATCACAGTCGGTCACCTCTGATGATATGAGGGAAATCCAGGTTTGAGTCATGGTCTGGCATAAAATTCTGTGTATGCATGTCTAAAGGACATTGTAATGTAAAGGTGCATACACTGTATAATTACAAACATTATAACCATCAATGATTACTATAATACTATCAGATAAGAATGAAATAACAACAGTAGTGCCATTTTGGACTTTACATTGTTTTATTTGTGTCAAATCAGGAGGTGGTTACAACCAACCAAAAGCAATATTGTGTATATTACAATGAAGTGACAAAAAGTCATGGGATATCTCCTAATATTGTGTATGATCTCCTTCTGCCCAGTGTAGTGCAGCAACTCAGCAAGTTGTTGGAAGTTGCCTGGAGAAATATCAAGCCGTGCTGTCCCTGTAGCCATCCGAAACTGCGAAAGTGCTGTTGGTGCTGGATTTTGTGTACAAACTGACTCCTTGATTACATCCCATTTATGTTTGACGGGATTCATGTCTGGTGATCTGGGTGGCTGGATCATTTGTTCGAATTTTCCAGAATGTTCTTCAAACCAATTGTGAACAATTGTGGCTCAGTGATGTGGTGCACTGTCATCCATAAAAATTCCATTGTTGTTCCTTCAATAGCTGCAGATGGTCTCACAGTAGCCAAACATAACAGTTTCTAGTCTGATTGGTTCAGTTGAACCAGTGAACCCAGTCCATTTCATATAAATGCAGCCCACACCATTATGGAGCCACCAACAGCTTGCACACTGCTTGTTGACAGCTTGGGTCCACGGCTTTGTATGCCTGCACTACATTCGAACCCTACCATCAGCTCTTACCAACTGATATCAGGACTGATCTGAGAAGGGTACAGTTTTCCAGTTGTCTTGGGTCCATCCAATGTAGTCACGAACATTGTTGCACCATTAGTGAAGGAACTTGCGTCGGTTGTCTGCTGCCATAGCCCATCAATGACAAATTTTGCTGCGCAATCCTATGGATATGTTCGTTGTACGTTTCATATAGATTTTCTGTAATTATTTTGTGCAGTGTTGCTAGTCTGTTAGTACTGACAACTCTACACAACCACCATTGTTCTCGATCGTTAAGTGAAGGCTTTTGGTCACTACATTCTCCGCGATGAAAGATAATGCCTGCAATTTGGTATGCTCAGCACACTATCGACACTGTGGTCCTCAGAATGTTGAATTCCCTAACAATATCCGAAGTAGAATGTCCCACACGTCTAGTTTCAACTACCATCCCACATTCAGGTTCTGTAATTCCCGTCAAGTTGAAAACCTTTTCACATGAATCGCCTGAGTACGAATGACACCTCCGCCAAGGCACTGCCTTTTTATACCTTGTGTACATAATACTACTGCCATCTGTATATAAGGTGTGTCCAAAAAGGCATGAAATACATTCTTTTTAAATATTTGTTGGCAATATATTTACAAAGCTTTAAAATTCTTCAAATTTGTTACATCTAATATTTTTTCCAGCATTTCACCCACGATGATAAGCCCCCTGGAGGGCCTCGACTGGAACCTCATTTAAGAGCATTGTAACAGCCTTTTGGATGCCCTCAATGATCTCAAAATGATGTCCTTTGAGTGTGGTTTCAATCCTGGGGAACAGGAAGAAGTCTGGCTGAGAGAGATCAGGACTGTAGTGTGGCTGCAGCAGCGTTGGCATATTGTACTCACGGGTGCACAGAGACGTGTGGCTGGGGAACTGTTGTGATGCAGCAGTCAGGTAGTGGCAGTGTCTTTTCGCACTCCGAGGACCCAATTCTTAATCTTTCCAGTACGCTGAAATAGTGCATCACACCAATGCTTTCAAAGAAGACATTCAGCATCATTCTCACCTTAGATTTGCTCATCCTTGCCTTCTTGGGTTTTGGGGACTCTGGGGTGTGCAATCCTGAACTCGGACACTTCGTGTCCAGGTCACCACTAATAATGTTGTCCAAATAATTTGGTTCAATGTCCATACATTCTAACAGTTCACTCGTGATCAACATTCGATTGGCCTTTTATTCGTCTGACGGAATTTTTAGCAGTAGCGTGCTGCAGACCTTTCATTTGTGCAATGCCTCCATAACAGTACAGAGCACAGAATTCTTTGGAACGTTCAGTGTCAGCTAAAAACCAGACACTCAGTCAGCAGTCAGAATTCGAAAATTTACAAATACAATTCACATTGTCTTCATTTTTGCTTGTTTGATGGTCTTCCAGAGTGAGGATCATCATTTACCCATTCCCAGCCATCCTTAAACTTCTTCACCTGCCTCGTAACTTGCACATAACTCATCAGACTCCCTGTAGGCCTGCTTTAACATTGCACGAGTCTCGGAAGGCTTTGTATCAAGCTTTGTGCAAAATTTGATCACCAAACATTGTTCGACTGAACCAACCTCTGCGTGTCGTGACAAGGTTGCGAAACAGAGGTGCACTTATTCAATGATGGTGATGCTACTGGTGCTTGGAGCAGTTTGAGCTTTGATGTGATGTAAAGTTGGAGGTCTGCTCCCCACTCAACCCACTCTACCAGAGTGCACAGTGATCAATAGTGTCATGAGAAAAAGAAATATTTTCTGATTTCTTGGACATGCCTTGTATGTACATATCACTGTATGGGGCTTTTGTCACCTCAGTGTATTATATTTGGATGTACTTTAATAAAAGAATTTGTGAATAGGGTGTGGATGTGGGAGTTAGATTGCAGTGTACATTCCAATCTATCTTTATAAAGGATCATAGAGGTGCATTGATGTAGGTATTGTACCCTCTTCCCCTGAGAGTGAAAATGTCCATTGCAGTTAACAATAAAGATAAAATTATAAACATAATTACAATCTTTTATCTGGAAAAATACTCTGTATCACTTTATGAACACTTTTGCCGCAAATGATAATTTCTATCGTCATCTAAAATATTCATATTTGCTCCTAGAACTTGCAGTATGTTGCTCCAGTCTTTCAGATCTACCCAGAAATCATTTTCCATTGTGTCTTGAAATCAAAGAACTGAAATATGCATATAGAAAGAAGGTTTTTGCATAGAATTAGTCCAAGTGTAGCACATTGGAGGTCCCAGATGTAACAAATGAAAATCTACTGATGCGTACATTGAAAGAAAACATATGCCATTTTTCAGACAGATGAAGGTGAGGATGACTTGAAGAAGGGTACACAGCTCTTGGAAATTTATGCACTGGAAATTCAAATGTACACTGCCCAGAAGAATAACAAAAAACTAAAGACGTTGTATGAACAGTCATTGCACATAAAATCTGCCATTCCCCATCCACTGATCATGGGTGTCATAAGAGGTGGGTACATAATGTATTACTGGATATCACAGTCCAAACTTTTTTAATTTCTGGTTCTTTGCACATAGCTATCTAAACCCACAGTGCATGGTTGCACTGCTCCATTTTTGTAGCTCAGTATTGAAAGAATTGGAACCCATTCACTGCTCTACAAATAGTGTCATCAGTTTTGAAATTGAGATGCAGAATGTGATGCCTGTGATGTTTCTGGATTTTGATTCAATAGTTTTAATGTTTTGTATGTAAATTTAGCATAACAGTTAATTACACTGCAATTTACTGGGTTACTTATATTTTAAACAAATTCTGGAACAGTGTCATGTTTTACATATATGTTTATGTTTACAATATTAAAATATTTGCACTCATTTTAGAATGTGGGGGTAAAATGCATCTGAGAGAAGGAGAGTTTGAGAAAGCACACACAGACTTCTTTGAAGCTTTCAAGAATTATGATGAATCGGGCAGTCCACGTCGTACTACATGTCTAAAGTACTTAGTGCTAGCAAACATGTGAGTATACGGATATGTCTTAATTGATGTATCTAAATTTTCTCCAGTTGCATTTGTGAAAATAGTGAATCATAAATACTACCTACTTTGCCCATGAAACATGGTCTGAATAATGAAGCCATAGATTTTTATTTGCAATAATACTGCATCTGTGTTGCATCTTCTAGCAAATAACCATTCTGATTTTCTTCTTTACAGGTCTAATTTGTATAAATTTTTTTGTATATGGTCTCTGTAGTTGTGAGAATTCATTGTCCTTACTCCTGAAAATTTTAACAATGTTAACAATAAATTTTTCCTGCTGTTGTGTAGGAATTTTGTCTGGTTGACATAGAGAATCAGTAATGTACAGTCCCTGAGCAAATTAATATGGATTCTTATCGCTAAAAGGAAGAAGAAAATTAAAGAAGACAATTTTCTTTCTTCTAATTACCAGTGTGAGCTAGTTGTGTTAGGTATATGGTGGCAAGTATATTTGTCTTAAAGAACTGTTTTCGTCCAAAATCAGATAGCTGGAAAAAGAACCCCCCTTAAACACAGTAGCCATACAAGATGTTCTCCTTTTTCCTCTTTTCGACACTTTCAACTCACCATTTGAGACATCATGTTGTAATACTATATAATTGAGTGAGATCCAACACTGATTAGAGTTGAAAGTATTTGCCACCAAGACAAATTTAATGAAACAGCAGACTTAAATACAATGTCAAAATCGGAGAAATTCCTCTAAGTATAACTTCAGGAGTTTTGGGGTGCTCTCATTCTAAGTTATACAGTTCTGTTTATAGGTACCAGCTAAAGTCTTAACACTAGGTCTGTATAAGTGGTCAAATATTGAAGTTTCATCTATGTGAAGTGATTCTTTTTCTTTGAAATTTTGCAACTCGTACTAAGCTTCACGCTTCAATGGAGATTTCCCTGATGATATTAAGACCTTAACCTTACTCATTGGTATTATTTCTCACTACACTCCTAGAACTGACAGCAGTCATTTTGACAGCTTAACACAGGCTCGTCCAAACTGTGCCCCTGGGGCGCTAGCACCCTTGATCGCCCGCAGCCAGCGCCCCGGGCGAATTCGTATGTTGTAGCAGTAGGCGAACTGTGTCGCTTAGCTGGTCATTTAAATATTTTGAACATTTCACACCAATGGGAAAATCACTATGTCGTTAATTTAGTGCAGACGATTCAAGCATTTCAAAAAAAAAAAAAAAAAACTTATTTTGTGGGAAAAACAATTGCGCGAGAAGAATTGTGGACACTTTCCTGCACTAGACAGCGTTAAAGAAGATGTGGATTTTTCAGATTATGTTGCATTCATTTGCGAATTACAAGAACGGTTTGAAAACAGATTTTTTGAGATAAGTGAGCTTCAATCGGCCTTATATATATTTGTTCGTCCGTTTTCCCTTCGGCATAGGATGTCTCACAAGTGCTTCAACTAGAGCTGATTGACCTGCAGTGCGATATCCGCCTGAAGGACCGCTTTCTCATTTTGTAAAACTTTGGATGATTTTTACAGCTGTCTTCCACGAGAGAAATATCCTCTTTTGCACAAGCACGCGGCCTAAGTTCTCTCAATGTTTGGTTCCACGTATATCTGTGAGCGCTTTTTCTCTCTTTTAAAGCTTGCTAAACTAAGAACCGTTCATTACTTGGTGATAAAAATTTGACCAATTCTTTGAGGTTATCAGTCTCAGGGAATATTGCACCAAATATTGACAAAACCGTTTCCTCGAAAAAGAAAAAAGTGTAAAATGTTAATTATCTTCTTTAACAATGTTGACTGTAAGAATTAAAGAGCTTTATAACTTTAATTCTATTTTTAGTAAGTTTTCAAACTTGGTCGGTTAAAATTATTACGTACAAAACAGCAAACTGAGGATCCGATTTCTAAACTCTGGAAAGGGATACAAAGAGATGTATCCCGAAGTATAACAAAAAATATTTACTTGTAACTGCTAACAGTAAGAATGAGTCACTATATCCCTTACATAAAGTTATTTCTACAATAGAATATTTATGACTCTAGTTCATTTAAGAAACTGATATATTTTTCAGAAGACGCCTATCGTACATATGACAAGTGTGCATGTGGAGTACTAATAGAATGAACCTGTGGGTCAGAAAAAAACTAAGATGTTCTTTGATTCTTGTTTTGGATATTGTTGTCTAAAGCTTTGCGTAGTAATTCTGCCACACGAACTCTAGTTGTTACCTAAACGGTAAATGGTTTGCTTGTTTTACCGCTCATCGGCTTCTTTTACAGAGGTGCGCTTCCTCTGTTACGGTATTTTGTTTGCGTTGGATCTGACTGCGGGACAGTCCACCGCAGAACAACGCGGTGCTGTGCGGTCTCACTCGCTCCGCAGCTCCCTCTCCCTCTCCCTCTCGCTCGCTCTTATGCCGACACTAGTGACGCACAGTCGCGGATGGGGCGCTGAACTACACTGCCTGGTGCCCGAGGGGTGCGGGCGCGACAGTCGGGCACAATTCTTGGATGAGCCTGGCTTAACATGTCATTTACCCCCCTAAGTCTACAGAGACTTCTGCAAATACATAGATTTGCAGAAGAAGATTCTGCAGTTTTTGGCCAAAGCCTTTTTTGGAAAAGAAAGAAGGGAAACACACACACACACACACACACACACACACACAGATAGATAGACAGACAGACAGACAGAGAGAGAGAGAGAGAGAGAGAGAGAGAGGCATGCTTCATGCACTGATGACTGCTGTCTCTGGCTGCTTTAGCTGGTCTGCAACTGTTGCACTGAGTGAATATAGCAATCAAGATAGTGCCGCCATGCGTAAAATATAACTGTGTATGGAGACAGAAACCCACGGGAAACTAGGAAACAGTTTTCTATTCTCATGCCTCTCATTTGCACCAAGGGAACTGCTATTGTTAGATTATTTTGTTCAGAATACTAGATCAGAAAAAGTTTTCATAATTATAAGGTAAAGGAAGAGATTTAAAGACATTATGAAAATTTTTCACTTCGGTATTTTGGAACAAAGTTCAATAAGATTCAAAGCAGACAGCTGTACTTTGATTTCAGTTGTTTGAAATTGTTTCATTGAAAGTTATTCCCTGCTTTACAGCCTTGGATAAAACATCAGAGTTGAGAAATAACTCTTTCTTACTAAGACAAGAAACTGATTTGCACAGTACATAGCTCCTAAGCCAGATAAATTTGGCATCAAAATTTGATTAGCAGCAGATGTAGACATTAAATCTTGTTCAATGAATTTCCATTGCTGGAAATTGATAATTTCGTGTGTCGGTGGTCTGGGACATGTCTTTCAATTGCACCCCACTTCGGTGACTTGGGCGTCTCTAACCTATTCCATTTATCTGACTGGGAAAATGGGACCTGCAGTGTAATGCAGAATCTGAACCATGTGTCATTTCTGGTGAATCTTCATGTCATTGAGAGGTGAAGGCTAGGCTAAAGACACAGGAAAAAAAATCCAAAGTCTGACTACGATTTGATCCCACAGTGTTTCAGTTTTGAGGTGCAAGCTATACCACTAGACCACCAGGCCCAACTTGGAAGTGGACAAACATTGACCAGAGGATCAAACACATTCTGAATACATTTGCAATGAAGCTTATGGCATCATACCTTAGATGTGGATAGAATGTGACACCAGAAAATGTTTTCACATCTTTGCGCATCACTGTTACATCTGATAACAATGGCATAATGCTAGTGAATTGTTTGGGTAGAGAAATACCAACATCTGGTGGTAGTCAGGTCCTCATCCTCCTCCTCCTCCTCCTCCTTTCCAAAGATTGGTTTCATGCAGCTCTCCATGCTGGTTTATATTGTGCAAGTCTCATCTCTGAATAACTGCTATAGCCTACACCCATTTCAACCAGCTTGCTGTTTCCATGCCTTAATTTCCCCTCAACACACACTTTCCTTCATGCATCAATATGCGGTCCTTTTTTGTTTTTTTTAGTTGTGCCATAAATCCCCCCCCCCCCCTCTCTCTCTCTCTCTCTCTCTCTCTCTCTCTCTCTCTCTCTCTCTCTCTCTCTCTCTGTCTGTCTGTCGCTTCTTCAATTCTGTTTGGTACCTCCTCATTAGTTACTTGATCTGCCCATTGTTCTACAGCACCATATTTCAAAAGCTTCTATTCTCTTCTTGTCTGAACCACTTATCCCCCATGTTTCACTTCCATCAGACAGCTACCTTCAGAAAAGACTTGATAACTATTAAATTGATATTAGATGTTAACAAATTTCTTTTTTATGAACACTTTTTGTGCAGTAGTCAGTCTGCATATTATAACCAACACAAGTTATTTTGCTGCTTTAACAGTAAAACTCATCTACTAAATTTAGTGTCTCATTGCCTAATCTTAACTGCCCCATCATTGCCTGATTTAATTCTACTACATACTATTACCATTGTTTTACTTTTGTAGATGTTCAGCTAATTACCTTTCTTCAAGACAGTGGCCATCCAATTAAACTTCTCTTCCAAGTCCTTTGCTTTCTGTAATAGAATTAAAGTGTCATCAGCAAACCTCAAGGTTTTTATTTTTTCTGCCTGAACTTTAATCCCCCATCCAAATATCTCCTTGGTTTCCATTGCTGCCTGCTCCATCTACAAAATGACCACTGCTTCTTTCATGCCTTTCAGCTCCTACGGTTGCAGTCTGGTTTCTGCACAAGCTGCAAAGACAACCTGTCATTCTCTGAATTTCATCCCTGCTAGCCTCAGATATTTCAGGAGTGTATTCCAGTCAACCTTGTCAAAACCTTTCTCCGAATCTACTAATGCTATAAACATATGTTTGCCTTTCTATACATTTTCTTCCTAGATAAGTCATAGGGTTAGTATTGTTTAGCATGTTTCTATATTTCTCAAGAAATCAAGCTCATCCTCCCTGAGTTCCATTCTTCTGGAAATGCAAGGGTTGTTTGAAAAATTCTTGGAACAGAATAGAAGAAAAAGTACTTACATCACTTAAACTTTTTATTTTTAAATGTATTCTCCTTGCAGATTAATGCACTTGGTCCAACAGTGTTCCAGTGCCTTGATCCCATCTCAAAAATGAGTTTCCTCCAGGCCTGCAAAATAGCTGTCAACTTCGGCTATCAGTTCTTTGTTTGAAGTCAATCTTTGCACACCAAGAAAAATTTTCCGTTTTTGGAAGAGATAGAATTCTGATGGAGCCATATCAGGTGACTTAGGCAGGTGTGACAACAGTTCATACCTTAGTTCATGTAATTTTGTCATGGTGATGGCACATGTTTTTAATCCAGCGTCAATAGTCACGACACCGACCTTGCAGATAATTTTTTTAATTTCTAATTCTTCAGTTAAAATGTGAGATCCCCTTTCAGATGACATGTGGCAAGCGTGAGCAATTTCACGCACTTACAATCGACGATCCTCCATGACCATTTTGTGCACTTTTGCAACCATTTCTGCAATAGTGACATCTTGGCCAACCACTGCGTGGATCATCATCTTAAGCTCTCCTGACCGAATTTAACTTTATTTGTCCACTTCGCGACAGTTGAATATGAAGGAGCAGAGTCCCCCAGTATATCCTGGAAATTGGCATGAATGTCCTTTGCTTTCATACCTTTCTTTACAAAGTACTTAATCACTGCTCGAATCTCTCTCTCTCTCTCTCTCTCTCTCTCTCTCTCTCTCTCTCTCTCTCTCTCTCTCGCTCCCCCCATTTTTCCCCCCTCATCTTCGCAAATCACTACACAGGAACAACAGAAGAACCACATCACCACCACAGCTCTCTTCCAAGAGCATTGACATGGCACGCTTTTACAGGCAACAGTACAATGAATATTGTGTAAACAAGTTGTTGTGCTAGGGCTGACCTCTCGTGGTGATTCCGAGAACTTTTAAAACCACCCTCATAATTCATATCAGTATTTTAGGAGTGTGACTTATTAAAGTGATATTTTGGCAGTATTCATACCGGTCAACACCTGCTTTCTTTGGAATTAGGATTACTACAATCTTCTTGAAGTCTGAGAGTATTTCCCCTATCTCACATATCTTGTGCACCATGTGGAATTGTTTTGTCACGGTTGGCTCCCACAATGATCTCAGTAATTTTGTGGAATTGTTGTTTATTCTATGGGCATTGTTTCAAATTAGGTCTTTCAGTGCTTTGTCAAATTCTTCTTGCTGTATTGTATCTCCCATCTCTTCTTCATCTGCTCTGTCTTCTCTGTTCATAATATTGCCTTAAAGTTAATTTCATTTTACAACCCTTCTAGATATTCCTCCTGCCTTTGTTGCCCCTTCTGTGCTTAGTGTACTGGCTTGCATCTGAGCTCTTGATATTCATGCAGCTGATTCCGTTTCCTCCAAAGATCTCGTTAATTTTCCTATTAGTGGCATCTATGCTTCCCTCAGTTATACATACTTATGTAGTCTTGCATTTCTCATCTAGCCATTCCTACCTCACCATTTTGCACTTCTTGTCACGTGTTTTTTAAATGCTATATGCCCTTTTGCTGCATTGTTGTATGTTCTTCTTTTGCCAATTAAATTAAATGTCTTGTGGGCTAGCCAAGAATTTCTACTTGATTTTTTTTTCTTTTTTCCCCCCATTTGCATATTTGGTCCTCTGCTGCCTTCACTATTTCATCTCTCAAAGCTACCCATTCATCTTCTGTTCGTTCCTTACCCCTATTTTTGTCAGTTGTTGCCTAATGCTGCATTTAAAACTCCAAACAACCTCTGGTTAATTTCATACCTTCCTGCAATTTCTTTGATTTTAATCGTACTTCATAATCAATAAATTCTGGTTTTGAAATCTCTGTCTCACTATTATAATATCTACCTGATACTTTCAGATGCCGACAGATATCTTCCATGTACACAGTCCTCTTTCGTGGTTCTTAAACCAAGTGTTAGCAGGGATTAAGTTATGTTCTGTGCAAGACTCTGCCAGAAGACTTCCCATTTCATTCCTTTCCTCCAGTTCAGGTTTTGCTATGAATTTTCCTTCCCTCCGTTGTTGTACTATTGAATTCCAGTCCCCCATCACAATGAAATTTTTGAATTATGTAAATAATTTCTTTTATCACTTCACATGGTTTTGGCATATAAACTTGTACTGCTTTGGTGTGTTGTGGCTTATGTCTCTTGGCTGCGAAAATGTGTTAACTACACTGTTCCTAGAAGCTTACCTACAATCATATTTCTCTATTATGATTAGGCTTTCTCCTTCATTACCCATTTTGGTTTTATATTTATAACACTCAATTAACGTATTCTTGCAATCACAGTTCACCAATTCCAACTGTATTCGACTTCAACCTATCCGTTTTCCTTTTTAAATTCTCTATCCTACATACCTAATTAAAGTATGTACATTTCATTCTCTGACCCATAGAACTGCAGATTTGTATAAATTAATAAGAGCATCCTCCTGAATAGTCCCCACCTTGAGATCAGAATATTTTGTCCAAGAGGCTGTCATCATTATTTAACTGTACAGTAGAGCTGCATGCCCTTGGCAAAATGACAGCTGTAGGTTTCCTTTGCTTTCAGCCATACCAACATCAGTAAGAACCTCGAAAACACCGCTATATGAAATTGTTGTTGTGAAACATGGAGAGAGTCGATCCTTTTATCAAGGCAGGAACATAATAAAACACTCGTTCTCAATATTCATTCAAGTGTAGTTTTTGGGATTGATTCAGAACAGTCTTATAGAAACTGCAGCTCTTTATTATAAAACAAAGTATTGAGTGTTTACAGGGTATTTGGAAATTCCTGTTTCAAACTTCTACGACTTGTAGAGGAGAGTGAGTACATAATACTTTGAATAGGGACCCATGTTCAGGAATGTACAGTTTCCGTTCCACAATGGTTTCAATTCAGATGTTTAATTCATCCACTTCTGCTTGGGGAATTGAATTAGGCATGATGCAGTGAAACTATTACGTATGAAATATAATAAAGCATCCATTTATCACTTAAGCACATCTGTTTGTATTAACACTTAAACATTACACGTTTACATTATTCCAAAACAAAACAAAACAGGACCCTACATACCATACATACAGTACGAGCTTTGCAAACTGTCTGCTCACATGTACAAAGCACGCAGCTCACTAAATTTAGAGGGCTTGGGCTCACAGGACATTTCTTTAGAAATCATGAAAATTTTTTTTAGTGGGGGGGGGGGGGGGGGGGGGGGTTCATTTTACAGGACCCTCATGGAGAACAGCAGTGGTAGGCATAGTTTAACCTTTGCTTCTCAATAAATGTAATTTTCCTCATCATCTGTCTCTAAAACTTGGAGAATATGCACTGAAAGCGAATTTAGCTTAAGTTGTCTCCAAAAAGTATGACAGATTTGTACTGTATATAAACAGTTTTAAGCACCATGTATTCAGATCCTGGTTACTTACATGAGATGATTACTTAAAATGTGGTCTGTACTCAACAAATGCTGTAGCCTGTAAACTTAACATTCAATATGTAGGCCCCTGTAAACCCCCCCCCCCTCAATATGTAGGCCCCTGTAAACCCCCCCCCCCCCCACTCTCTCTCTCTCTCTCTCTCTCTCTCTCTCTCTCTGTCTGTGTGTGTGTGTGTGTGTGTGTGTGTGTGTGTGTGTGTGTGTGTGTGTGTGTGTGTGTGTGTGGTTTTTTTTTCTCAGTGAATTAGTGTCGTAGATTACTTATTTCACATAGAAGTTTGCGTACTGTCTCTTTATTTATTCAATGATAATGAGACTAAATTCTTTCGACAAAGTTGTTGTGTCTTTCAAGGCCATGTGTTGACAGATTGCCTGTTTGTTTCTGGTTTTGGATCTTGCTCAACATTTAATGATTTTCCTGGTGTTTTACCAGCACAGGTGGCCGGCATTGTTAAAGGTTCACTCTTCATTGCTGTTGCTGGACTGGAGCCAAGCCTGCAGGCAGTTTTTGTATGTACCGGTTGTGCCAATCCCCGAGGGCTTTTCCCTGGCTGTTGCTGTTTTGATACTCCCTGGCTTATGTCTTAGTCCTAATAAAAAAGAAGAAATCCTCGAGGCAAATGATTCTGGATACTTTTGCTACAGTGAACAACTATCGAAGGTAGCTGGGAAAAATGATAGTGGTAATGGCCAAGAGAAAGCTCCCAGATGTTGACACAGTGGGTGTGTGTAATCTCCATCTGCAGGCTTAATTCTAGTCCACCGCTAGGAATGTAGAAAAACCTTGTGACATTGCCAAACTCTCATGCTGCATAAACATCGGGAAACCAGTTGAACAAATGTTGGCTGAAGACCCCAAGACAGAAGCCAATAGACAGTTTGTCTGATTCTTTTTGATTGGGACATCAATATTATAGAGGTGTATGTTTTATACATATTAGAATTTAACATCCACAGAAATCATTGTGGATATTGTAGCTTCATCTCTAAAATGAATGTATCAATATAGCTCAGAGTTTGTCACCTAGGTACTGTTAGATAATTGTTCCTGTACTGTGCATGAAAAGGATATGCTGTATCTGATATGATGCATTGTGTGTTCTGTTCTGAAATTTGTATTAATTGTGACTTCTGTTTGCAGGCTTATGAAATCTGGAATCAATCCTTTTGACTCCCAAGAGGCAAAGCCATATAAAAATGACCCAGAAATATTAGCAATGACCAATTTAGTTTCTGCATACCAAAATAATGATATCAATGAGTTTGAGACCATCCTCAAACAGAATAGACGGAACATAATGGATGATCCATTTATCCGAGAGCACATTGAAGGTATGTTGATTTTTCTTCTTCTTCATACATGAAAAGTACATATGTTTTGAAAATATTCATGCTGATATCATTGCTTGAATGTAAGTATTTTGTAGCATTTGATCCCTAAAAATAAATTTATGACAAAAAGCAACTTCTCTGAAGTCCATCCCAAATCCTGTATCATATCAGTAACACTCTCTCCCCTATTTGGATAATACATAAGTGCTGCCCTTCTTTGAACTTTTTCAATGTACTCCATCAACCCTATCTGGTAAGGATCCCACACCACGCAGCAGTATTCTAAAAGAGGACGGATAAGTGTAGTGTAGGCAGTTTCCTTAGTAGATCTGTTAAATTTTCTAAGTGTCCTGACAATAAAATGCAGTCTTTGGTTAGCCTTCCCCGCAGCATTTTCTTTGTGTCACTTCAAATTTAAATTGTTCTTAATGGTAATTCCTCTTGTAGTTGTCTCATCAAATATTGTTCATATTTTACTTTCTTCATTTATTTGATGCAAACTGTTACATAGCCACTGTTTTGAATATCATGTTAATGTTAAAATGCAGTACCACCACACACTCAAAGATTGCATTTACTGTAAGTTCTCTCAAACACCTCCATTTTCCTGCATTTAGTTATTTCTGTTTGTCTTACTGATATTGGTTAAGTTCCTTAAGTATTCTGTAGTTACACTGATAATTGTTTCTTATTTTGATTGGTTTGTGTATCACTCTCCATGTTTCATACCTCCTGATGTAGCCTTGTCTAGTACTAATTTTATTTTATCTTAATAGTTTTGTTCATTAATAGAAAGTGTTATGTAAGCATGCTGTTCCTATTTTGTGTTAAAGATTTTCCTGTCTACTCCAGTCTTATTTATTTACTGTTCAATTTTTACTTTTTCATTGCATTGCCACCACACTGTCAAAGATGTTACTGTATGTTTGTGCTTCAGTCCAGACATGTTACTTCTCTTCCAATGTTGTTTGCAAACATTGTAACTTCTTTGGTGACAATACTCTGTAAATAGAGTATTGTCACCAAAGAAGTTACAATGTTTGCAAACAACATTGGAAGAGAAGTAACATGTCTACTCTGTAAATCCTCCCCATGAACCATGGACCTTGCCGTTGGTGGGGAGGCTTGCGTGCCTCAGCGATACAGATAGCCGTACCGTAGGTGCAACCACAACGGAGGGGTATCTGTTGAGAGGCCAGACAAACGTGTGGTTCCTAAACAGGGGCAGCAGCCTTTTCAGTAGTTGCAAGGGCAACAGTCTGGATGATTGACTGATCTGGCCTTGTAACAATAACCAAAACGGCCTTGCTGTGCTGGTACTGCGAACGGCTGAAAGCAAGGGGAAACTACAGCCGTAATTTTTCCCGAGGGCATGCAGCTTTACTGTATGATTAAATGATGATGGCGTCCTCTTGGGAAAAATATTCCGGAGGTAAAATAGTCCCCCATTCGGATCTCCGGGCGGGGACTACTCAAGAGGATGTCGTTATCAGGAGAAAGAAAACTGGCGTTCTACGGATCGGAGCGTGGAATGTCAGATCCCTTAATCGGGCAGGTAGGTTAGAAAATTTAAAAAGGGAAATGGATAGGTTAAAGTTAGATATAGTGGGAATTAGTGAAGTTCGGTGGCAGGAGGAACAAGACTTCTGGTCAGGTGACTACAGGGTTATAAACACAAAATCAAATAGGGGTAATGCAGGAGTAGGTTTAATAATGAATAGGAAAATAGGAATGCGGGTAAGCTACTACAAACAGCATAGTGAACGCATTATTGTGGCCAAGATAGATACGCAACCCACACCTACTACAGTAGTACAAGTTTATATGCCAACTAGCTCTGCAGATGACAAAGAAATTGAAGAAATGTATGATGAAATAAAATAAATTATTCAGATAGTGAAGGGAGACGAAAATTTAATAGTCATGGGTGACTGGAATTCGAGTGTAGGAAAAGGGAGAGAAGGAAACGTAGTAGGTGAATATGGATTGGGGCCAAGAAATGAAAGAGGAAGCCGCCTGGTAGAATTTTGCACAGAGCACAACATAATCATAGCTAACACTTGGTTTAAGAACCATGAAAGAAGGTTGTATACATGGAAGAACCCTGGAGATACTAAAAGGTATCAGATAGCTTATATAATGGTAAGACAGAGATTTAGGAACCAGGTTTTAAGTTGTAAGACATTTCCAGGGGCAGATGTGGACTCTGACCACAATCTATTGGTTATGACCTGTAGATTAAAGCAGAAGAAACTGCAAAAAGGTGGGAATTTAAGGAGATGGGACCTGGATAAACTAAAAGAACCAGAGGTTGTACAGAGTTTCAGGGAGAGCATAAGGGAACAATTGACAGGAATGGGGGAAAGAAATACAGTAGAAGAAGAATGGGTAGCTTTGAGGGATGAAGTAGTGAAGGCAGCAGAGGATCAAGTAGGTAAAAAGACGAGGACTAGTAGAAATCCTTGGGTAACAGAAGAAATATTGAATTTAATTGATGAAAGGAGAAAATATAAAAATGCAGTAAATGACGCAGGCAAAAAGGAATACAAACGTCTCAAAAATGAGATCGACAGGAAGTGCAAAATGGCTAAGCAGGGATGGCGAGCGGACAAATGTAAGGATGTAGAGGCTTATCTCACTAGCGGTAAGGTAGATACTGCCTACAGGAAAATTAAAGAGACCTTTGGAGATAAGAGAACGACTTGTATGAATATCAAGAGCTCAGATGGAAACCCAGTTCTAAGCAAAGAAGGGAAAGCAGAAAGGTGGAAGGAGTATATAGAGGGTCTATACAAGGGCGATGTACTTGAGGACACTATTATGGAAATGGAAGAGGATGTAGATGAAGGTGAAATGGGAGATATGATACTGCGTTAAGAGTTTGACAGAGCTCTGAAAGACATGAGTCGAAACAAGGCCCCGGGAGTAGACAACATTCCATTGGAACTACTGACGGCCTTGGGAGAGGCAGTCCTGACAAAACTCTACCATCTGGTGAGCAAGATGTATGAAACAGGCGAAATACCCTCAGACTTCAAGAAGAATATAATAATTCCAATCCCAAAGAAAGCAGGTGTTGACAGATGTGAAAATTACCGAACAATCAGTTTAATAAGCCACAGCTGCAAAATACTAACACGAATTCTTTACAGACGAATGGAGAAACTAGTAGAAGCCGACCTCGGTAAGGATCAATTTGGATTCCGTAGAAACACTGGAACACGTGAGGCAATACTGACCTTACGACTTATCTTAGAAGAAAGATTAAGGAAAGGCAAACCTACGTTTCTAGCATTTGTAGACTTAGAGAAAGCTTTTGACAATGTTGACTGGAAAACTCTCTTTCAAACTCTAAAGGTGGCAGGGATAAAATACAGGGAGCGGCAGGTTATTTACAATTTGTACAGAAACCAGATGGCAGTTATAAGAGTCGAGGGACATGAAAGGGAAGCTGTGGTTGGGAAGGGAGTAAGACAGGGTTGTAGCCTCTCCCCGATGTTATTCAATCTGTATATTGAGCAAGCAGTAAAGGAAACAAAAGAAAAATTCGGAGTAGGTATTAAAATCCATGGAGAAGAAATAAGAACTTTGAGGTTCGCCAATGACATTGTGATTCTGTCAGAGACAGCAAAGGACTTGGAAGAGCAGTTGAATGGAATGGACAGTGTCTTGAAAGGAGGATATAAGATGAACATCAACAAAAGCAAAACGAGGATAATGGAATGTAGTCGAATTAAGTCGGGTGATGCTGAGGGAATTAGATTAGGAAATGAGACACTTAGAGTAGTAAAGGAGTTTTGCTATTTGGGGAGCAAAATAACTGATGATGGTCGAAGTAGAGAGGATATAAAATGTAGACTGGCAATGGCAAGGAAAGCGTTTCTGAAGAAGAAAAATTTGTTAACATCGAGTATAGATTTAAGTGTCAGGAAGTCATTTCTGAAAGTATTTGTATGGAGTGTAGCCATGTATGGAAGTGAAACATGGATGATAAATAGTTTGGACAAGAAGAGAATAGAAGCTTTCGAAATGTGGTGCTACAGAAGAATGCTGAAGATTAGATGGGTAGACCACATAACTAATGAGGAAGTATTGAATAGGATTGGGGAGAAGAGAAGTTCGTGGCACAACTTGACCAGAAGAAGGGATTGGTTGGTAGGACATGTTCTGAGGCATCAAAGGATCACCAATTTAGTATTGGAGGGCAGCGTGGAGGGTAAAAATCGTAGAGGGAGACCAAGAGATGAATACACTAAGCAGATTCAGAAGGATGTAGGTTGCAGTAGGTACTGGGAGATGAAGAGACTTGCACAGGATAGCGTAGCATGGAGAGCTGCATCAAACCAGTCTCAGGACTGAAGACCACTCTGTAAACGTCTGAAGATGGCCTTGTAAGCCAAAAACCAGCTAACACAATATAAAAATAATATTGTTGAACAAAAGCAAACTGGTGCTTTTCATTTATTATAATGTTGTTCCACCAAGAACCGACAGAAGATTCTGTTAACATGTATTCAGTTGAATTTAGGGCCTTTAGATTTGACTGATTTATCATGTAACCAAAGTTTAACGGATTCCTTTTAGCACTCGTGTGGATGACCCCACACTTTTCATTATTTAGAGTCAACTGCGAGTTTTCAAACCATGTTGTTGTTGTTGTTGTTGTTGTTGTTGTGGTCTTCAGTCCAGAGACTGGTTTGATGCAGCTCTCCATGCTACTCTATCCTGTGCAAGCTTCTTCATTTCCCAGTACCTACTGTAACCTACATCCTTCTAAATCTGTTTGGTGTATTCATCTTTTGGTCTCCCTCTACGGTTTTTACCCCCCGTGCTGCCCTCCAATGCTAAATTTGTGATTCCTTGATGCCTCAGAATATGTCCTACCAACCGGTCCCTTCTTCTAGTCAAGTTGTGCCACAAATTTCTCTTCTCCTCAGTTCTATTCAGTACCTCCTCATTAGTTATGTGATCTACCCATCTAATCTTCAGCATCCTTCTGTAGCACCACATTTTGAAAGCTTCTCCTCTCTTTTTGTCTAAACTAGGTATCATCCATGTTTCACTTCCATACATGGCTACACTCCATACAAATACTTTCAGGAACGACTTCCTGACACTTAATTCTATACTCGTTGTTAACAAATTTCTCTTCTTCAGAAACGCTTTCCTTGCCATTGCCAGTCTACATTTTGTATCCTCTCTACTTCGACCATCAGCTATTTTGCTCCCCAAATAGCAAAACTCCTTTACTACTTTAAGTGTCTCATTTCCTAATCTAATTCCCTCAGCATCACCCGACTTAATTCGACTACATTCCATTATCCTCATTTTGCTTTTGTTGATGTTCATCTTATATCCTCCTTTCAAGACACCATACAGATATCTTTTCTAAATCATTTTGCAATTTGTTTCGATCTGCTGATGACTTTACTAGTTGATGAACGACAGCATGATCTGCAAACAGCCTAAGACGGCTGTTCAGATTGTCCCCCAAATTGTTTATATAGATAAGGAACAGCAAAGGACCAATAACACCACTCTGGGAATGCCAGAAATCACTTCAATTTTATTTGATGACTTTCCATCGTTTACTACGAACTGTGGCCCCTCTGACAGGAAATCACGAATCCAGTCACATAAGTAAGATGATATTCCATAAGCATGCAATTTCACTGCAAGCCGCTTGTGTGGTACAGTGCAAAAGCCTTCCAGAAATCCAGAAATATGGAATCGATTTTAAATCCATTGTCAGTAGCACTCAACACTTTGTTAGACTAAAAATCTAGTTGTGTTTAACAATAACAATGTTTTCTATATCCGTGTTGCATGTCAGTAGATTGTTTTCTTCGAGGTAATTCGTAATGTTTGAACACAATATACATTTCAAATTCCTGCTGCATATTGACGTTAATGATATGGGCCTGTGATTTAGTGGATTACTCACACTAACTTTCTTGAATATCGGTGTGATCTGTGCAACTTTCCAGTCTTTGGGTACAAATCTTTCTTCGAGTGAATGGTTGTATATGATTGTTCAGTATGGAGCTACTGCATCAGCATTCTCTGAAAGGAATCTGATTGGTATACTGTTTGGACCAGAAGACTTGCTTTTATTAAGTGATTTAAGTTGCTTCACTACTCCGAGGATATCTGCTTCTATGTTACTCGCGTTGTCCGCTGTTCTTGATTCAAATTCTGGAATACTTACTTCGTCTTCTTTTGTGAAGGCATTTCGGAAGGCTGTGTTGTCAAATTAAACTGTCTAGTGGGTGAAAGTACTGATCCTTGCCATATTCCGTGACAGTCTTGATTTGCACACCCCCTGCTTCCCAAAAGAATGTCTTCGGCTTCATAAGAAGCATCTTTGTCAGCCATATGTCATGTGTGATCAGCAGAAATGTACTTATTAACAGTCAGTGTTCAGTTTCTGTAAGGAAAGTTTAGAATCACCTGTGTAGTGATACCTTACTAGCCTAGTAATTGCACATTTGTCTTTAGTTTGTAGTAAATTTGGTATCATCTTTTCTACTGAAGAAGGGAAGTTTCATTCTCATAACCATTCACCCGTGAACTATGGATCTTGCCAAGACTGCATGGTTTGTGTACTTCAGTGATAAAGATAGCCAAACTCTAGGTGCAACAACAACAGAGGCATATATGTGGAGGGGCTAGATAAACCTGTGGTTCATTTAGAGGGGAGGTCTTTTCAGTAGTTGCAGTGCCAACAGTCTTCATGATTGACTGAGTGTAGTCGTGTAACATCAGCCAACAAGACCTAAGTTGGTACAGCAAACGCATTGTTGGGTTTGACCTACCATTTCTCCTCTAAATTTTGCAGAAATGTGGATCATTTGGGGAAGGTCACCCAACGTGATGTACATTCCACCTTTTGTGCCTTCTTTCTTTGCACCCTTCCATTCTGGCAAAAGTAATACATTGAAGAGCCAATGTGGTAACCATCACTCTGTGTGTGTGTGTGTGTGTGTGTGTGTGTGTGTGTGTGTGTGTGTGTGTGTGCGCGCGTGTACGTGGCGCGGGTTCATTGGCGCAGCACGTAGTGGTAGTCATCAAGTACCTGTATCAAGTGGCCGCACAGCCCCAGCAGTATCATCTGTAGGAAAGGATAATTACAATGCAGAGTGATGTGGCAAACATGACCATGTGGCAGTCTTTCCTTCATGCTTCTCACATGGAATCTACGATTTTCTGTTGACTTCGCACTGGTCACACTTGGCTGATCCATGGCCACATCCTATGACATGAGAATCCATCCCACTGTGAGTGTGGTGCCAACATTGTACTGGACTGCCCCAATTTGGTCACCTTGTGGTGAGACCTAAAACTTGCTGAAACCCTATCTCTGGTGCTAGTGGAAGATGCCAAAGTAGCTGATTTTGTTTTACATTTTACCCTTGAAGGTAGTTTTTACTCCTGTTTCTGAGGTAGGGCACTTCGGCCTCATTGGCTGCCTGAGGTATTGGAGTGGTGTCGCACCATCTGCTCTGTCTCAGAGGTCCCATCACTGCCATTTTTCATTTGCTCATGCTCTTCGTACCTCCGTAATTCTTTTTATTCTTCTACATCTGTCGTTAGATTTCTTTCTTGTTGTCGTTGCTCTTTTTCCTGAGATTTTATCAACTCATTTGAGTAGTTAGTTTTGTTTTGGCATTTATCAACTAGTTTGCATCGTTAGTTTTCTTCTGTTAATGGAGAGTAAGGAACCACTGTTTGGATGCAAAGGGTGCATCTCCCATCACATATTGTATCTCGGTGGCCTCTAGCTGCTTTCTGGGTGGAGAAACTCTCCCGCAATTGTCCTCTTACTGCTTTCTCCCTTCTACTTGCTTCTATGTGTTGGTTATATAGGTTCTCAGTTAAAGTTGGGTTCATCAGGATTTGTCTTCTGTGTCCTTCCTTTCTGAGGCCTCTTCGTGGCTTGACACATATAGAAAGGAAAGACTGATGGCCTTGTAGTTTGGTTCCTTTTAATCCCACCAATCTTGCACATAATATTCTGAACGTAAAATAGTTCCCATTCAGATTTCCAGGTGGGAACTGATCAAGAAGATATTGTCATCAGCAAAAACAAAACTGTCATTCTGTAGATCGGAGCATGGAATGTTAGATCTTTAATTGGATAGGGAGACTAGAGAATTTAAAAAGTGAAATGGATAGGTTAATGTTATAGTGGGAACTAGTAAAGTTCGATGGTAGGAGAAACAGGACTTGTGATCAGGTGAATACAGGGTTGTAAGTACGAAATCAAATAGGGGTAAAGCTCTAACAGTGATCAGAAAATAGCAGTGCAGGAAAGGCTCTGTGAACAGCATAGTGAACACATTTTCATAGCCAACACCCACCGCAATAGTGCATGTTTATACACCAACCAGCTCTGCAGACGATAAAGAGATTGACAGAATGCACAAGATAAAATGAATTATTCAAATAGTTAAGGTAGATGAAATGTTAGTTGTGATGGGTGACTGGAATTAGATAATTGGAAAAAGGAAGAAAAGAAAAATAGTAGTAAACGGACTGGGGGAAAGGAAAGAAAAGAGGAAGCCCCCTGTACATAGCATCATTTAACCATCACTAACACTCGATATATGAATTGTGAAAGAAAGTTGTATATGAGAAAGAGACATGGGAACTCTGGAAAGTTTCAGATTGGTTATATTATGGTAAAAGCAGAGATTTCAAAACTGGGGTTTAAAGTTTGACATTTCCAGGGGCAGATGTGGACTCTGACCATAATATTTTGGTTGTGAAGTGAAGAGTAAAATTGAAGAAATGCTAGAAAGCTAGGGAGTTAAGATGGTGGGTCCTGGATAAATTGAAAATACCAGAGGTTGTAGACAGTTTCAAAGGAAGCATTAGTGAACAATTGACAGAAACAAGGATGTGAATACAATAGTTGAGAGATCAAATAGTAAAGGCAGGAGGAGAATCAAATAGGAAAAATAAGAGACCCAATAGAAATGCTTGGTAATACTGTATATCAAACTTCATTGACAAAAAGTGAAAATATAAAAATGCAGCACATGAAGTTGACAAAAGGGAATCTCATCAAGTCATTTCATACTCCTGATGACATGATGAATAATATCCCTCCATGCACGCCTGGTTTTTGTTTTGGTCCTCAGTCTGCAGGGGTCATTCCAGTCTTTCTTTTATGTCCTTCATCCGTCTTTTTGTTTTTTACTATGTCTTTGACTATCTGCGCATTTCATCTTTTTCTACTGAATGTCCTGCTCTCATGATATATCCAGAGTATCAGAATTTCATCTGCAGTATTTTGATCTCTGAAGATATTTTTAATTTATTTTTTCCATGGTTTTTATTTTTTACTTTTTTAATTAATGGAATCTTCAGAATCCTTCCCAAAACCCAAGTTTCAAAATAATAAGTTTTCTTGCAATCCATTTTTTTTTTTTTTTTAATTGTCTATGACTTCTGTCTGTATAAAAGTATGGGGAAGATCAAAGTTACAGCCATTTTTGTTTTGTTCGGTAGTGACAATTTTCTTTCCTTTATAAACTTGCTTAATTTAATCATAACTGTTCTTCCCTCCTCACTTCCTCAGTGCGGGAACTTCTTTCTGCTATTACAGACCCTAAAAATATATACACTGATGGAAAAAAATCCCAACACCACACTTAATTAATATAGAGTGATGAAATTTTGGGATTACATTTGTCTGAGTAACACATTTAAGTAGTTAGTGTTGCAAGGTTACAGGGTAATGTAAGCATGCGAAAAGCCACTGCAAAAGTGAAATGCTGGTACATTAATAACTGGTGTAACTGCCAGTGTGTCGAATGCAAGCATGCAAATGTGTATGTAGTGTGTCATACAGGTGCCAGATGTCAGTTTGTGAGGTGGAGTTCCATGCCTGTTGCATTTAGTTGATCAATACACGGATGCTTAATGTTGGTTGTGGATAACGCTGGAGTTGTTGTCGGATGATGTCCCGTGCATGCTTGCTTGGAGACAGTTGGTGATCGAGCAGACCAAGGCAACATGCCGACACCACAGAGCACATTGTGTTACAACAGCAGTATGTGGGCGAGCATTATCTTGCTGGAAAACTCCTCCAGGAATGCTGTTCACAAATGGCAACACAATAGATCTAATCACCAGACTGACATACAAATTTGCAGTCAGGGTGCATGGGATAACCACGAGAATGCTCACGCTGTCACACGAAATTATACATCAGACTGTTACTCCAGGTGTATGTCCAGTGTGTTTAAGTTACAGACAGCTTCGCTGCAGGTCTCACCTGGCCACCTCCTAACCAACACACAGTCTTCATTGGCATCAAGGCAGAACTGTGCTTTCATCAGAAAACACAGCAGACCTCCCCTCCACTCTCCAGTGAGCTCTCACTTGACACCATTGAAGTAACAAACAGTGGTATTTTGAGGTCAGCAAAATGCATACTACAGGGAATCTGTCTTGAAACTTTCCTTGAAATAACCAATTTGTAGTGATTTATTGTGTCACTGTGGTGCCAACTGCTGCTCAGATTGCTGCTATAGGCACTTCCTGCCAAGTCTTTCTGCAAGACCCTGGAAGGAACATTCAGCTTCTCGTATCCCTATAACACAACCTCGTTCAAACACTGTGAGCTGTTGATAGTGACACTTTTGTCATCTAAAAGGCATTCTTAACTAATGTTATCTCACAGCGTCCAATCTCAAAAGAAACTAATGCTCATCACAGTTACATTGGCTATTTAAAACAAACCTGATTTGCCTCCTCGGAGTGGTACTACTAGGGCCACGCATATGCTACTGGCACTAAATTTCGATAGTCGTTATCTTCCAGGTGTAGAGACATGCCTACTAACTTTTGTTTATCTTGCACAACTTCTTGGTGTTCAGATTTTTTTCAATCAGTGTATTTATTGACTTACTGATTTCTTGTCCGTCCATCACCACGTGAGTCTCTGTACCTTTTGTCATAGTTTTTGCTTCTTGAAATTTGGCCTCAAGTCAGTTTTTTTCATTTTGTTTACAAATTTTTTCTGATATGCTTTAATGTCTTCTTCACTGCTTGCTGTAAGTGTTGTTTCAACCATACATCTTATGTTGAACACAATTGTTTAAAAAGTGAGATTGACAAAGTACACAATAGCTAATCAAGGATGCCTAGAAGACAAGTCCAAGGCTATAGAAACATGTTTCAATGGGGGGAAGGATAGATGCCACTTGCAGGAAAATGAGAGATACTATTGGGAAAATGAGAAGCAGCTGTATGAATTTTAAGAGCTCTTGAGTTCTGACGGTGGTACAGTGCTCACCAAAGAAGGGAAATCTGCAAGAACGAAACAATGTATAGAAGAGCCATACAGCAGAAATAAACTTGACGATGCTTTTGTGTAAATGGAAGAGAAATTAAATAAAAGTGAGAAAGGAGATAAGATACTGCAAGAATAATTTTATGGAGTACTGAAAGACCCAGGTCAAAACAAGGCCCATGGCATCAATATTATTACTTTAGAATTATTGAGATCCATGGCAGAGCCAAGCAAACCATACAATCTTGTGTGCAAGATGTAGTACAGGCAAAATACCCTCAGACTGTAAGAATAAAGTAATAATCCCTGTTCCAAAGAAAGCAGGTGCTGGCAGGTGTGAATATTTTTGTACCACCAATTGAATGAATTGTGGGTGCAAAATACTGACTCAACTTATTTACAGAAGAATGGAAGACTGCTAGAAGTGATTTAAGGGAAGACCATTTTGGTTTCCAGAGAAATGTAATAACATCCTTGTCACTACAGACTATGTGACTTGACATAGAAAATCAGTTAAATAAAATAAAATCCGTGTATAACATTTGCAGGTTTAGAGAAAGTGTTAGACAGTCTTGACTAGAACTGAAATTCTGAAGTTCATTTACAATTTTTACAGAGATGTCATAGTGAGGTAGTAATTGTTAAGGGAATGAGGCAAAGTAGTAGACATCCTCGATGCTATTAAATGTGTGCATTGAACAACCAGAAAAGGGAATTAGAATTCAGGGAGAAGAAATAATAATGTTGAGGTTTGCCAAGAACATTGTAATTCTGTTATTTGTAAAGGACTAGGAGGAGCAGTTGAGCCAAAGGGACAATGTCATGAAAAGACATTAAAAGATGACATCAGCAAGTGCAATGGAATGTAGTTGAATTAATCCAGGTGATGCTGTGGAACTTAGGTTAGGAGATGACACTAAGAGTAGGAGATGAGTTTTGCTATTTGGGTAGCAAAATAATTGGTGGTGGCAGAAGTAGAGATGACATAAAGTGCAGACCGGTAATAGCAAGAAAAGCATTTCTGAAAATGCCGAATTTGTTAAGATCTAATACAAATTTCAATGTTTGGAAATCTTTCTTGAACTATCTGTGTAGAGGGTAACTTTTTATGCAAGAGATATTTGGATGCTCAGCAGTGCAGACAGGAAGAGTGTAGCAACTTTAGAAATGTGCTACTTGAAAAGAATGATGAAGACTAGATGACTATCTAATCACGAATGAGGTACTGAATGAAATAGGGGGGAAAAAGAAGTTTTGGCACAACTTGACGAAGGGAAGGGATTTGGTGATAGGACACATCCTATTACAGGAACCATAGCAGTTATAATCGAGTGTCAGGTGGAGTTTGCGTTTATGTCCTAAACTCAGTCTGTAGTGAACCTGTGCCTCTTCAAACCCCTCTTGAAGCTGTGGCTGTCAGAATAAGGATGGCACAGGAAATAACGGTCTGCAATGTCTATCTTCGTCCAGATGGTGCAGTACCCCTGAATGTATTAGCTGCACTGATTGATCAATTCCCTAAACCTTTACTACTTTCGGGAGATTTTTAATGCCGATAACCCATTTTGGGATGGCGCCATGCTTACTGGCCGAGGCAGAAATGTCTCAGTTCAACCTCTGTCTCTTAAACACTGGGGCTGCCACACATTTCAGTGTGGCTCATGGTAGTTACTCGGCCATTGATTTATCAGTTTGCAACCCAGGACTTCACCCATGTATCCATTGGAGAGCACATGATGATCTGTGTGGTAATGACCATTTCCCCATCTTCCTGTCACTGCCCCAGCATCAGTCCCACGGATGCCTGCCCAGATGGGCTTTAAACAAAGCGGACTGGGAAACTTTCACCTGTGCTGTCACCGTTGAATCTCCCGCACACGGTACCATCAATGTCATGGTTGAGCAGGTGACTACAACAATTGTTTTTGCGGCAGAAAACGTGATCCCTCGCTCTTTAGGGTACCCAAGGTGTAGGGCAGTCCCTTGGTGGTTGCCGGAAGTCGCTGAAGCAATTAAGGAGAGTCAGTAGGCTCCACAGTGGCATAAGCAGCACCCTTCCCTGTAGCACCTCATAGCCTTGAAACGGCTCCGTGCCCACATTCGCCAACTTATCAAATGACGGAATCAGGACTGTTGGGAGAAATATGTCTCAACCATTGGGTGCCACACATCAACTTCCCTAGTCTGGGCAAAGATCAAACGTCTTTTTGGATACCAGGCCCCAACAGGTATCCTCGGTGTTACCATAAATGGCGTGTTATCTACCAACGCAAACGCAATTGCTGAGTACTTTCCTGAGCACTTTGCTCGAACCTCTGCATCGGAGAATTACCCCAAGCCTTTCGCACACTTAAACGGTGGCTAGAAGGGAACATCCTCTCATTCACTACACGCCGCAGCAAATCCTGTAACGACCCATTTACAGGGTGGGAGCTCCTCAGTGCCCTTGCACATTGCCCTGACACAGCTCTTGGGCCTGATAGGATCCACAGCCAGATGATTAAATATCTCTCATCTGACTACAAGCGACATCTCCTCGTCATCTTCAACCAGATCTGGTGCGATGTCATCTTTCCATCGCGATGGCGGGAGAGCACAATCATTCCAGTGCTCAAACCCGGTAAAAACCCGCTTGGTGTGGAAAGCTATCAGCCTCACCAACATTCTTTGTAAACTGCTGGAACGTATGGTATGTCGGCAGTTGGATTCGGTCCTGAAGTCACGTGGCCTGCTAGCTCCATGTCAGGGCGGCTTCCTCCGGGGTCGCTCTACCACTGACAATCTTGTGTCCATCGAGACTGGCGCGTAGCGGGATGTGACGTCAGCGATAACCTGCTGGGTTACACTGCGCCGCAGCACAAAACGTTATTCGCTCTGCGAACATCAAGGAGTGCGGACGCATAGCACTGGGTCTTGCTGGGCGTTGGCTTGCTACGTTGACTTGTGTTAACGTGCCTCAGCAATGCCTCTGCGATGTCTAGGTTACCGTCGTCGCTGGCGGCGCAATGTACCTGTGTATCGGAGCTTAAAAGCAATTGATATTACTTGGCTGGGCAGTTTAATAAACAGCAATTAATTGGAGGTCCAAATGTGTTTCGTGGACTTCGTCTGAACTTTACGTGTGATGTACAAGCTGTGTTTGGAGGCTCAACATGGCTTACCTTGGCTGTTGTTTGGGGCAATCATGCTGACTATCGTGGCCTTGAAGCATTTCCAGATACCAATATTATTGCTTGGAAGACTTGGAGTATTGCTGAGACTACAGGACTGTTGGCTAAACAGCCTTATGGTACATTGTTTCCCAACATGCCATTCATTTTGTCTACGAGGAAGAAGAAGAAATTAAATGCTGATGAGTATTTGTTCATATGGGCCAAAGTCGGAAATGGCAATTGTAAAATAAATATTAATGGTGACCATATGTTGTATTATAGACAATAAAAATTCCTTATCTCGTTTTTAAGAAACTATTAACAATAATCTTTATTTGAACTGGACGTAATATCTCTGACTTGGAATATTTTATTTGTGGCATTAAGCTCTTCGGCCAACATAGCGGCGCCAAAGGGCGCACGGGCCTTAGTTTTACTAGGCCCGTGATGCTGGAAAATCGCGTTCAAGGTCACCTTCGGCCGCCGCTTGGCCAGAAGTTGCGGTTGCTGCTGCACGCTGAGACTGGCGCGTAGCAGGATGTGATGTCAGCGATAAGCTGCTGGGTTACACTGCGCCGCAGCACGGAGCGTTATTCGTTCTGCGAACATCGAGGAGTGCGGACGCATAGCACTGGGTCTCGCTGGGCTTGGCTTGCTAAGTTCCCGTTTCGTATCAGCGCACACTCCACTGCATAGTGAAAATCTCATTCTGGAAATAATCAGTCATAATTTTTTAAAAATATATGTTCAATTTTTTTTAAATCCAGTTTTGTTTCTGTAAGTAAAAAAAAAAAACATTGTAGGTAGAAATGTTTTGGTGGTTCAGCAGGAGCAGATACTAAGAGGTAACATAATGTAAAATTAGATACTCATATCTGTAATAGTTCCTGAGATAAGGGGTCGTATAATTTTTAAAATAGTCATTTTCAGGAAACCGACTTTAAATGTTTCATTTGCTATTAAATCGTGAATGGAGGCATGCCAGCTCCTAAAAACAGCCAGGCGCATAATCAGCATTATATGGATCCTGTTCTTGGTCATCCTGCAAACCTGAAAGCTTCTTTCTTCTCCTACCTCATACTTCTTTAGTCATTTCCTCTGTTGCACACTGGGCTTTCATGATCCTAAGTTGATCCATTCGTTGGGAGGCTTGCAGTGTGTTGGCTCCTGGAGTGATACCAAGTTTCTCTAGTGCCCTAATTCTTCCCTTATCACTATCATTGAACGATGTTACAGCATCTGCATGAGCTTTGAGGTATTTGCACCATGAATCAACACCAGGTGGGCAAAGACCCTGTATAGATGTATCATCAGTGGCTAATTTTTGGGAGAATGTAGCCCACACTGCTCTTTTCATCCCTTGTAAGTCAGGTGTATTGTTTCTGATTGCCGTTCTATAATGTTGCTGGAGTTTGTCAATATTTTTGTGTGCAAGTCTCCCTTTACCATTTAGAGTCTCCACAGAATGCTTGTGGAATACCGCCATTTCTGTTTACACACTGCATCCAACCTTTTAACACGAACATTGATATGAATTCATGGAATAAATAGCTGAAAACCACAGCCTTCTAGATTGAATAGTTCCAGAGACATAGATACTTAAGGAAGTAAGTGCAGAATGACTGGATTTTTTTTAGACTTGCACTATTCAGTTTGAAATAATAAAAACTATGCTTTGTTGGAATTAATCAACAAATGACCCATCAAATTATTCGAGAGAGATAAAATATTATGAAGAGATAATAATTGGAAAAGATCACTTTTTGATCAATTTTGCCATATACTTCCCTAAAGGAGCTCTGCACTCAGGTCTGCCACCTAATCAAAGCTAGAATGCTGGGAACGGTATGTTTCAACTGTCGGATCACATACCTCTCCTTTGCAGGTTTGTTCTAAGATCAGACGTCCCTATGGTACCAGACACGTGCACGTGTACCTGATATTACCTTGAATGTACTGTCTGCTGACCCAGATGCTGTTGCTGAACATTTTGCTCTGCATTGTGCTCGAGCCTCAGCATCGGAATCGGAGAATTATCAGCTGGCCTTTCGTGTCCTAAAACAGCAGGTGGAGTGAAAGCAATTGTCTTTCACTACTCATCACGTGGTGTCATATAATGCTTCGTTCAGCAAGTGGTAATTTGTCATGTCCTAGCCCACTGCCCCAGGGCCACACTGTATCGAGAACCAAATAGTCAAGCACCTGTTGGTGGATTGTCGCCATCATTTCCTTGCCATCTTCAATCACATATGGAGTAAGGGCAAGTTCCCGTCGCAGTGGGGAGAAAGCATCATTGTCCCAGTGCTAAAATGAGGTAAGCACCGTCTAGAGATAGACAGTTACCGCCAAATAAATCTCACCAATATTCTCTGTAAGGTGCTTGAATGCATGGTGAGCTGACAGCAGTGTTGGCTCCTTGAATCTCGGGGTCTTCTGGCTCCATCCCAGGATGGTTTACGCAAGGCCATTCCACTGCTGATAACCTGGTTTACCTGGAGTCTGCCACCTGAATAGCTTTGCTCAACTTCAGCATCTTACAGCCATCTTCTTTGACCTGCAAAAGACTTATGACACCACTTGGTGACACTATACCCTTGCTACCTTACAAAAGTGCAGTCTCTGGGATTGGCTCCCAATTTGTATCCAGAACTTCCTGTTGCACTGTATGTTTCAGTTTCAATTTGGTACTTCCCACATTACCCCCATATCCAAGAGAGTGGGATCCCACAGGGCTCTGTACTTAGTGTCCCTCTCTATCGACATCAAAGGTCTAGCAGCAGCTGTGGGGTCCCCAGTTTCACCCTCCTTGGATGCTGATGACTTTTGCCTCTACTATTCCTCCTCTAGTATGGGTATCACTGAACATAGACTGCAAGATGCCATTCAAAAGGTGCAGTCATGGGCCTTCATTTTTAGCTTTTCACTTTCAGCTGTCAAGACTCAGGTCATGCATTTCTATCAACATTGTACCCACAACCAGAACTTTACCTCGTTGTTGTGAAGACTTGTTGCTTTCTAGGACTGGTCTTTGATTCTCGGTTGGTACAGATTCCCCATGTTCACCATCTTAAGTGGTTGTGCTGACTGCACTTTAAGGCCTGATAAATCTCATCTTGATTATGAGGGTCTGTCTTATGGTTCAGCATCACCCTCAGCATTGAGTATACTGGATCCAACGCACCACTGTGGGGTTCAGCTTGTGACAGGAGCCTTTGGAACTAATCCTGTGAACAGCTTACTCGTGGAGGCTGGGTACCTCCATTATGGATCAGGCATCAACAACAACTTGTCGATCATGCTACCCATGTTCACAGCTCCCCTAAGCAACCGAACTACCGTCTCCTCATTCCAAACACAGAAATCCATCTCCCGCAGCAGAGACCCAGATCAGGGATTATGATCACTATTCCATTTGCTCTTCCACCTCTCTTCTGAACCCAATCACGTACACCTCCATGGTGCATCCCTCTGCCACAGCTTCATCCTGATCTACCACATGATCCGAAAGACTTGGTCCCTCCGCCACCAATTTTTCTCCAACCTTGGAGCATCTCGAAGGTTGCTGGCGGTGTGGGCTTTGCTTATACCCTCACGGGACATACTGAACTGCACTCCTTGCTGGATGGCTGTAGTGTTTCCATTGCTGAGTTGGTAGCCGTCTCTCATGCTCTGAAACATATTCATTCCTGTGTCGGTGCGTCCTTTCTCATCTGGAGCGTCCCCTTGAGCAGTTTGCAAGCTCTCGACTAGTGTTACCCTTGCCAGCCCATGGTCATTGCTGTTCAGGACTCCCTGTATGCCCTCGAGCAATGTGGACACTCGGTGACTTCTGTCTGGGCCCCGGACCACTTCAGGATACCCGGCAATGAACTCAGTGATAGCCTGGCCAAACAGGCTACCAGTAATCAGCCTCCTGAGATAGGTATTTTGGAAGAAGACCTCAGATCGTATTATGCTGCCAAGTTTTAGGAATTTGGAATGGCTTACTCTGACTTCACCAAACAAACTACGGGTGATAAAGGAGACTATGAATCTTGGAAGTCATCCACGCACGCATCTTACAAGGACTGTAATGTCCTTTGCCGGCTCCTCATCAACCATAATTGGCCGACTCATAAGTCACCTCCTCTGTTGCAAGGACCCACCCCACTGTCGTTGTGCTTCCTGTTTGCCAGTGGTCCACATTCTGCTGGATTGTTCCAACCTATCCACCCTGCGACCCTCTCTTAATCTCCCTGACTCGATACCCCTGGTCTTAGGACATGATGCCTCAACAGCTGGCTTAGTTTTACGTTTTATTTGTGAAGTAAGCTTTTACCTCTCTCTTTAAGGAAATGCATTTAACCTTATTGGCCCATTGAGGGGTTGGCAGAATACTGTTGCCTCTTCTGCCCAGACTGGGCTGTGGCTATCTGGGCTTGGTGGTCCAACCTGGTCATCACCTTACCTGCTCTTGTACTCTTCTTCCCCCCTCTCACATGATCCATCAGACTTGTTCATCTTTTGTCTCTCTGTGCATTTTTTGACCCATCCATGTTGCTAATCTTTTGCAGGAAATTTTTGAGTGGAGTACCTGTGGTAAGTGGTAGGGGCTGAGGGATGTATGTCCCCTCATTGCACATTGCTTTTGGGAGCTTCTGGCTGCTCACTAGATGGGGCAACTCGTCTGCCTTTCTTCGTCTGTCTCCTTTTTTTGTGTTTGTCCTTTATCTCACCTTTGTTGGTGTTTCATAGACCTTTGTATTCTATTCCCCTGGCTTTTCTGTGGTAGGTTATCTCTGATCTACAGTCATTTAGATGTGTTTGTCTGAGGAAAAATGCTGATTACCTGGTAGTTTGGTCCCTTTAATCATCCAGCCAATGAGTAACCTGTAGCTCAAGTAGAAGATAAGAATTGATAAATGAAACTTAACTGCAAAATATATACACTCCTGGAAATTGAAATAAGAACACCGTGAATTCATTGTCCCAGGAAGGGGAAACTTTATTGACACATTCCTGGGGTCAGATACATCACATGATCACACTGACAGAACCACAGGCACATAGACACAGGCAACAGAGCATGCACAATGTCGGCACTAGTACAGTGTATATCCACCTTTCGCAGCAATGCAGGCTGCTATTCTCCCATGGAGACGATCGTAGAGATGCTGGATGTAGTCCTGTGGAACGGCTTGCCATGCCATTTCCACCTGGCGCCTCAGTTGGACCAGCGTTCGTGCTGGACGTGCAGACCGCGTGAGACGACGCTTCATCCAGTCCCAAACATGCTCAATGGGGGACAGATCCGGAGATCTTGCTGGCCAGGGTAGCTGACTTACACCTTCTAGAGCATGTTGGGTAGCACGGGATACATGCGGACGTGCATTGTCCTGTTGGAACAGCAAGTTCCCTTGCCGGTCTAGGAATGGTAGAACGATGGGTTCGATGACGGTTTGGATGTACCGTGTACGGCCAGTGTAGGAGATCGCTCCCCACACCATGATGCCGGGTGTTGGCCCTGTGTGCCTCGGTCGTATGCAGTCCTGATTGTGGCGCTCACCTGCACGGCGCCAAACACGCATACGACCATCATTGGCACCAAGGCAGAAGCGACTCTCATCGCTGAAGACGACACGTCTCCATTCGTCCCTCCATTCAAACCTGTCGCGACACCACTGGAGGCGGGCTGCACGATGTTGGGGCGTGAGCGGAAGACGGCCTAACGGTGTGCGGGACCGTAGCCCAGCTTCATGGAGACTGTTGCGAATGGTCCTCGCCGATACCCCAGGAGCAACAGTGTCCCTAATTTGCTGGGAAGTGGCGGTGCGGTCCCCTACGGCACTGCGTAGGATCCTACGGTCTTGGCGTGCATCCGTGCGTCGCTGCGGTCCGGTCCCAGGTCGACGGGCACGTGCATCTTCCGCCGACCACTGGCGACAACATTGATGTACTGTGGAGACCTCACGCCCCACGTGTTGAGCAATTCGGCGGTACGTCCACCCGGCCTCCCGCATGCCCGCTATACGCCCTCGCTCAAAGTCCGTCAACTGCACATACGGTTCACGTCCACGCTGTCGCGGCATGCTACCAGTGTTAAAGACTGCGATGGAGCTCCGTATGCCACGGCAAACTGGCTGACACTGACGGCGGCGGTGCACAAATGCTGCGCAGCTAGCGCCATTCGACGGCCGACACCGCGGTTCCTGGTGTGTCCGCTGTGCCGTGCGTGTGATCATTGCTTGTACAGCCCTCTCGCAGTGTCCGGAGCAAGTATGGTGGGTCTGACACACCGGTGTCAATGTGTTCTTTTTTCCATTTCCAGGAGTGTATATATGTGTGTGTGTGTGTGTGTGTGTGTGTGTGTGTGTGTGTGTGTGTGTGTGTGTGTGTGTGTGTGTGTGTGTGGAGCATACTGTTTGTGATGATGATGATGATGATGATGATGATGATTTCCCCTCACAATTTCAGCAATTTGTTATTGTAATTTTTGGTTCCAGATCTGTTGCGGAATATAAGAACACAAGTACTTATTAAGCTCATCACACCATACACACGAATTCACATCCCTTTTATCTCTAAAGAGCTGAATATTGATGCAAGTGAAGTTGAGAGCCTACTGGTGTCCTGCATTCTGGACAGGTAAGCTTACCGAAACATTACTGATAAAATCTAAAGAAATGGCATAATACGGATCTACTAAGTACCCTGTAGTAAATGTTGATCGCACCAGCAAAAGTAGATTATCACAGCAGCTCTTTTTGAGCAGACTGTTTGCAACATTAACACTGAAAATATCACTACAATTTGTAAGTGCACCTAAATGTTATATTTTAGTGATTAAAATGCTGCTGCATAAGTTAAAGGTAGTTAAAAGTTCAGTTTTAGTGCATCTGCAGCTGTAAGTGTGTTAGTATGTGTGTGTTTGTAGCAACAAAGTGTATTTTGTTAAAATGTTGGTTTATTTTTATGCTGGGGTAGTGAATATAACGTAACCATGTCTCAGACTCTACCATAGTGACAGTTAAACTATGCATGCAAACACATCTTTGCTCTTCAGACATGTTGTACCTTAAATTTTAGCTTATTCTGTAATATTTAATACACTATCTGACAAAAAATGGAGACATGCAGAAGGTGAGGAGGAAATAAATTGAAATTTCATAGGTAGAGATTGTATGTGATGGTGTTTCAGTAATAACAAAATTGAACCAAATTTACAAAGAACTTAGCAGTGGAGCCCACTTATCAGTATGAGACTGCACCCTTTCTGGCCTGGGTGCATGAACTGATTATGCTGGGGAACATGTAATATAGCTGTTGCATCCTCTCCTGAGGCAGGTTGGACCGCAGTTGTTAAAATTGGTTCTCGATATCCAGAACACTGACATTGGGGCAAAGTTGACATCCTGACTGATGCTGCATATTTTGTCAGAGACAGTTCTGGGGATCTTGCTAACCATGGGAGTACCTCAACATCACACAGGCAGTTCATTGAGACACGTGCCATGTGTGGATGAGCATTCCCTGTTGAGAACTGGTACCACGATACTGTTGCATGAGAGGTTACACTTTTATGATGCAAGGTGTCCATGACATTGAAAGGTTACTTATCTGTGAGTCCTATTCTGCACTTGGTGTGTCAATAAGGAAAGTTCATTGGTTTGCTGTAATACAAGTTTTATGGAAAATATTCCAATAACATATACCACACAACTTGTAATTAATGTGACTTTGTTCACATTTATTTTGACTATTAGCAACATGAAGACCAGTTTTGGCCCTCAAATAAAATGTTTATCTCAGGCAGGCTCTTCCAACAGCCTGTTAATCTGTATGACAGTGGCAAATTACCTAAAGTGCACTTTCACATATGAAGTCTCACAGTTTAACATCAAAATTGGCTTTCAATTACGCGGTCATTGAATACAATAAACTTTCTGATCACTTATAGAAATGAACACAAACGTGACCAGAACCGCTCCTACAGCTGTATCGTGGTACCAATTTCCAACAGAACAAGGAATTTATTGACAGAATGAATCAGATTCATGATGTTTCTACGAGGGCTGTTCAATAAAGAATGATCATAATTTTTTATTTTATTTTACAACATACCTTTACTCATCCTCACAACTTTGATGGTCCTTTTCAAATTAGTCTCCCATGAATCGATGCACTTGTCCCAGCGTTTCTGCCAGTCTTCAAATACATGCTGGAAACCCTTTTCCTTCATTCAAAATTGGCTCCGCAGCCTTCACCACTGCTTCTGATGACTGATAATGCCTCTCACGAATGCGTTTCTTCTTGTTAGGAAATAGAAAAAAGTCACATGAGGCTAAATCTGGGCTATAGGGAGGGTGAGGGATGCACTTCACATTGATTTTTGCAAGATTTCAATAACAACAGTGGCAATATGTGGCCGCGCATTATTGTGGTGCAGCATCCAGCCTGGTTCACGGAAATGTGGTCTTTTGTGCATGATATGGACTTGCAATGTTTTCAGGACATCCCTGTAGTATTGTCCAGTTACTGACGTGTGTGCAGGTACAACAGGCTGATAAACCATTCCATGAATATCAAAAATGAGATGGCCATAACTTTCCCAGCAGAAGCAACCACTTTTGCTTTTTTGGGGGTTGGTGATGGAGATTTCCAAACTGAGCTTTGCTGTTTCCTCTCAGGATCAAAATGATGTAGCCAAGTTTCATCAGCAGTGATTACATTTGAAAGAAACTCTGGATCTTCCTCTAATATCAGCTTCAACTGCGTGCAGATCAGCACGTGAATGTTCTTTTGTTTGGGAACCAACAGTTGTGGAACCCATCGCGCACAAACACGTGTCACATGTAATTTTTTTGTCACCAATGTGTGGGTGGCACCCAATGAAATGTTCAGTATTTCAGAAAGTGTTCTTAAGGTAATTCATTGATCCTCTCTCACGATGACAGCAGCAGTGTTGATGTTTTCTTCCGTTAGAGCAATAACTGGAGCACTGTGTCCACTTCCCTTTGAAATTGATTGTCTCCCTTCTTTAAACATTTTAAACCATCTTCGAGCTGTGCTGTAGGGAAGAAAAGACTCAGCTGAAGATTTGTTGAGATGAAAGCAGAATTTCAAAGCCACATATTGTTCCTCACGTGTTACCTCCATTGCAGCAATAGGCGATACTGAACACATCTGAGCTGAAGATTTGTTGAGATGAAAGCAGAATTTCAAAGCCACATATTGTTCCTCACGTGTTACCTCCAATGCAGCAATAGGCGATACTGAACACATCTGACCTTGCCTGCCTCTCATAGGCGGGAACCAGGTGTCTCAACATTGAAACTATTACGGTGTGTTTGTTGCACATTAAGCTAACAGAATATCATAAGATTAAATTTCAGTGCAAGAAATTATGATCATTCTTTGTATTGATGTCATGTATTGATCTGGCACGGACTAAAGATTTTTGGGTTGAGTGTGCTATTTAAGGACTTGTGTATGAATGCTTTTGGGTTTGTGAAACTACATATTTGTCTGAAGAACCTGTATGTTTGAATTTACTAATTTTGTAAACTAAATGTCTCAACAAAGATGTGATTTACAAAGTATGTAGTGAGTTAATAAAATACAAAAGATCACTGAACTATTTTGTATGTCTGTGCTGATAATTATTAATTTATAAATACAGTTGTCATATTGAAAATTATTATAATTTATGCAAGTTCTTAATTTATTAATGAAGGATGTCATTAGGTCCAGAAAAATTACAGCATCAAAAGCATAGTGTCAAACTTTATAACTAAGCAGGTATAATGGCACAAAAGGCAATAGTAGTTTTGTGTTTCTAAACTTCAGTACCAATTATATTTTAAATTACTTAGTTTCAGTAAAATTAAAACATGTTATTGTAAAGTCTGGAGTCATGGATCTCCAGTGATATGTGTTGACATGTTCACGTTGAATGATTCTCAGTCAAAATTCTGTATTCCATTTTGTAATAAGATTTTCAGGCAGTAGTAACTTCTAATCAGAATGATTTCTAGTAAAATTAAATGTGCTATTGTAATCAGCATGTGAGTAATTGCAGCCTGAATAATGAGTTTGCATAAATTTACACAAAGTGCCATGTGATTAACATTTTGAAAGATTCAAGCATATATTACATATACATTATGCAGAAGAGTAAATTAAAAATCAGTACAACAGAAATAATTATTAGTAGTAGTGGAACAGTAGCAGCTGGTCCCAGCTTGCTATGTTGTAACATACAGTTGTGCTATCGGAGTTCCCTCATCCACTACCAGTCATGACCTGAAGTCACATCCTATGGCTCCTGAGGGGGCTCATGACAGTTATGTACATGCGCAGTGAGCACAGGACCCCCAGCTATTGCTGCAGTCTCTCATCTCAGACTATCTATGCTTCTTTTGCTTACTTCTCACAGTAGCAGCCTTTGATGTTCACCTGGCTATCCCCCAGGTTCTGCATGTCATTTATTTTAAATAACCTTTGGGCTGAAGCAATTTTTGTTCCTCTTCTGGATGGACCTTTATTCTAATTTTTTATGTAGTGTGGACAGACTGTGGAAAAACACCTTAAATAATTCCTACTGCATGCAGTGTTATAGATCACCTGCACATAGTACCTGCATAGTCTCGTACGCTTGAAAGACAACATGGTAGCCAATCTGATGTGGTGAGATCTTTATGTATCCTTTTGGTAGAGGCCCCAACACCACAGATGCACACTGGTGTTCCTGAGCTGCTAGGTCCCAGTGCATGCCACGGATGAGATAAGAGTCTTCCTGGGGCATCAGGACTCCCAGCAATGTCTCTTGTGCCAAATGTTCTTTACTGTGACTGCGTGGCACCTGTGGGGAGAACACTTGACTGGAGCTGGTAGCATCAAGGCTGATGCGTCGCACACGATGCGTACCAAATTAAACCAAAACATTGACCATTCTGACGTGGCTATTTCATCAGGGAGGTATAGAAATTTCAATGTGTGCAGTTATAATACTACTGATTTCCCTACTCTGGCTGCCTTGTGGGTAGGAGGAGCAAGTCAAATGATAGGGATGAGACAATTTATCCAGTATATGATATATACTCAAACAGATGGAGATACTTTTACTGCGACAAAACCATTATTTTCTATGGAACACATTGAAAATAAATTTGAAGCAATTGCGTCTCTGGGAAAAATCCGCAATGGATCGTTATTGGTTAAAGCCTCCACTGCTGCACAGCCTGCAGCTTTTGAGGCATATGAATGAGTGGGTGATATACTAGTGACCAGTGCTCCACATAAAACTGTGAATATGGTCCAAGGAGTCATCTGCCAGAGAGACCTTACCCTCCAGACAGATGAGAAGCTAGGAGCTAATCTGGAGTGGCAAGTCATATATTTCATTCAGCATTTACAAAAATATCCCAAGGATAACCAGACATTCAGTTCTTCTGTAGTTTTAAGATGCTACTGACTTTTAAAGAAATAGTTCTATAACAGCTGTGGATAAGACAAGACACGTTTTCACATCTCCTACCAGTCAGGAACACTAATCGTTGCCAGGAAAATGTATTGTTTTTTATGGTGCTGCTGATAGCTGTAAACAGAGCCCTCTGTTTTTTAAATGGGTCTTCCTTGACTGATTTTTAATACATAGTGACTCAGTGGGCAATCTCCAGGTCATTGACCAACATTACTCTTTACCCTGTGGTCTCTGCTATTCATCACTTTCCTGCTGAATTCAGTCATACTGACTGCTCGATTGTCTTTCTCAGAGTCACAAGTCATGTAGATTTTTCCAGGGAATGAAGTGGCAGAGCGTTTTGCTAGAGAAGCAATCCCCCTCCCTCACTCACTTCGACAATCCCAAGTGCTGATTTTTCGGTGCAAATAAGACCTCTTTGCACTTGAAGATGGAATTACATCTGACTCTAACAATCTCTGCACCATCAAGGACTACTGCTACGTGCCACTGCTCCTTCCGTTCCTCCTGGAAGGAATCAACCATCCTATGTTGCCTCTGCATTGGTCATACCAGGCAAACTCATAGCTTTTGTTACGTAACAAGCCTTGCAGACATTGGCTCATATCCCCCCCCCCCCCCCCCCTTCCTTCTGGCCCTCAGTGCTAATCATTATGTTCTGAATTCCTTGCCTCCAGTATTAGCAGGCAATTCATGGACACTTGATCTGGTTTTCCACTTTCTTCATGAAAGTGGTTTTTATTCTCAGATGTAAGGTTTTAACCTATCTTCAGGGTGGTTGTGGTTGGGGCATCATCCCTCACTGCATCTTGTGTCTGTGGGACCTTTCGTCCTCGACCAGTTAACTCTTTCGTCCCTCTTTTACTGTTTTAATTGCTGTTAGATGCACTTTGCCTCCTTTTCTGCTACTTTTGTTTACCTTTTTAGGGGTAGTACTCTATTGAATAGTGGGCACTCCTTATTCCTTGACTGTAATGGATCATGGGTGGGACAGCTGTGGGTGTGACACCTCTCATTGTGCACAGAGCCCCAGGGACACCCACCTGCTGCTTTGTCTACTTCTCTCATATCGGTTTTTTTTTTTTAATTTTTTTTTTTAATTGACCAACTCATGTCCATTGTGTTTCAGCCTTCTCATTTTTAATGTTCTGAATCTGCTCTACAAAGCATTCTTTGCTCTGTATTTGTCTGTGACGTTCAGTGGGCTGGCAGTGGTTGGATGTGGGCGAGGTCTCTGTCTCCTTGGTCAAGTCCTGGGAGACCCCTTGGCTACTGTGACTTCATGCCTGCATGACCCATACACTTCTCCATAAATACTAGTATTGCCTTCATTGTCTTGATTTTATAGCTCCTCTGTACTTTTGTCATTAGAACACATTCCTGGTGGACATCACTAATTTTGAAATAACTTGGATTGAGAGACTGATGACCTACCTTTTTAGTCTCTTAAACCTCAACCAACAAATCCTAACAAATGGCTCCCAGTACCATGATGCTAGGAGTAACATTACTGTGACTCTCCAAAACATTGAAAAATGGGACCTCTCACCATGTCACTGCCATATTCATTGACAGTAGTCATACAAGTTAGCACAGTTCATCGCTAAACACCATTCATCCGTATTCCATGATTCCTGGTCACAGCACCACTCCGATAGCATAAGTTTGTGTAACTGAGTAAATGGCAGCCTATACCTGGGGGTGAAAATTCCGTAGTCCAGATGTTGCTAGTCTCAGAGCAATGGTATGGGATGATGTAGAACATTGTAGAGAGTCCATTACTTGTTCTCAGAAGACAGGTGCAGATATAAAGGAATTACAATATGATTCGTGCACAATATGGTGATCCTCCCTTCAGATAGTCAGACTTGGTTGACCGGAACCTTGTCGACATCAGGTCACTGTCACATCTGAATGCCTCACGTATCTGGATATTGCGTGATTCAACTGGCTGACCAAATGGGTGCACATAATGAGACCCCTTTCAAACTCTGTCAGGTGCTGATAAATGTTGTCTCACACAAGTACATGGCATATATGTCCTTCACAGTGATCACTCAACAACTGACATGGACTTGTTAGCAACACTAAACACAAATAACACCAATGCACACTTTTTGCCATTCAACCTCTCATGGAGAATTGCAACTCAAATCATTTACATATGTGCTAATGATGTGTATGAAGTTACACTGATGTCTGACCATGCCTTTTGACTTCTTCACTTTTTTGTCATGCATCACATCTTGATGATTCTTCTGTAGATTACATGCCAGTAGCCTAAGCAAGCATTTGTGGGGGGGGGGGGGGGGGAAATTAATTGCAATTTCTTGTAGAACAGTGTCACTAAATTATATGTATATCAGTTAATCAGGCAGGCGGTGAGGCAATTGGTCAGTCAGTTAGTTATTTGCATGTTTCATGGTTCATAGTAGCGACTTCTCACTATGCTATGGAGTCAGTCAGTTTCACAATTGTACAGTGACTCTCTCTCTCTCTCTCTCTCTCTCTCTCTCTCTCTCTGTCCTCCTTTTTACAACCCCCCCCCCCCCCCCCCTCCAACACCACACTCAAATAAACTACACATTCCACAATTCTCCTGTGGAGTAGGAGCATTTTCAAGCATGTATCAGGTATGTTTCCAGCTTGAACTTAATTTTATCATCTACGAGCCTTTTGCTCATGGCTTTACCTGTGTACTAGTTAAACATACATTGCACACAGTGCCTCCTCCTCCCCCAATTTCTGCCCATCTCCTTCTCCCATCTCTCTGCCAGTACACTTATCCCCTGTCTTCCCACCTTGACCCTGCTGCCCTGTCTGCCCACACCTTGTTCCTGCCCCCCTGCCCCCCCCCCCCCCCTCCTCCGCTCTGCACACTCCCTCTCCCTCCAGATCTCTGTCAATAGTCTCCATCCATCTCCTCCTGCCCCAATCACCTTACACCTCCTCCCCGCCCTCTCTCCATCGATCTCCTCCTCCTCCTCCTCCTCCTCCTCCTCCTCCCCTCTGTCTGTCCGCTCCTCTATCCATCTCGAAGTCTCACCAGCAATGCACACCTGGATGAATAGCTCTGCGTAACAGATTGATAAAATAGGCGACACTACTGCAACACACCTGTCATGGCAGGCACCCTACACGTCAAGGGCTGGGAAGCCTTTTTCCATGTGATGTATGGGCTGCGTTAGTGAAACCAGTCGATAAGACAAACTGATAATGCTACTATTACTACTACACAAGAAGACTGTCTTACAGGGAAGCCTATATGCAGGGGCTAAAAAAAGTGGTTGCCATATCTCCACTAGTATTGGAGATCAGAGGCTATAAATACTACAGTGCCAATCCTTGTGAAGTTTGTTTTTTGTGTGCCATTTTTCGTTAAAATTGATCCAGAGGATTTACGTCACTGGGTAGACGATCAAACATTTTTATGTCTAAATACCTCATTTGTTTCTGTGCCACAACAAGGCCAAGTGATAGATAGTGTAAATAATTTCAACTTCTAGTGTTGTATTTATGAGTCTTAACAGTTATTTTGAAACATTGATTGATTGTTGACAACAAACCTCATTAGAGAAATCCGTGAGGCTGTTTTTATATGCCCAACTGTGTAAAGATCTGTCAATAAGGGATTCTAGATGGACATCACATACTATCTTTATCATGGCTCCTGTGGAGCAAGCACTTGCTCCTTGATGAACTAGCATCACTCACCCCCTCCGCCTCCCCCAGATATTAGTGAGTCGATATAAGGAGAATATGTTGACTTTCTTAAATTTTTAGCTCCAAAGTCTTCTATTATATATAATGTAAAAGTTGATGAGCCTAGATGTTTAAGATGACCGGTAACATGTGACTACCAGTTTAGGTTCTTATCAAGATAAACACCTAAGAATTTAGTGGATTCTGGTCCATTTATTATATTATCCTCAAACTTGTTTTTTCTGATTGTGTGGTCATGCCTTGTGCACCACTGAATTGCGCTTACCTGTTTTTCATTTTAATTCATTTACAATCCATTTCCAGGGAACTGGTTGGTAATTTTCATCAAAATATTACTTACGTTTTTCAGTATGGTGATTACTCCATTAGGCTTCATCAAAATACATGAATATTGAACAAAGAGAGATACTTCTGCTTCTTGGGTATATAGGATGTGCATGAATACAGCATAAGGCTTTAATACCTTTAAAACTATGCTAGATATTAACAAATGGTTTTCAACATATGACAACTCATAAAGTTTTGTTTCTTCATTCATACACATCAATGTGTGCACCCTTAATGGCATGGTTAATGTATAGTTGGAATTCCATGTCTCTCAGTGCACTGTTAAAGATCTCCCGAGTGACATGTTCAAATGCCTTGTGAATGCATGCCTTAAAGTCTTGTAGATCCCTAATCTTGGTTCGGTACACCAGATCCTTTACAAAATCCCACAGAAAGAAGTAGAGTGGTGTGAGGTCAGGGGATCATGACAGCCATGGAATTGGAACATCTGGTCCAATCCACCTATCTGGAAACTGTTTCCATAAATGATATTTGCCAGTAGTTGCTTGGGATGGTTCAATACCATGTTCGAAAATTTTGTTGCACTTTGGTGTCGGACCTCACCTGTGTGAACCAGGCCAAATACAGATCTGCTGTGGACTCCACGTTTTCTCAGGTTTTCGTGTTTGATTTTGCATCAAAATTGCATCACCTAGAAGGTTAAAAAAATAATAATAAAAAAATGAGTTTTTGTGTCACACGTGGAAAACCATTTGTTGATATCTAGTATAGTTATAAAGTCATCAGAACCTTAAACTTATGTTTTAAAGCTAATTTATAGACACCCTGTTTTGTGGAAAATCATTTTTATATAACAAGGACAGAGAAGACCCAATATTAATCCCTGTGTTACACTTGCAGTGATTATTCACCAATCAGAAGGTGCCCATTCATTGTGTATACCCCAAAATTTCTCAGTGATACACACTACACCCTTTCATCTAGATATGATGAAAATTGTTCAGCAGCAAGAGTTTTGACACTATAATGTTTGAACTTGTCAAGTAGAGTACTGTGAACAGCACAATCAAATGTTTTGGACACATCACAGTGGACAATATTTTGTTGTTTAAATTTGTTATAATCTGGTCCATTAACTGAAAATTAGCATGCTCTGTCGAGAAACAGTTTTGAAATCCAAAATGAGACTAAATATTTTATTTTGAAAGAGGTATGTTGGGTGGTTGCATACATAATATTGTTAAAATACCTGAGAGATGGTAAGTAGTGAGATTGAGATTGGTCAGTAATTATTTTGTAAAATACCTGAGAGATGGTAATTAGTGAGATAGAGATTGGTCAGTAATTATTTTTACCTGTCTTACCATCTTTTTTGTAAAATGGTCTGCCAGTAGCATAGTTAAGTCTTGAAGATTTTACTTCCATTGGGATCGACAACCTCTTAATGTTTAATAAAAGAATACATTTCCGTCATAGGTTGTATTGTGCTTTATTAAAATCATGCTATTAGCTAACATAAAATGGAATATGATTTTTGGTTTTATGTTTGTAACATAAAGAGTGTGAGGAACACAATATTTAATACTTTGTGTAGTGGATGGGCTTGACAATGGCTCATGGCCAAAATTAGCTAATAGCATGATTTTAATAATGCATAGTACAGCCCACAACGGACAACATATTCTTTATTTATATTTCAATCTGCTATCCCATGACAGCAGTATATTTGCATATGCGACTGTATATGTTGCATGTAAGTGAAGACCAGGATTTCAGTGCATTACTTGAGCTACTGTCAATTCCGTGAGAATTAATGGCTTTGAGGAAGTTAATTACATTGGTTCTTAATTTAATTATCAGGCTGAAGAGTTCTTGTGATTTACCTGTGCATGCTTGCAGTGTTGCTTTTTGTGTGCATTCTCTTTCTTTAATGCTTGCAGTGACCATGCCATTCTTCTAATCTAAGAAGTGATTATTATATATTTGTGATAAATCTCTTTCGTCATCTTCTACTTTCACAGCCTTGTTGGACTATTTCAGGCAATCATTTCTAGCCGTCTTCTTCAGTAGGTTTTCTTTCTGATTTGCCCAGTATCTCTTCATTCTTCCTGATTTTTTTGTCATTCCCTCAGCTGTAAATAACCTCTTCATTATTTTCCATCTGTCTATTTTTTGTTTAAATCTTGTTTTTATGTTTTTCAGTTTTATTAAAGTCTGTTTAGTTTTGTGAATTGCCCAGGATTAATTCTAGCTCTTTCATATTCTCCCTGGAGCCCTTTATCCATCGTACTTGTTGCTTTGTGTCCCAAAAATTCTTTATAATTTTTTTGGGTAATCAGGTTTCTGGTGTCCTCATAATGTGACCAGGAAGAGAGATCTCTCTCTCTCTCTCTCTCTCTCTCTCTCTCTCTCTCTCTCTCTCTCTTTTTTTTACAGTGCGCTGGATTATCATACCATGATGCACAATTGATTAACTTACAAAACTTAGCAGGGTGTACAGTTCAGAAACCATTAAGCAAAAGTGTAAGGTTGCCCAAAGCACTTCAGAGGAAGTTTAAGAAATGTTAATTGGGGAGATGTGCATAATGATCGAAATGCTAATGATAAATGCAACATATTTCTTGATAAATTTGTATCCCTTTTTGAACATTGTTACCCAAAAAAATTACTAAATGTAACACCAAACAGCTTTCAAAGAAACGGTGGATTACTACAGATATTGAAGTATCTTCAGAAAGAAAAAGACAACTACATGAGACAGCAGAAATTAGTGAAGACATAGAAGTAATTTTATACTATAAAAATTATTGTAACATACTGAGAAAAGTTGTCAGGAAATTAAGAAATATGTTTATTAGAGATGAAATTAACAACTCGGGCAATAAAATCAAATCAGTATGGAATGTTGTTAGAAGGGGGACAGGAAAAGTAACCACTGGGATAGGTAGTAGTACTATTAAAGAGAATGAGACAATCTTAACCAACTGTACACAAGTAGCTAATGTACTTAACAACCATTTCTTAAGTGTAGGTGAAAAAAATTGTGAGAATAGTTCAAAAGAAAAAGCCAAGCAGTACATGGAAGAGTCCGTTTTAGAAAAACCTAGTCAGTTTTGAGAAATCTTAGTTAGATTAATTTTCATCTAACAACCTCTTGTGAAAGAAGCAAAATCATTAAATCTTTGAAAAATAAATGTTCTGTTTGAGTAGATGACATCTCTAACAAGATATCACAACAATGTGGGGCAGTTACAGCTGATGTTCTGAGTCACAAATGTAATGCATCACTAACTCAAGATATTTTCCCAGACAGGTTAAAATATGCCATTGTCAAGCCTGTCTACAAACAAAGGGGACACCATAGATGTCAGTAATTACCTCCCAGTATCCTTGATTACAGCATTTTCAAAAATCCGCAAGAAAGTAATGTACTCAAGTGTGATTAGCCATCTCGACCGTAATGGAATACTTAGTAAATCACATTTCAGATTTCAAAAATGCTGTTCCACTGAGACTACAATATACAGTTGCACTGCCCACATAATAGTCTAGAAATAGTAAACTGTCACGAGTAGGAATTTTCTATGACTTACCCAAATCAGTTGAGAAATTACATTAGAGAAATTACAATTCTATGGTATAAATGGATCAGCATGTGAGTAGTTAGTCATTTCTACACATAAGGAAGCAAGAAGTTTCTTTATGTGGTTTAACTGATTTAAGAAAGTTTCCCACTTCATCTAACTGGGGTGAAATTACATTAGGTGTTCCATAGGGTTTGATCTTGGTTCCCCCTTTTGTTCTTGATGTATAGGAATGACGAATGACCGCTCTTCTTAACTGAAACAAGAAGCTAAATTGACACTGTCTGACAATGATACGATCATTATTAATCCAGTAAAAGAAACTCCAATAGAAAATGATACAAATAATGTATTTGGAAAAGTTATTGATTGGTTTTCCGTGAATGGACTTGCTCTGAACTTTGAAAAACGCAGTACATCTGATTATCTACTCAAGGAGCACAGTTCCTTCAACAAATATAACACGTCAACAGAAGTCAATAGCCAGAGTAGAGCATATTAAGTTTTTGGCTGTATATGTAGATGAGACTCTTTGTTGAAAAATTCATATTTTGGGTCTCCTCAAGTGACCAGGTTCAGCAACTTTCGCAATCAGAATAATTGCCAATTTTGAGGATATAGAAATTAATAACCTAACATACTTTTCATACTTCCACTCTCTGATGTCATATGGAATAATATTGTGGGCTGGTTCAACACTTAGGCAAAAAGTATTCATTGTTCAAAAGAAAGTGGTTACAATAATATGTGGGGCTCATAGTCATACATCTTGTAGGCATCTGTTTGAAAGGCTAGAAATTCTTACAACAGCCTCACAGTACATTTGTTCAGTAATGAAATTTGTTCTCAGCAATACTGATCAGTTTAAAAACAACAATGACATTCATGCGTATAATACCAGAAGAAAGAAAGACTTTAACTATCCTCAACTTAACCTGTCTTTGGCACAGGAAGGGGTAAAATATGCTGCTGTAAAACTTTTCAATAAATTACAAGATGAAATAAAATGTCAGACAGACAGAGCGGTAATAGTTTCAAAAATAAATTGAAATCATTTCCCTGGGAAATCTCCTTCTGTACCACAGATGAATTCTTTAATAGAAATAAATAAATCTGTACGTATAATATATGCATTTTGTGCCACTTAAGGGAATGGGGTAGGTAATAAAAAATTTTAAGCTACCCCCCCCCCCCCCCACTTTGATTCATGTGTGCATTTCTTATGCACTTGTCATTTCCTCCTCATAATCATCACTGAGAGATTGATCAATGGAACAAGTAACTAACTACACCACTTCATTTGGCACTATCCACCATTGTCCATCTTTTTGATATTTTGAATTTATGTACATTCTAGCTATTCTTCTCTCAGCTTTTAGGATTTTTGTTGGTTCTGTTTTTCTAGGTAACTTTTAAAAGAGTTTGACTTCCTTATGTCACCTCTGGTTGAACCACCGCCTTGTAATGTTTTAATTTAATTTTGATTGTTAAGACATTTTTTATTGTATGTATACCATGTTAATTTTTGAGCTTTTTATCATTTTGTTAGTTATTACTTGCCATGCACGTTTCTTATCCAAATTGTATGTTAAAATTTCAGCTGCTATTTAAATTGTTTCACTTTCCTGTTATTTACTGTTATGTGGCTGATTATAGGTGGATCTCAGCCTTCTCAAATGATGTGTGAACTCCTGTTTCTTGTGCTGTATTTTGTAGGCTCTTTATAGTATAGTGTGATTATTGATGTCTTCTTCTTAACATAATGTTTTGTAAATATGCCCTCATTGTGACACATCCATCAAATGCAACAGAAAAAATTAAAATTAAAAATCAAAAAATTGCAGAATAGTTATAAAATATTCAAAAGGATATTTTATTCAAATACCAATAAAAAGTGTGATACTGTAAATTAAAAATGTAAAATAGAAAAACATCTGAGCTACGGCAATAATGGTGTTTGACATCAACAAAAATAAGTGCTTTTGGCCAGGTCATTTCTGATTCTTTACTTTTGTAAAGATTAAAAAAAGAAAACTGAGACTTAAAGAATTTGACATTTCCAGTGTTTTTCACAAATACCTTTACAAACATTTGTGGCATATTAGACCAAAATAAAAAAGACCATATAGACATATGTCCAAAACTCCTCCATTTTACACATAATGTAATCGGAGCTTAAGGTCAATACATTAAAGGTAAAAGTCAACAGAAGTGTTTAATCACTAATTAAAATTCATTTGTGATTATCTCATTGCAAGTCACTCCACCTGATTAAGTCATTGTACTGTCAGTGGTGATATGTTGTCATGAAGTCATTTTTATATAATTTGATATTCATATACATTTGAGATTAGTTTGTCTTGAATGTTTCCTCTGTGTAGTAGAGTTGACCTACCTGATGAATGTTCCATCTACCCGAGTTAGGATATTCGTTTTGTGAGTAGGCAAATGTAAGGTCACATGAATGGTAATAAATATGTGGCTATATAAAAACATGTGCTCAGGTAGAATACATCATATGCTGTTCATTGTGGCATTGCTGGAATAGGCTCCATAGCTCTGCAAAATGTGGATTGACACAGATCTACAGTTGCTCATATCCCTGACCAGGAAGAAAGCATTCTGCAGACTGCCTGTCAAAACAAATCCAGGTAGCGGCACATGATTATTCCTTGGCGTGTGATACATGTTGTACTACCACATGGGACAGTTGATGTATTTGAATCATCTCACGCTTGTACAGGGCCCTTGCCTACCAATAATTGAACAGGGAAGATCATTTTCCTGTGACTTCTTGCAAGAGCTGCCAAATCCTTTGTTTGTATCTTCAGTCTTGTTTACAAATGAGGAAACATTTTGAAAAGATGAAATACCAAATTTTCACAAACATTTTTTTGTTGGTGGAACACATCCCATGCCATCAGTCTGACAAGTTGTTGAGCTGCCAGAGTGTTTCAGAACTCTATAATTCTATCTCTGCATGTTGAGTTGTGTTGCTGCACTCTTGAAGATGTCAGTTCCTCTAGATAACATATCTTCTAAGTTTGGTTGAATTTCATGCCATTCTGTTTCCATTTCTAGTACAGGAAATGTTGTGTTTCCATTTGAGACCTTTGGGTCCATAGCTGAAGTGTAGGAAAACAGTCTTACTGTAGGAAATGGTCTTGTCTTCATTGTCTAGTACAGTCTCTGTGTTCATGAAGCTCATTGTAGTCCCAGCAAGCAGCAACCTAAGTCTAATCTGTGTGTGAATGAAAGAGGTATTATTGAGCTGATTATGTTGTGTAGAGTCGAAGGTGATGCCATGCTCATATTCTACATCTACATGACTAATCTACTATTCACACTCAAGTGCTTGGCAGAGGGATCATTGAACCACCTTCAGACTATTTCTCTACAGTTTCATTCTTGTTGGAAAAATGAACACTTAAATCTTTCTGTGCAAGCTCTGATTTTTCTTTTTTTTTATTATAGTGGTCATTCCTCCCTCTGTAGGTCGAAGTCAACGAAATGTTTTTGCATTCAGAGGAGAAAGTTCTTGATGGAAATTTTGTGGAAAAACATTCTGTTGATGAGAAGGGAAGGAAGGTCCAGAAAACTGGAGATGGAATCTAGGCTCCAGGGTGTAGGACAGAGCATTTAATGCAACTCAGTAACGATGTGTATGAGTAAATGACAGAGAAAAGTTAGGAACCCAATTTGACTTTGTTCGGCAAAGGTCCACCACACCTGTCTTCATTGTAGAATTGCACCAAAGCTCCCACTCATCTTGCGGAAATAGCAAAATTTTTCCACCAGCGGCATGACAAACAAATAGTCCTACGAGGGTGGTTTGAAAAGTTCTCGGAATCACCACAAGAGGTCAGCCCTAATGCAATGAGTTGTTTGTGATGTTCATTGGACGGTTGCCTGTAAATATGTGCCATGTCAGTGCTCTTGGAAGAGCACAGTGACGGTGATGTCATTCTGTTGTTCCCAAGTAGTGATTTGCGAAGATGGAAAAAATAGAGATTCGAGCAGTGATTAAGTGCTTTGTAAAGAATGGTATGAAAGCAAAGGACATTCATGCTGATTTCCAGAATACACTGGGGGACTCTGCTCCTTCATATTCAGCTGTTGCCAAGTGGACAAATGAATTTAAACTTGATTGGGAGAGCTTAGATGATGATCCGTGCAGTGGTCTGCCAAGATGTGTCACTATTGCAGAAATTGTTACAAAAGTGCACAAAATGGTCATGGAGGATTGCCAATTGAAAGTGCATGAAATTGCTCACCCTTGCCAGATGTCATCTGAAAGGGTATCTGAAATGAAAAAATTATCTCAATGATGGGTGCCGCGACTCTTGACGCGTGCCGTCGCCATGGCAAAATTACACGAACTAATGTATGAATTGTTGCCACACTCGCCTTATTCACCTAATAATGGCTGCATCAGACTTCCATCTCTTCCCAAAACTGAAAATTTTGCTTAGTGGATGAAGATTCACTTCAAATGAAAAATTGATAGCCAGAGTTGACAACTATTTTGCAGACCTGGAGGAAACTCATTTTAGAGGTGGGATCAAGTGCATTAATCTACAAGGAGACTACATTGAAAAATAAAAAAAGGTTCAGTGATGTAAGCACTTTTTTTTCTATGCTGTTCAGAGATTTTGCCAAACCACCCTCATAAGTTGTGTAGCAGTTGTGAAGAGCATAGTATTTATAATCACTCTCAGCAATATAATGCCAGGATAGACCAAAACCACAATGTGGTCCATTCACTGTTAAGTATTTCTAGAAATGTGGAGAATTATAGATTGAATGAAAAGTGTGTGTCCTGGATTCATGCCGCCCCCCCCCCCCCCCTTTTGCAAATGCCTATAGATTTCATCTACGTAGAAAGATTTTCGTAAAGATTGCCATGTAATGATTTTCTGTAGGTGCCAGGAACCTCAAATATGCAATTGAGCGTAACATCAGGCACTTTACTGGGAACACTCCTCATCCAAATTTCAAGATTACTTTTAGAATGATACAGTAAGTGCTGGGTGAAGTCTTCATTTGAACAAGTAAACACAGGGGTTCAGGTGTTGCCCAAGAGGGTGGGACGATTATGCACGTGTGATTGATCCTCCTCCTCTTACATGCTTGCGTCACATATGAGATGGTTTACATCTGAATTTTTTGGTGAGAAGTTACTTGCAAAGCTAATTTACAGAAAATTTCTGTGTAGCTAGGCATTTTCTGGCCATTCCCTGTAATTTCCAAATTTTCGTTTGGCCTTTTAGCGTAAATGTTTGTTAAAGACAAAGCTGTCAAGAAGCTGTAGGTGCTGTTACAACAATCAGTGGAGAAATGGAAAGGTAGTTTGGACAGTACAAATGGTAACAATTACAATATTTGTACTTCTCTATCAAAAGATACGATTGTTGTGTTAGAAAGATGAGCTTTGCACATCAGTACGTAACAATGAAAAATCTAAAAGCTTTTACAGATATACCATGCATAATTGAACATCATTTGGAAGTCACAGAAATTGAACAGGTACACCTGAATGGATAAAATTTATTATAATATTATTTCCAGCTTAAAATAATGAATGAGGAATGGCAACATACAGACATAGTAGAATAAAAAGTCCTGGGTCACAGTCCTCAGTGAGCTCTTCACTGAGCAGTTCAATAATAAACATTGAAACACGCAAAAAGCATTTCTGACTGTCCACAGGCCTCCCCAATGGGAAAACTTCTCAACTTCTTTAGTGAATGAGAGGGTGTACTAAAGTGAAAAAATAATAGGGAGACTATTGTACGTGTAAGTTTCAATTAATCTCCAATAGATCTGATTGAGGGCACTTTGAGTTAATGCTACCTAGCCTGTGTTTCCTTGTCACAGCAACATCCCCAATAAGAATAGGATGACAGTGCAACGATGGTTGATAATTTGTCTCTAAATCTGTCTGTCTTTCATGAAACAGATGTGTACCCTACAGTGTTTATGTGACCATGATGTCCAGATGGTAGCAATAATGCATCCCCGTCAGTCTGGATTAACTACAAATGGAAAAGTAAAATTCCACAGAATTATAAATGTTATCTCAGTTATACCATTGTGGGAGAATTTACAGTTTGAAGAATGGAAAGTGGTTTATCATGTACACAAAGTAGATGGGAAATTTAATTATTTCCAAAAAATATTTTTACAGCATTAAGAATCCAGGTTTTTTAAAATAATAGCTTAAGGAAAATGACAGTATAAAAAAGAGGGACAGCATGTGTGATAAAGATCATCCTACAATAGGAGCTTTATTTGATGTAGAGAATTAGCTTTAATCAAGGCTTAAAAATGTGCTACAAACACTGTTGCGAAATCTTTCACCACATCATTGAAAAGGTAAAACCATGTACTGTGCACAAAAAAATTTGAAATTCTTGGAACAAGGTAGGAACACTCTGCAGCATTGCTAGGCATTAAGCAGACTCTCTAAGGCAAATGATACTTATCTCCCTAATGACAGCAGCAGTGAGACAGATGATATTAAATTTGATTCATTGACCACAAAATTCAGAGTTCTTCCTAGATGTAGCTGAAAACACAATCACAGAAATCATTAAGTCACTAAAAAGTAAGAATGTGGACCTTGTTCATGTCTCGGCCAAAGTAATAAAATTCTTTGCTGACTTTGTTACCTGTGTAACCAATCAGCGCCAAGGTGTAAGCCCTGAAATTATGCAGTCGTAACAGCTACTTACAAATGTAGAGATAAGCAACTGACCTCTGCCTACGGATGCAGATTCCCCTGCCCTTTACCTACCAGCTACATCCCCTGCGTGCACCTCCACAGGCCACACCATTGTCACCCTCTCCAATTTCCTCATATGCTGCTCTTCCCCCTTTCACTTTGCTTTTTTTCACGTTACCACCATCTACCCACCTAAGATCACTGCTTGCCCTATTGGACCAGCACAGTAGCTTCTGTGAATGACATGCCTAATTTTTGGCATGATAAAGGTGATTGTAATCTCTGTTCACCTAGACAAATAGTGACCAGCGGCTCACGAAACAATCAAAAACATTTTGTAATTTCATTGACAAGAGATCCAGAGTTCCCTTTATTAATTTGTTGGAACAAGGGTTTTTTCATGCCAAAATAGTAAAATAGGCTTTGTACGGAAGAAATTCAATGATATGACTCATATGTAAGTCTGACCCGAAATTTTGTAGTAATATGTATTGAATATTGCAATTTTATGTATATGGCTAGCTTGAAGTTTATGCCACTCTTCCTGGAAACAAGGACATATAAATGAGTTAATGATGATATGAATATAATAGAGGGAAACATTCCACGTAGGAAAAATATGCCACTCTCCCTGGAAACAAGGACATTAATGAGTTAATGATGATATGAATATAATAGAGGGAAACATTCCACGTAGGAAAAATATCATATGAATATAATAGAGGGAAACATTCCACGTAGGAAAAATATGTTTGTGTGTGTATATGTGCGGATGGATATGTGTGTGTGTGCAAGTGTATACCTGTCCTTCCCCCCCCCCCCCCCCCCCCTAAGATAAGTCTTTCCGCTCCCGGGATTGGAATGACTCCTTACCCTCCCCCTTAAAACCCACATTCTTTCGTCTTTCCCTCTCCTTCACCCTTTCCTGATGAAGCAACCGTGGGTTGCGAAAGCTTGAAAATTATGTGTGTGTTTGTGTGTTTTTTATTGTTTATATTGTCTCTATCAACGTACCAACGCTTTCGTTTGGTAAGTTACAGCTTCTTTGTTTTTAGATATATGAGTTAATGATGAGTTCGATTCGTACACCTCTTTTTCTGTGCTGGAAAAAAAAAAACATAACTCTTAGTGAATAATGAAATTGTGAAAATACATTTGTTTTTTCTTTTCACAAGCCTTTGGCCACTATTAATCTACTTCCGGGTTGCTATTCCTATAGGTGAAAAGAGGTAACAGACATCTGTGAGGAGTCAGAATCTGGTTTAGGTGAAAAAGTTGTCTGCTGACACACTCTCCCCCCCCCGTCCCCCCCCCCCCTCTCTCTCTCTCTCTCTCTCTCTCTCTCTCTCTCTCTCTCTCTCTCGCGAGCGCACGTGCGTGCGCGCGTGCGTGCGCGCGTGCGTGCGCGCGTGCGTGCGCGCGTGCGTGCGTGCGCGCGTGTGTGTGTGTGTGTGTGTGTGTGTGTGTGTGTGTGTGTTTTATTATTTTATGCATTATTCTCACTTTAGAAGAGATTTGCCATATTATTTGTTCTAATGACTTTTAATTTTGCCAACAGCACCATCCGTGGTCGCATAGACCAGGTAAACCAGGTTTTGGAGCTGGACAAGCAGTCACTCTGTGCTACGAGGTACTATGCACTGGACAAGTGGACGTCACAGCTTGCAACCCTACATGTGGCAGTTGTCAACAAAATGGCGTAGGAACTACACAGTTTCTCCTTCCCTCCATCCAGATGTTTCCTCTGTGTGAAACTCGCATATGGAGTCTTCATATCTTCAGCAGTGTCATTTCACATAGTAATGATACTCTTCATTTCATCCATTGTTTCTACAGCACTGCTACAGGGCATTTACTTTCCTCCAGAATGTGAAGAAAGATTTTCTGTGATTTTTAAAATGTGAAATACTAGTAAAATGACAATTGGTGTTAAGTGAAGCAACATTAAATTATAATATGTACTCTTGCTGTGTGCATCTGTTGCTGTGAGGGATGACAGAAGCTAAAAACGTGAATTTTGCAGCTGTCACAAACAGTGTGCTTTCTTCCAAAGGAGTAAAAGAAAATTATTTGTCCTTAACATGTGTTGTTACATTATGAATGACCTTTCAGTGTTTGAAGGACTCTTTGGTTAACTTTTATCAGCTAATGTTATTTATATCCCTGTGTGCAAAAATGCTGGTATGTTTGAGTGTACCAAGCATAGTTAACAGGAATTTTGTTGAATGTCTACAAAATTAAATGTGTTTGAAAAGTAACATTTAGCAAATAACCTATGTTTTGTGCTCACAAAGTGGTGAACATTTGAATAGATAGTTTAAAAGAACAGCACTTCAGCTGGCAGTGAAATTGCTATTGATGATGTTGTGTGCCAAAATGCAGGAGTGATGAAATTTTACTATAGTAGTCTGATAATTCGCTCACACACACATGTAGATAGAAACCTGCAACACACACTATTTTATCACAATGTATGGTTTAAGTATCAGCCAAACTATCAGGGATTTAACGTGTGTGCAAACCCCCCCCCCCCCCCCCCCCCCACACACACACACACACACACACACACACACACACACACACACAACTTAAATATTGTTTTATGTGTGTGATGCTACAGGGTCTAACGAGAAAAAAAGAGTAAATGTTAATTCCATATAACAAGGGTAATACGATTAATTTACAAAAAAAGTTGCAGGGAAAATAAAAAATGTTTAAAGATTAGCACATATTGTGTAACACTGTACGACGACAGACAGTAAAAATATGTACATAAAATAAATATGTACATAAAATTAAAAATGGGAAGCAGCAATCATAAAAAAACTAAAGATCAGTGACTCAATAGTTCATTATTGTTGTCTCCCAAAATATAGTCAGCAGATTATTATTATTATTATTATTATTATTTCATTAAAATATGGCACCTTTCCACACTGGAAAGCCCCACAGCTAAACCCTCATCATCCTTACCTTCTCACAGACTAAAAACATAATTTTCATTTTTCTCTCCATCCCCCTTTTTATTATTATTACTATTATTATTATTATTATTTATTATTATTATTATTATCACTATGAATTCAATACTTTCATTCTTTGAACTTCACACAGGAAACAAATCTTGCCTGGTAAAACAGACTACCTACTGGCTAACTATTGACATACTTAATCACAGTTCACACATTTGTTCTTTTCTTTCATGATAATTAAAAGGAAAAACTGTAATAAATGCCTGATTTCAATTTAACATTAATATAAACTGGGAAACTGGCAAACTGTGTCTGTGGTACTCAGCAAGCTGGGACTTATTGGATCCATGTTTAGAATTATACCCGCCAAAGATAAACTCGAATGTATTTTCTCTCTTCCTAACTAAGCTTCATTACTTCATAGAAAAATCATTTAACAGCTCTTTACTTCAAAATACCCATGTGCTACCTTTAGCCAGCCCTAAAATAATAATTGAAAAGTGGGTTAAATTTCATTGCAATAGTTTCAAAAAAAACAATGGTCATAGCTGTCGTTTTTCTTATACTTCCTTTCATTATAAATATATCATAATATTACTATTATGACAATAGAGAATTACCTGCCACTATATATCTTCTCTGTTTGGTGAGTAACAATCCATCCATTTTGTACTGTCATCTTCTATGCTTATAAATCACAATTACTTTGTGTGTGTGTGTGTGTGTGTGTGTGTGTGTGTGTGTGTGTGTGTGTGTGTGTGCACATCTATTGTTGACAAAGGCCTTAATGGCTGAAAGCTTTATTTGTGACAGTCTTTTTGTTGTGCCAATCTGCGACTCAGCATATCTGCTATATGGTGAATGGCAACTTTCCGTTTCATAATATTGTTACAGCCCACACTGGATGAGAACAAGGTTTCAATATGGTGTTGTCTAACTTACTATTCTGCACTTGGAAGAGAAAGGAATGGAATTCATAATAATTAGAATGCATGGTTTGTTATGCCATCTGGACAATCAGGCACAGGACTGCAGTAGCACTTGCATAGGCAAACTTTCATACCTGTGCAGAAGCATCACAATCTTTACTACTCAAAGGGAATAGATACCTGTTAACACTTTCATGGTGTGTGCAGAGTGCAAAATTTATTGCAGTGGTGTTTCAGCATGGTGATTAGGATTTCTCACAAGGGAACCTCCCCATCGCACCCCCCTCAGATTTAGTTATAAGTTGGCACAGTGGACAGGCCTTGAAAAACTGAACACAGATCAATTGAGAAAACAGGAAGAAGTTGTGTGGGACTATGAAAAAAATAAGTAAAATATACAATCTGAGTAGTCCATGTGCAAAATAGGCAACATCAAGGATGGTTGGAGCACAGGAGCGCCGTGGTCCCGTGCTTAGCGTGAGCAGCTGTGGAATGGGAGGTCCTTGGTTCAAGTCTTCCCTCTAGTGAAAGTTTAATTTTTTATTTTCAGACTATTATCATCTGTCCGTTCGTCCGTCCGATGCGATCACTTTTTTGGGAGTGATTATCACATCCACAAGAAAACCTAAATCGGGCAAGGTAGAATAATCTTTTTACCCATTCGCCAAGTGTACAAGTTAGGTGGGTCGACAACATATTCCTGTCATGTGACGCACATGCCATCACCAGTGTCGTATAAAATATATCAGAGCACTTGCCCGCGAAAGGCAAAGGTCCCGAGTTCAAGTCTCAGTCTGGCACACAGTTTTAATCTGCCAGGAAGTTTCATATCAGCGCACACTCCGCAGTAGAGTGAAAATTTCATTCTAGAAACATCCCCTAGGCTGTGGCTAAGCCATATCTCCGCAATATCCTTTCTTCCAGGAGTGCTAGTTCTGCAAGGTTCGCAGGAGAGCTTCTGTGATGTTTGGAAGGTAGGAGACGAGGTACTGGCGGAATTAAAGCTGTGAGGTCGGGGCGAGAGTTGTGCTGGGGTAGCTCAGTCAGTAGAGCACTTGCCCGCGAAAGGCAAAGGTCCCGAGTTCGAGTCTCGGTCCAGCACACAGTTTTATTCTGCCAGGAAGTTTTTATATCAGACGTGTTTTCCTGTGGAGGAATCGGTTGACCTATGACCTTGCGATCAAATGTTTTCGGTTCCCATTGGAGAGGCACGTCCTTTCGTCTACTAATCACACGGTTTTGTGGTGCGGTCGCAAAACACAGACACTGAACTTATTACACTGAACAGAGACGTCAATGAACGAACGGACAGATCATAACTTTGCGAAAATAAAGAAAGTAAATTTTTCACTCGAGGGAAGACTTGAACCAAGGACCTCTAGTTCAGTAGCTGCTCACACTAACTACAGGACCACGGCGCTCTTGAGCTCACTCTCTCCTTGATGTTGCCTATCTTGCGCATGGACTACTCAGTTTGTATATTTTGCTTATTTTTTTCATTGTTCCACACAACTTCTTCCTGTTTTCTCGATTGATCTGTGTTCAGTTTTTCAAGATCTATCCACTGTGCCAACTTATAACTAAAGGGGGGGTGCGATGGGGAGGTTCCCTTGTCAGTGCTGAATTGTCAGTGCTGCACACCATCTGACATTTCTATCACCTTCATTGTAATTATTTAATTGTTTGAAAGAATTAATAGCTTTTTGTTCAGTAGAAATATTTATAGCAAATTATTTCATTATGAAACAGTTTCTTGTTTTTTGAAATATGAAGCAATGCGCGATTCAGTGCTGTAGCTTTGTTCCCACAAATGTATCTTGATTGTAGGCCCATCTTTCGTTTTACCATACACAACACATGCTCTTGTTGAGATTTGAATGTCAGCTATTTCAAATGGTCTTGAGAGTGGCAAATGTGCTAATTACCTCTTTCACAGCATCCATGGACATTTTGCTTCAGACCTTAATCTCTCCTGCAGCAGCATACGGGTTAAGATGAAAACTAGAACTGAATTTTCAGCATTCTTAAATCTATGATGTAGTTTTCATTTCACCCTAAATAAATAGCCCAAGGCACATAACATAATATGCACATATAGAAAGCAATTGCTGTCATAGTCCATTGTAAAAGTTAACGTGTAACTGCATGTCTAGTGCAATATTTCATATCAAACTCTGTCTTATTCATATGCATTTTTGAGTCAGGAACACAAGTTACTTCAAGCCAATCTAATTGAAGGAAATTACAATGAATGTTTGCTACATGTGGAACCCATTGGAGCTTGCTGAAGGGGTTGAGAACAATCTCGAGCATTAAACAGAAACAAAGAGGATGTAGCAAACAGAATTATTAAACAGAAAACTTAAACCTGATTTTATAATGTAGAAGATAAGAGGAGTGGCAGTGAATCCATTAAATCAGTAAAGCTCTCAAATAGAAACTGTGTGTGAATTCAGATGTTAATCTTCTTCTATATATATAAAACAAAGTCGGGTTTGTTACAACACTTATAACTCGAGATCTGCTGGACCAATTTTCATGGTTTTTGATTTGTTGGATTTGTCTCTGCCCCGAATAGCAGAATACATCTTAAAAATAATGAAAAATTGACGATTAAAAATTTTCATGGGATTTGATTTGTTGGATTTGTCTCCGCCCTGAATAGCAGAATACATCTTAAATATAATGAAAAATTGACGAATACTTGAATATAGTGAATATTGTGTGCCCCACATTTCGTGCAGCATGTCAAGAGCTGAATTTGCTTGAAAACGATACTCATTGGGACACGACAATCGCTGAAGCAATTATTTCTGCATCTCCAAGTCAGATACACACATTATTTGCTGTCATCATTTCGACATGCTTCCCATCGAACCCACGTGACCTGTGGAACAAATACAAAGATAACATGTCAGAAGACATTTTATATCGAATTCGTGTCAGCTCAAGAAATCCCGATCTTGAGGAGGTGAATGAGGAGATGCATAACCAGGCTTTGCTCTTGATCGAAGATATGTGTTACCTCATGTGCGGCAGTTTGTTAGTTAGGTTAGGAATGCCAGAGCCAGATCGCGGAATGAATGACGCATTTAATAGAGAATTGGAACGTGAACGTGAATATGATCCACATAAACTAATCCAATCAGTTCAAACGAATGTACCACTGTTGAATCCTAAGCAGAAGGAAGTCTATGATACACTGATTAATGCAATTGATGATGGAAATGGTGGCTTATTTTTTTTGGATGCCCCCGGTGGAACTGGGAAGATATTCCTCATGTCATTGATTTTGGCCACTGTACGTGCGAGATCCGAAATTGCGGTAGCAATTGCTTCTTCTGGAATAGCGGCCACATTGTTAGACGGATGCCGTACGGCTCACTCAGAGTTAAAATTGCCGTTAAACTTTCAAACTACTTAACAACCGACATGTAACATTTCGAAACACTCCGCAATGGCCAAAGTTTTAGTAGCATCAAAAATCATCATATGGGATGAATGCACAATGGCGCACAAACGCGCATTGGAAGCACTAGACCGAACATTAAAAGATCTGCGCAATGACTCGAGATGTTTTGGTGGTTCAATGATTTTATTATCTGGCGATTTCCGACAAACACTACCAGTAATTCCAAGATCTACTGCTGCCGACGAAATAAACGCTTGCCTCAAAGCATCAAATCTATGGCGATATGTAAACAAACTTCAACTGTCTGTAAATATGAGAGTTGCATTGTTGAACGATCTATCTGCTGATGAAGTCTCGAAGCAATTGCTGACTATCGGTAATGGCCGCGTTCCTGTTGACGAATCGAGTGGTTTGATTTCATTTCCTCCAAATTTTTGCAATTTCGTCTCATCAAAAGACGAGCTTATCAACAAAGTATTTCCGGATATCATTGCTAACCACAAAAATACTAAATGGTTAAGTGAGTGAGCAATTTTGGCGGCTAAAAATAAAGATGTAGATGACCTCAATTTTGTAATTCAAAATCAAATCGTAGGTACTCTGTATTCATTCAAATCTATTGACTGTGTAACAAACGAAGAAGAAGCCACTAATTATCCAACTGAATTTTTGAACTCCTTGGATGTGCCTGGTTTACCACCGCACAATTTACAACTGAAGGTTGGCTCAGTAGTCATCATGCTTAGAAATTTAAACCAACCAAAACTGTGCAATGGAACGCGTTTGGTGATAAGAAAACTGATGAGCAATGTGATTCACACGTCGATACTTAAAGGAAAATTTAAAGATGAGGAAGTTCTTATTCCAAGGATTCTGATGATCCCAACAGATATGCCCGTTGAGTTTAAACGAATTCAATTCCCGATTCGTCTTGCCTTCGCCATGACGATCAACAAATCACAGGGCCAATCCTTGACTATTTGTGGCCTCAATCTAGAAAATGCATGTTTTTCTCATGGTCAATTGTACGTGGCATGCTCACGTGTCGGCAAACCAACCGCATGATTTGTTCTTGCGCCTGACCAAAAAACAAAGAATGTCGTTTACCACAAGGTGCTTGAATGAAAATCCGATTAATGAATTAATCAGAGTGTATCCCAACCTGCACAACATAGTTTTCAATGATTTTTTTCTGACATGTGTTTGAAATACTTAATTATTATTATTTTTTTAATTTTTATTCTCATTCTGTATGTATTCATCATCATTCATCAAAATAAAATACTTTTATATTTCTATCTATATTAATATTATTTTGTATCATTGTATTACGTTCATCAAAGCCTAAATTAGTTCAGCTAAAAGGTAACACGACATTCATTGACTGTTAGGCGGTACGAAGTTCGCCGGGTCAGCTAGTTTTAAATATATTGTTGAACTGTAAAGAAATATTAACATACACATCAACAGGTTTAAAATGTTCTGAAATAATAATAAATCAGCTTTAGCTGGAACTGGGATCTGCAATAAATAAAATTAAATGTAAGTTACCTATATTTCAAAGAGACAGTGTGCGAACATGTGGAAAGAGTTAATGTTGACTACAAATTGAATGTCCAACAAAGCAGCTCAGCAACTTTTTGCTACTTTCTTGTATAGTACAAATAACAAAAACACTGTGGTGATTGGAATACAATAAATATTGTTCCATTTCCTGCTTATGTACAAGGTGTACAACTTTGCTTCCACCGTTTTTCCCCAACATTTGACGCTTTAATGAAACAAATTGGTTACAGGTGTATCATTCAAAGTATTTTCCATCATTGGTCACTACTTTCTCCCATCTTTTGGGCAGTCAAAAAAATTGTTCATCTTTTTAAGCGGTCCACGAATCGATCCAATTTGTGGATTCTTCATAAGATCGGAAATGTTGGTCAGCCAAGCCATGCGCCATTGATCTAAACAGGTGATAGTCAGAGGGAGCAATGTCTGGAGAATACGGTGGGTGAGGTAGGACTTCCCATTTTAACGTTTCCAAGTACATTTTGACCTCTTTTGCAGTGTGGGGTCAAGCTTTGTCGTGCTGCAAAATCACTTTATCGTGTCTCTCGCTGTATTGTGGCCTTTTGTCTGTTAATGCTCTGTGTTTAGGGTTATTGTAATGAACCCATTTTTCGTCTCCAGTCACAATGCAATGCAGAAATCCCTTTCATTTTTGCCTCTAAACATAACTGTTCACAAACACACAAACGCCGTTCAATGTCTCTTGGTTTCAGCTCACACGGGACCCAAGTTCCTTCTTTCTGAGTCATGCCCATAGCCTTGAGACGTTTTAAATGGCTTGCTGTGTCACTCCCACTAATCGTGCCAATTCTTCTTCAGTTTGATGCGAGTATTCACTCAGCAATGTCTCCAATTCTGCATCTCTTCCACCACTATGCCAGTCTAAGATGTTAAAATCACCATCCTTGAAGCGTTGAAACCTTTTAAGACATGTTCTTTCACTAATGGCGTCCTTGCCATACATACTGAGAGCATTCGATGAGACTCAGCCGCTGTTTTCTTGATATTGAAACAAAACAGTAACACCTGCAAATGACAAAAATTAGGCTCGTATACTGACATTTTCAATCAAGAACAACTTTATGATGCAGACACAAATCGACTAATGTTTGAATGAGGTTATGTTGACCAAGGTCCAAGCTAACTTCCTGATGTCTGCAATCTGTTTCTTTTGACTGCTACTTACTGTTGTCGCTACCTATCGGCAGAATGTGGAAGGAAAATTCCAGAGAAATCTAAACCTTTAGAAAGAAACCGAATAAAATGGGATGTTTTATCCTTGTCAGTCTCAAGATGAACACATGTACACTCTGTGCCTTTGCAGTGTAGTTCATAGAAAGACATTCTTTCTGAACTGAGATCTGATGTGCATAGCTGTGTTCTTCCTGCAGTTTTAATGTCTTATCACTAAGTTTCATAGAGAGTTCACTGTATCAGATTTCATTATACTCTGAAACGTTCATGCCTCAAAGATGTTGTCTTTTTGAAACACATGACAGAATTGACAGATTCAGCATTAGTTCCTTAGTAGAATTATTTTTATTGTTTCTCAACCAATAAGAGAGACCAACGGAGTGATGTGTGTGTGCATTTAAGACTATAGTAGAGTAGTTTCAGTAGCAATGATTGTTGAATTTGAAGAACACATATGTCTATCTCAGTTATTACTCATAAAGTATCAGTCAGGAGTGTTTATGATCACTTTCTAAATTACAATTTACACTTTGTGATGCTGCACTAAAGTACAAGACCCTTCAAATTACTTTATGTGAGACGTACTGCTTCCATGATATAATGCACATAGCTCATGGATTTGACACACAGTTGCAATCTTGTATTATTATTTGTTGACATAGCAGTACAGTCCTTTATTTGTTACATCAAACTTTGCCTATTTTTGTTGGGATTTTCACATCTCAGCTCTAACAGCATATAACAAAATTGTGTGGGGCAAATGATTTTAAATTCCCTACAAGATGATGATGATGATGATGATGATGATGATGATGATGATGATGATGATTCATCATAAAAGCATTGGTGTGACTGATGAGGAGACATGAAGTAAAGATTAATCAATTGTTTGATAAATCATCTGAATGATATTGATGCTGATGGTATATCAGTTGTAAAATATTTACATTGTCAATACATCAGGTTTCTATACATCAGAAAGAGTCTTTCTTATTTAAAATGGGTTGTAATATTCGAAAAAGGAATTTAATATTGTTTAAATTTGCCCTATAATAGAGGTCTGTCATTGTTGATTTAACAAATTAATTAAAAAAGTTTCTTTACTTTTTGTAAAATATGATTTGGCATTTTCTTTGCTTTTAAATGAAACAAAATCAATAGAGCTGGTTACTTATATTAATTATACAATGGTTCTAAATTGTATTTTGAAATCACCAGCATTGACATTTTTTAAAGCTCTGTTTAGTATCTTAATTCAGTGTTAGCTGGAAGAGACGATATTCAAGAATAGTGTCAGTTTACATACAATATGCACACATCTTAAATAATTTTAAGATGTGCCAAAAGCTGTAGAACACTGAATTTTAAAACTGAGAAGGGTCTTCTTCTTCCTTCTTTCTCTCTCCTCCCCCCCCCCCCCCCCCTCTCCCTCCTACAGAAGGTCTCATTTCTCTCTTTTAAATGTAATGGTTACACTTTTTTTATGCGTATATTCTCACTTAAATGGATGAAATATTCTCATTTCCTATATTTTTGAGCAGTCCAATCAAAAATTAACCTTTGACAAGAAATTACTACACATACCATTTCTTGTTTTGCTGCTGTTGCTACGTTTGAAATTAACCCCTTTGCTGGGACATAATAAGTAACACCCCCCCCCCCCCCCCCTGCCAAATGTCTCCGTGCATCAGTATTATAATCCATGCTTCATTACACTTAGTTACTTGCGTCACACTCAGTGAAGAATCAACTTCATCAGCGGCCATCCACCAATTATTCACACATGCAACACTAGATGGACTTAACTGATCAGTGGGACTCAGCAGGTTGAGACACACAACCAAATTTAGACAAGTAGAGGAATTACTGACTTGGCGATAGGTATATATGGGGTTGACTGACTGGGCAGCTATGTTATAGAGTGAAGGACATGAAAAAGTATGATCCATACAGTCCAGTCACATTAATGTGACCACTGCCTACATTTGACGTCAAAAGTGCAATAGCCACTCAGAGACAGCTGGTGGCAGCACTAGCAGTGGAGGGTATATAAAGCATGTCAGGCAGGAGGTGGAAAAAAGTGCAGTTGTTGCCATAATGTGGGAATGGAGCAATTTATCTGATATCCATAAGGGCATGATCATTTTCTTTTGGGCTAAGGGTGGAAGAATTTCTGAAAGAGCTAAGTTTGTAAAAACTATTCACGTGCCACCAAGGGGAAAGAATACCACGCATTGCAAAATGGCACTATTCAGAATTGGCACCAAGGCAACTTGATATACAGGGGCCATAATTGACAAGGGTAATAGATGGCTATGGAGATCTGTAGGGGTGAACAGATATGCAATTGTTGAGCAACTGACTACTCAGGTCAGTGTCTCCTCAACACTGCACAGTTTCTCTTGTTTGCATTCAGTGAAAGTTGTTGCGTATGGGCCTCCACAGCAGGTGCCTGGTTCACGCGCCCGTGTTGGCTACTGTTAATCAGTGATGAAGGCTGGAACTTGTATACCAATACCGCTGAGTTGCAACAGGTGGCCTTTTCAGATGAATCGTTTTATGCTCTATCTGGCAGATGGCCATTGGCGTGCACAGCGTGAGATATCTGAAAGCAAACACCCTGCAACGATCATCGGATGGGTCCAGGGCAAAGGCGGGAGCATTATAATTGGAGGAATGTTTTTGTGGCATTCCCTGGGTCATCTCGTCATTCTGGAACTCACAATGAATCATGACAAATATGCATCTTGGGGTGTATTTTTTCTTTCTGTCCTGCTGTTGTTTATTTTGTAAGATTTGTGGTGGGTCTTATACCAGCACTAGCGAGAAGTTGCTTCCCTGGCCGATATAACAGGACAATGTTTTGACGACCCCAATACACCGCCAGATGGAAGTAGTATTACCTACATCCTCTCTTCTCAGAGTGGTCCAGATCCTTTGGTGCCACCTCCCTGTCAATCCAACTGCGGTGAAGATCCCCGGAATGCTTCCGCATGTTCTCTCTATTGTGCTACTAAATAAATAGCCACTCTTCTCACAAACAGGGGTACATTTTGCCTAACATTTGCAGTATTACTTTCCACAACACAACTAACAATTGCTACAGTAATACCACTCTCTTGAGTACATTCAAATGTCTGTACATACATACTGTAGGACATGAGAGAAAAACCAGAAAACCAACTACTGCTCTTCAATTGTTCATTATGCCCTTGTTGGTGCATCATTTACTCTATGCCTCGGATTCAGGCACTTGCTGCACCATGGCATAAATGACTCTTGGATGACCAGTGGTTGTAGTACCATTTCTACTGGTCCCCTTCTCACTGGCTCCACCACTGCACCACATTCACTGCATACAAGAAAGGGAACACACACAGTTTCCCTTTCCCACTACATATCCTTATTCAATTTACTCAAGAGCATCTCTTGTCGACAGCTTTCCAGTGGTGCATTGGGATGTCTATAAATATCCCAAAACACTACATATCCCTCCGCTCAGACAAGAGATCTTGTGCTTAAGTCTCTAGTTACATAAACATTTCTAATAACAATTCTATTATTATAATTATCCTACTCTTAGATCTTTAAGCTGCCTTTATATTATCTCCCCAACATAACTTTTTATAATCATTAATGGTCACTCATGACTATGTTCATTCTACTTTGTTCCAGTTTGGCAGGATTCATTCATTTTCTTCATACTTGCAATGTTATTTCTCATATCTTATTACTTTCTTTAATTGTATGGCTATCATTGCTAGATCAGCCGAAGTTCTTGAGGAACATGCATAGTAATACAAACATATTACTTGTCATTAATGTTATTCTTAAGTTCTTTTTATTTGTGATCCTCTTGACCTCATAACTAATTACCTGTTTTCGATTTAAGACAATTTTACTATCTATCAACTGGATACTTTGAGACATTTATTTTTGTATGCTTAGACATAATAATATTATTCCTCTTTAAATAGGCAATTCAATATTAACCTTCTTTACATAGGTAGCTCATCTTTCATTATTGTACTGATTATAAACTTTCAGAGTTTCCATTGAACTGACATCTAGTTCTTCTCTTTTTAGAGAACTTAACTTCCTTAATATCCACCTTCCAAGAGTACAGACTAGTAATCCAAAGCCTTTGTGCGCAATTATGTTAAGGTGTAATTGGCTCGACCAGTGCACTCAAATCCTTTCACTTCTTTACTATAAACAATTGGGAAAAAATCTCTTGTTATTTATAACCAATTTTAAGAATAATCTGTGGATTATCCTTTTAACAAAACTTATCCTCACTTTCACCAAAGACCACTTCTGTGTATTATGTTTCTAAGTACTGTAAAATATTTCTATTTGATTCAATGTGGTAGTGTCCCATATTAATTCCTATTCTACTATAATGCAGGTCATTCCCTTTCTTGATGCCCCTGCCTGCACAGTATAGGTCAACCTTTCTTAAGTCTGCCTATGTGCCTTTTATTCGTCATTCCTAATTAGAGAGTACAATCTGCATTTCAGATATATTTATATCTTCCATTACATTTCCTTCTACTTTTTCCCATATTACTTTGAGGTTCCCTTTTGACTTCCATGTCTGTACTTTATTTCAGGTGTTAAGCCTTTTGCTTACAACCTTCTTCATTTTCAACTCGTAGATTACCAATTCAAAATATTACTGTTTCTTCTGCCCTCTTCTATTAATCCATTTTCTGTACCTGTACCCTATCTTTCTATTTGTCATCCTATTATTACAGTCACGTCAAATACTATTTAGTACTTTGTTTGTTTTGTCCTCTCACCCATTCCTAATTTATGACATGATAATTTTTAATTTAGTTATTGCACAGTTTAATTACATTTCTTTAGTTTGTCAGTATTATATAAACCTTTCTCCTGGGCAGTTTGTGGGTCAATTAAATAGTATGCTCTCGGGTGTGGGCTATTCATGATCTTAAATGATCTTGCATATTTCATAAAAAATTTCTGAGTTTCTTTTTTAAGATTAGAGCTATGATGTACGTCTTTTACCAACAAAAGATTGTTTATTTCAAATGTTGGGTTTATTGCTGATGTATTATAATTTCATAATCTCTTATCAGTGGATCTACACAATTGATTTTGTACTATTTTGTCTAAGTTAGTACTTTCTTCTTGCAGTACCTCTAGCCATTTGAAGAATTTTAGTAGTGGTTTCCCCATAAATTTTCTTCATAGTATTTCTACGGAGACAGTTCTGTTGACAAATGGGGTAGTTCATTCAAAACCATTTGAAATTCTGGCACTAGTTTTGCCCAAGTTGTATGTCTCAGTGAATAGTGAGTTCTGCATAAACATGCTATCTCTTTCATAACCCTTTCACATGGATTCGATTTTGGATTATGTTTTGATATTGTGACCTGCCTTACATTCTCTTTAAATGATTGACTCACAAACTGTGAACCGTTATCCGTTAATAATCTCTTTCGTTTTCCTACCTCTAAAAATATTTGCGCATATAGTTTATAACTGTCTCTGTGTTAGTGTGTTTAATTGGATATGATGTAACATATTTAAACCAACACATTAATAAATCATAAATATATTTGACGCCCACTTGGCTTGTTGGTAGTGGTTCATAAAAATCCGAAGCTGTTAAATCATGTAAAGCTCTAGATATTATAGGATGCATTGTGTAATGTGTTCCTTTATAATTTTCCTTCACCTTTTGACAGACTTGAGAGGTTAATAGTAATATTACAACTTTCTTACCTAGGTGTATAAAACGGTAAAACTTTATTATATGTTTTATATGCTTCCTTATTCCAAAATGCCCATAACCTTTATGTATAAAACAAATTAAATCATTTTTTGCACACTCAGGTACACATAATTTCCAGAATGATATATTTGTATTAGCTCTCCAAAACAATACTTGGTTGAACAGTGTCCAAAATTTGTCTTCTGTAGGTGGTAACTCATTTTTCTCATACTTTAACATTTTAAGATTTAACTCTTTTTCGTCTTTCATTCATTGCCTGATTTTATTAGCTAATACACGTACTTCGTCTTTCATATAGCTTATTTTCATAAAATTTATATTAAAAATTGTTCCTGGTCCAGTAGTTCTCTGAGAATTACTCATTCCTAACGGCATTCGTGATAATGAGTCTGGCATGCAATTTAATGTTCCCTTGGTGTATACTATTTGTATCTGAAACTGTTGTAAAAACAATACCAACCTCATGAGCCTCATATGTAATAAACGACTTTCCATTAAAAATATCAATGCTTGGTGATCTGTATAAATAACAGTTTCTGAACCCCAACTCAGTGTTTCAGATTTCTTTAATCTCCATACCACAGCAAATAATTCTTTCTCCGTTGCAGTATAATTCAGCTCATGTTTGTCTAGGCTGCGACTAGCAAAAGCAATGGTTTTACGTTCTCCCTCTTGCGGGTCCCATTTCCCTTGAAGTACTTCTACCACTATGCCATATTCTGATGCATCTGCTGCGATGCCAAATGGTTCGCAAAGACTTTGGTTTAAAATAGGAGCATTTACTAGGGTATCCTTTACTCCCTGGAATGCATTTTATGCATTTTCATCCCATACCCATTTTGCCTTTTGCTTTAATAGTGATAGTAGATGTGGGTTATTCGTGACTTGTATACATTGACCACAAAATCCCGCTAATCATAAAACGGAATGTAACTGATTCACATTGTGTGGATCTGGACAGTCTTTAATTGCCTTAATGCGTTTTGGATCTTGTTTCATTCCTCTTCTTCTTCTTCTTCCGTATCCGGATGCACCAATTATATCTTCCCTTCCCAGTACTTAGCAACGTAGTTTGCTTTGTCATTGACTTTCAAAATATCATCTTTAGTGCATGTTATAGACATATCTGGGCAAATCAATAGGTGGTCCAAGTCCTGTATTGCTCCGCATTCACACCTATCGCTATCACTGTAACCTCATTTAAATAGGTTTGATTTACACCCAGTTACTCCAGTGCGCAGCCGGTTTAATGACCTCCAAGTTGTAAAAGGTAGTTGAAATCCTGCAGATCCCTCCTCAAGTAGTTCCATTGTGGAGTGTGGCACCATTTCTTCCTCTTATTCCTATGAGATGTCCCAAGAATTTTAGTTCCTCTCGCCCAAAATGTGATTTAGTGAGCTTAGTAGTCATTCCCTTGGTATAAAATTTGTCTTGTGTTCTTGCAAGTAAATCACAGTTTTCCCCCCAGGTTTTTGAAACAATAAGTATATCATCTACGTAAATCAATAGCTCTAGTAACAACTTTCTCCCTAATGCTTGATCTAATGCTCTTATAAACACAGATACTGGTATGTTTAACCCAAATGGTAAAACTTTAATCTGGTATGAATTTCCATCATACAGGAATGCAGTATAAGGTTTAGATTCTTTAGCCGATTTTGTCTACCAGTACCCATCTGTGAGGTCCAGGGAACTAAAATAATTTGCTTTTGCAAAATGAGCAAGTAGTTCGTCAGTGCTTATGGGATGATCTCTCTCCAGTTCAGTGTGATGATTCAAGGTTCTTGCATCTAGTACTAGGCACACATCTCCTGTTGCCTTTCTGACAACTAAAAGTGGATTGTTGTGTACTTCTTTCTATATATTGTTATCTACCATTTTATCTATTTCCTCCTGTAAGGTCAGTTTTATGTCGGCAGGTACAGTGTAAGGTCTACAGAAAAAAGGTTCCTTGTTTTTAATTTTAAGACTACACACATAATCTTCTATATTCCCTGGTTAGTCTGAAAAAACATGTGAATATCTGCATAATATTCCACATAGCTCTTTCTTTTGAGTAAGGTTTAACGGTAGCGATTCGTAAGCCATTGCATACAAATCAGCTTTATTTGCAGTTTGTTGTAGATTACTTACATCCTTCTCCATTGAACTGATATTCACTATTAACTGTAAAGTAGCACTCCAATTTAGTCCTTGACAGCAATCTGTCCTAAACAAGATCTCTTTATTATAGTTAAGAACCACTCTGAAAGTCTATTACTACTGCATATTTCACTAACCAATCTACCCCTAGTAATGCGTCTTTATTTTAGGGACTATTAACATGGTTTGTTCAAACACCAGTTGATCTATTTCAAAAGTAATCCTTGTTTCCCATTTCACTACATTGCTCTTAATACCTGTAATACCTACAATATGTACTCCTGTAACAGGTAACTTAGGAAATTCTTTTATTCTTCCACTTAATAGCCATTCCTCCGAAATTATTGATACTTTGCTACCTGAACCAATGTAAATTTCCACTCCTTTATTGCTTTTCTTCCAAATACAGTTGGTTTGCGTTACACATTTTCTAAATTTTCCTCTTCTGCTAATAACCAATTGTTAATAGGTGATATTTTACTTTAAGCAATGGTTTTACTTATATATGGACTGAGTATTGTTCTGTGACATCCTGGATTCTAGCCCTTGGCCCAGGATTGTTCTCATTTTTTGTCGCTATGACTAGATACCGGTTGGAACTTTCTTCAGTCATAAGCTGATTTGCTTCTCCGTCATTATTTTGTTGCATATTTATTTGCTGGTTTCAGGTTTCAACACCTGCGGGTTTATGTTATCCGTCTGATTTCTTCCCCTCTATGGTTATTGTGATTTAGACCATTATCGCTTCTTTCAATATTCAGTGTGTCTAAACCTTCACTAAACGTTAATTACTCATTCACGGTTTCCCACCCTCTGCACAATATTCCTTGTCAAGCATGGTAAACATCTAATGAGTACTTTTACTAAGTGCATTTCATCTATTGGTTCGTTTTGTCAAATGCCTTTCTGTGTACTTTTTATATGTATCCCCATGAATTATTGTATGGAGTAAGGTCTAATAACTTTAAGATTAATTTTTCCTGAGTACTTGATGACCAGTACTTCCTCTTAAAGCTTTCCTCAAAATCTTCCCAGGACACAAATTCTTCTGCATGAGCATTTCCCCATTCCTCAGCGTCTCCCATTAAATATTGTAGTGTGAAATCTATTTTCTTTAAGTCATCCCACTTTTTAGGTAGAGATCTGGTAAACACACCCAAAAAATAAATTGGGTGTACATCACTGTCTGGTTTATACTTTGGAAATAGCTTTGCTAAATTAAACCCATTTCCTATACATAAATCCTCTATTACATCTTTAGTTACTCCTGTCATAGTTTCAGTTGTCTAAGAAAGCGTAGTAAACACGTAATGAATGGAAAATATAATTTACTGTCACAAATCTGAAACAGAAAGAATGAATTTCTTTTTATTGTTGTCTGTTGCTTCCCATATCCTATCAAGTTCTTGTTTACTGTTAATTGTACCTTCCCCAGCGCAGTGATTTGAGAATTTCTGTGTAAATTGTAGAACCACTCATCTTTATACCGTCTCGAACACATGATATTCTAGATACGAGTGTGGGATGGTAAAATCTTACCTACTGTGCGTCACATGTCTGTGTGTGCAAGTTTAAAATCAATCACCAGAAGATGACTGAAGCGGCGGTCAAACAGCACCGACAAGTACCTGTCAGACAATTCATAGATGTGTTAGTGCATGTTTATGGAAGAACAATGGCGTTGTTATGCAGCTCTGTGCGTATTGTGACACTTGGCTATTGTTATGCGAAGGAAGAACAGTTGAAAAAGTAATCTTAAAAACTCTTAATCCAGCCTTGGTAGAGGCAAGACCTCTCTTTATGATTCATGAGAAGTAGAATCATGGCTATAAATGTAATTAAATTTGTTTCTCACGTTGGACAGAGTGAGTGACTTACTGGAAGTCTATATGTATGTGGAAAGTAAGAAGTTGATTGTGTATGGAGTTCAAATATGCCGTTGGTTAATGAAAAGTTAAGTTCACGTATCTACAGTACTTATTTCACAAGTAGAGAGAGAGAGAGAAGCTTAAATATTCCCATACCTAGCATCATTCTACAGAGATGAAGTCAAGAGAGTTTTCCAGCCGCCAGCTAGCCAGCAAAGAAAATCGGCTGCGAATCTCAAGTAAGTCACCTTGTATAAAAGAAGTGGGAAGTTTGTAAGTCTACTTCACGCTTTAAATCACTGTCAAAAACATTAGACCAGAAGTGATTTTTCTCATTTATTTCTGTTTTATCTTTTACTTCTTGTTCTACAAATAACTGTAAACGTTTTTTGAAATGTTTTATAGCATCAGGTGTCCCTATTACAGCATATTTCTGTATGGACGTGATACGCTTATTTGCGTCTGAAATACTAGCTCGTACTGCATGGGATCGGGAATTCACAGTATCTACATAGCCCATCTGCTGTCGGGTTGTTATTCTGTGTGCACTTTCTTGTAAATCATCTGTTAATACTTGTTTAGCAACTTGTTGTACCTCTAGTGGCACTGATTCTCATAATTCATTTACTTCAGAGTTTATTTCCATTATTTTAATGTTTTGATTATTAATTTGTGCGTTAAAGTTAGTTTCTAAGATAGCTTTAATGTCTTGTATTTTATGGCTTGGTATTTCATGTACTGATTCAGTAATTTGTCCCTTAATGGACTTATTTAATTCTTCTTGTTCTGCTTTCCATCCTTCTTTTCTTGTTCTGCTTTCCATCCTTCTTTATCATTCTCTGCTTGTTCTTTAATTATACCATCTATTTTCAATCTTAACTCCTCGTTTTGCATTGCCATCTTTCTTGTGATCGGCATGCACTATTTATTATCATTCGACAATATTAACATTAAACTCTGTACTCACAGAACTGTTTCTACTTTGTAAATGTTCACGGCTCACCCTTCTGCGTAACTGTGAACTGCATGCTGATTGTAGAGCAGCTGATGCCGAAGCCAGTGCTGAAGCTGAAGCCAACGTCTGCTATTGTCCTGTGCGCTGCCGCTGACTGGACAACACAGCGCCCCACTCTTGTGTAACTGCTCACCACTCTGTGTTGATAACTCCCCCCGGATCGACGTCTGCTCTATGCATTATCCAGTTGAAACATTTTGTTAAGTTTTGAACTAATTCTGTGCACTCATAATTGCTTCTAATATGGGTGCACTTTCTGCTGCCACTGTCTTCTTCTTTCTTTCTGTTTCAGATTTGCGACAGTAAATTATATTTTATATTCATTATGTGTTTATTACTCTTTCTTAGACTATTCATTCAAAAGAAGCTCTTAATTATTTTTTATTTCTTGTTACATGCTTTATAAGGCACTGTTGTTGATCGCTAGTTGTCAGGGGCAACTTCTCTGTCTTCTATTCTTTGGAGTCATAATTATGAATCAAATCAATTTTCTACATATAATTGCTGGTGCATTCCCCATTCACATTTACCGGGTCACCGTATGGGGTGTATTTTTTCCTTCTTTTCCTGCTGTTGTTTATTTTGTAGGATTTGTGGTGGGTCTTATACCAGCACTAGTGAGAAGTTGCGTCCCTGGCCAATATAACAGGGCAATATTTTGCCGACTCTCGGACGACCAGTGGTTGTAATACCAGTTTTACTGGCCCCCTTCTTGCCGGCTCCATCACTGCTCCACATTAACTGCATACAAGAAAGGAAAACAAGCGGTTTCCCTTTCCCACTACATTTATCCTTATTCAGTTTATTCATGAGCATCTCTTGCCAATGGCTTTCCAATGGTGTGTTGGAATGTTTACAAATATCCCGAAACACTACAATCTATCCTTGGACGCCATGTCCACTCCTTCATGTGATTTTTTTTTTTTTTTTTTTTTTTTTTTTTTTTTGCCCCCACCCATGATGGCATCTGCTGGCAGGACAGTGCAACATGTCATGCAGCTCACAGTATACGTGCATGGTTAAAAAAGCAGCATGATGAGTTTAACGTCCTCCCCTGGCCACCAAACTCTTTGATTTAAGCCCAATCGAGAATCTGTGGTACGACCTCGATCAAATTGGTCACATTAATGTGACTGCACATTGTATGAGAAGTGTCTCGATTGCTAAGACGACTTTTTCTTCACGTCTTTGTAGATCACGCTGGGAAGTGTACATTTCCAGAAAGTGACCAAGACATACACGACTTGGGTGCAGGTGTAAGGGTCAGTGGTTTCTCATAGACATTTAATTGGACCGATTAATGAATGATTTGTTCCTTTCTCCTGTGTTGTTTTGTAGTTATGTTTAAAATGATTACACTTCCCCTAAATATTTCTATATGGTCATTAATTCTACTTTCAACTTTCTCTCTGGGCAAGGTGGCAAAGTCTTGGTTCTCTCACAAAACTAAGGGTTGGTTCAAATGGCAAAAGCATTACAGAGATGATAGATAAACTCCACTGGAAGACTCTGCAAGAGAGACGCTCAGTAGCTCGGTACAGCCTTTTGTTGAAGTTTCAATTTCATACCTTCACCAAGGAGTCAAGCAGTATATTGCTCCCTCCTATGTATATCTCGCGAAGAGACCATGAGGATAAAATCAGTAAGATTAGAGCCCACAGAGAGACATACCGACAATCTTTCCTTCCACGAGCAATACGAGACTGGAATAGAAGGGAGAACCGATAGAGGTACTCAAGGTACCCTCCACCACACACTGTTAGGTGGCTTGCGTAGTATGGATGTAGATGTAGATCATGCATATCAATTGGCCTCATTTTTATTGTGCTATGTTTGTTTTGATTATACCGAGCAATTATTTCTGGGAGGATATCTGTCCATTTGTATGAGCCCCAAAGACTAAAACACATCTACATTCGACCTTTTATTGTTCTGTTCAAATGTTTCGCATTACTCATCTTCAGATGGGTGAATGTTGAATAGTAATGTATTCCATACTGCTGCGTCACGGTCTTGAAACACCTATTAACTCTCCACTGTGAACGGTTTGGAGGTTGTCTGGGCATCAATTCGTCCCTGTCTGCAGTAAACACTGAAACACATCCGCAATATTTCTCCTCTTTTTGTTTTTACAGGTAATGGCCAGGTAAATTTGGAGTATGTATCAACAACCATTAAAATATATTTGCATCCATTATTCTCATGTGAATGTTCCCTCATATCTACAAGATCAGCCAGCCATAAGTCATCCAAAGCTTTAATCATTACATGCCTATGAGGGTATGTTTTGCGTGCTGATTTGTGCAGTTCTCGAACTACTGTCTCCATATGTATTTGATGATACCTCCCTCTCTAAGCTCAGAGACTATTGAAACAGCCTCATTCGAGTAAGCTGTATTACCTGCAGCAGCTGATGCTACGAGCAGACATAGTCGATGTATATATATAATATATATACTGCGGGATTCGATTGTTCATTTCTTTATGCTCAATGTCAGTACCATCACCACTGCTGCTGCTGTTGTTTTCACCATCAGGTATTGGTTTTATATTTCTTGTTGCTCCAGCTTCTTGTGATCTTATGTACATCAGTCAAATGCAGTATTTCACAGTACATTTGCCTATCATTAACAGACTAATTTATGGTTTTTTCATGGGTTTTAGGAAAAGAAGATTCATTAAACCCAGTGTTCTCTCAGTTACATTTTTAGGCTGCATATTCAGCATGTACAGTCTTCCCCTGCTGCCGTCGAATGTCCTATCTACCTGGCCAGGGGCATGATGGATAATGAACTTGTCAATGGCAACACCATCGTTATCGTGTTGTTTTGTTTTTTTGCTGAGAGGTGCCTTAGAGGTTCATTAACCGGCTTAAAGGTCTCTCTTAGTGTTTGCTGTTGGTCCATATGCCCTAACCTTAGCAACTGTAATTTCTCTCGAAAGGCTTTCCATGCCTGAATGACTTTATGCTTTGTCGACACCTAGGTGTATACCAATAAGATGTCTCTTCAGTGTGAGGCTTCGTATATCTGCTATTCTTCCTTTTATTATGTGCCTGCTCCCCTTCTCAACAACAAGGGCCTACATCTGTTTTGCTCTCAATAGTCTGAACCTTTTCAGTTAAGTAGATTACTTTCTTACCGATTTCATTAAACAACTCATTTAATCCATTGATCATTCTAAGAAGAGTGTGGTAATATGTCTCTAGTTCCCTGCCCATACCTCCAACTTTATGCACGATAGCCAGAACTTTTGTTTCTATGTACAAGCGAATGTTATGTCAATATACACCCATTCTCTCGGTTTGAGAGCTGGATATGAGCATGAATTTGTCCATGGTGCAGTGTGTACTCACCTCTCTTACCAGGCTATATATATACAGAAACTCTTGGAAGTTTCGCCTGTACCTACCTTCATTCAGTTTTCTTGTTTTATCAATAATGAGAAACCGATACTGTGAATGATTCCAAAAATCGCCACATATGTTTCAAAAATCATTGAAAGACTTGTCAGTTCCTACATGTGCCTGGTAAGTGTGTTTTAAATTCAAAGTGTCTTGTTTGAAGGCTATAATGAAGTTTGGATTATACGTAACTAACTGTTTCGGCACTCTGGAATATGTTTGGCTTAGATAAAATACACCAGTGCCCATATGGCGATCGAAACATATGTGTTTTCGAATTTGGTAGTTGTTTTCCACAACATCATTATCAAATATAAACTCAGTGTTTGGCTTTACTTTTTCACATGGGGGAATATAGCCGCTTCCACTGAATGTCGTGTATGTAACGCCTTTTACACCACACAGTATCTCCTGTAATAGCTGATGCTTGGGCTGAAACAATGTTTTTGAAAGTACACAAACATTTTCAAATCAGACTCAACCTACATGTGTTAGCAGCGTCATGAGGACATTAGTCTTGTCACAACTGGGTGGACCTACAGTAACTCCTCATATATTATAAGGAAGGAGTATCCCGTTCTTCTTCTTCTTGAGGTCGTCTTTTCGTCTTCACAGGACCAGTCACCAAGAAGAAAGTGGCAAGGATGTTTCACCCATCCTGCCATGATACTGACTACATCAGGTACTGACAAGTAGTGGGCATATATAGAAAGATACACTTGTAAGGATGCTAATAGTACGTGTAGCCATTATAGCTCTGTCACTTAACCAACTGAGCTGTGTTGGCTACACAGAGAATTCACTCAGGTGTTTGAGGCAATTGTCTGTTGCTGCATGATTATAGGCAGCAATGAAAATAAAGATATTAATAACTGTAATACTTGGACTATAAATTAACATTAATATTATATTAAATAAAACACAAACACAGTTTGAGATTATATATACACATTATTTATTTAATATCGTACATAGGATGCAGAACTTCAAAAAAAAAAAGTCAGACTCTTTCTTTATCTTCTTTGCACTTGTACAATATTTCCCAAATAAAGCTTTTTGAGATGCAATAACTTCCATCCATATCTCCTTCAAACTGATGGGTATCTCACAATACTTGGGTTTTTCACATGCACACTTAAGTTGTTTCTCTTTTGGCTCTTCGCTCATGTGCAAATAAAGATACTGCTCCAAATGATCAACATGTTCACGTAGAAAGTTGAAAACATCATTGTATGTGGGGTCTATGCTTGGCAACCAAAGACTCAACCTCTCCAGTGCAAAGCCTAGTGCAGTATCCACAATGCATAAGTTCATAACTGAGGCATTCTATAGATAAACACACTTGTCACCTGATTTCACAAAAGACGAATGTCCAGGTGGTGGTGGGGGGAGAGATTTGGATAATACTACTCTGTGATAATTTTCTTCTTGTCCAAACTATTTATCGTCCATGTTTCACTTCCATACATGGCTACACTCCATACAAATACTTTCAGAAACGACTTCCTGACACTTAAATCTGATGTTAACTAATGTCTCTTCTTCAGAAACGCTTTCCTTGCCATTGCCACTCTACATTTTATGTCCTCTCTACTTCAACCATCATCAGTTATTTGGCTTCTCAAATAACAAAGCTAATTTACTACTTTAAGTGTCTCATTCCATAATATAATTCCCTCAGCATTACCTGATTTACTTTGTCTACATTTCAATATCCTCAATTTGCTTTTGTTGGTGTTCATCTTATATCCTCCTTTCAAGACACTGGTCATTCCGTTCAGATGCTCTTCCAGGTCCTTTGCTGTCTCTGACAGAATTGCAATATCATCGGCAAACCACAAAGTTTTTATTTCTTCCCCATGGATTTTAATTCCTACTCCAAATTTTTCTTTTGTTTTCTTTACTGCTTGCTCAATATGCAGATTGAATAACACCAGGGATAAGCTACAACCTTGTCTCACTCCCTTCCTAACCACTGTTTCCCTTTCATGCCCCTCAACTCTTATGACTGCCATCTGGTTTCTGTACAAATTGTAAATAGCCCTTCACTCCCTGTATATTACCCCTGCCACCTTCAAAATTTGAAAGAGAGTATTTCAACCAATATTGTCAAAAGCTTTCTCTAAGTCTACATATGCTAGAAACGTAGGTTTGCCTTTCCTTAATCTATCTTCTAAGATAATTCGTAGGGTCAGTATTGCCCCATGTGTTCCAACATTTCTATGGAATCCAAAATGATCTTCCCCAAGGTTGGCTTCTACCAGTTTTTCCATTCGTCGGTAAAGAATTCTTATTATTATTTTGCAGCCATGACTAATTAAACTGATAGCTCGGTAATTTTCATGCCTGTCAACACCTGCTTCCTTTGGGATTGGAATTATTATATTCTTCTAGAAGTCTCAGGGTATTTCACCTGTCTCACACATTTTGCTCACCAGATGGTAGAGTACGGATATGAGCACCATTTTTCGTTGAAATCGGTTCAGTGGTTTAGGAGGAGTTGTAGGCAACACACACACACACACATTTATTCTTATAATGTGTGTGGATTTCGCTTTATTTTTGCGTCACTTTGTAAATGGATTTCAAGTTTTTTTCTATAAAAGAGGGCTGATATCTGAAACCGAATAATGTTTTATGTGTTACAATATCTTGAGAGAAAATGCCTACACTATGCATAGATAAGTACATAAATTAATGATGCAGTTTTTAATAACTAGCCTTTTATCAACTGTGAATAACTCAGCTCTATTGAAGCAGAAAAATACAGTTATTTTTGAAATTACTTGGTACATCAAAGAAAACAACACGAAGGATGAGGTAAAAAGACTCTTATGTGTTGCCATCCATACATTGTTTGATGTGTTTGTAGTATACATTTTCTCTAAAAAAATAAATGCTCCCGTTTTTTTAATGTTTGGACGACACTTTACCTGTTGTTCCACTTCTCAGTAATTTACATGTAATTTTTATCGAGAGCATGTCCTATGAGGTGAGGTGAGGTGATATTTACTTTGTCCATTAACAAACTTGATCGTTACGGAGTGATACAGCAACGGTTGTTCAATAAATGATTCTCCAGTTGTTTTTTCAAGCCCGGAAAAGTGCCCTCAGGTGCATCAAATTTGACGTTTCTTCTACGTGTGTGAAGTTTCGAACAATTCCTGCAGATGCCAGAGCTGTAGCGAAGCATCAAAAATAGTGTCTACTCAAGACGGACGCTCGTTACGTGCAGTGTGCTGTAATTGAATTCTTGGTTGCTGAAAAGGAAACCTTGGTGAACGTCCATAACGTTTGCGGACAGTGTATGTTAGCGATGCAGCTGATATGAATACTTAAGAGCGATGACTAAAGGGAGAAAGTTTAGGAAGTGCACAAGTGGAGCTCGATGATGGGCTGCGTTCGGAATGTCCTATTACAGCCATTGCCCCCGACATGATGATTTGTGTGGACGCCATTACTCGGGTAGAACAGTGTATTACGCTCTGCAGTTACCTTTATAGTTTTCAGTTAGCACTTCAAGCACATGTGCAACGAATAACACACTTGGATATTCGTACTGTATAAAAGATGAGCTCCACGAAATCTCGTAACAGGCCGCCACATTCAAAGAAAAGCCATTTCATCTCAACTGTTATAGTTCGCGGCTAATGGAGAGGCGTTTCTGTCACAGACCGCTACAGAAGACGAAACCTGGTGATCACTCTGAGCTAGAAATACAAACAAGTCACTAGAGTAGTACCACCTACAATCGCCTGAAACGGTTAATGTTATACGGCTGACTGCCTAAATAAAACTGCTCTATCACTTCTGTGTAAGAAGGAAGTAATGAACGATGGACTGTGTTAATGACCAACACGAATCACTACCTCCAAACACTCAACTGCTTAGCGAAAATATATAGCAGAACTGCACAAATGTCCACGCTGCATTAATATATGGCTACATTCCACGTCTACACTTGCAACTAGAAAGTTCACACACATGTGCATAAACCGGTACAATTATAACCTTACAATAAAGTTTAATATTTTAGTCGGTAATCAGTTATGTCTCAAAGCAGAAAGAGTTACTGCGTTTTAATGTCGGTACTGCAATTTCCCCGGCATAAAACTATGAACGCATAACTAATTATTTGGAATGTACTGAGCGGTCTGCGTTTAAATCGTGATAACTGAATTGAAACTACAGAGTGAGATAGCTGTAACAAAGTTACTACAGTGTAGTGATGGGGAGCTCGTGAATGACTCGTTCAAATGAACGCTTCACTCCAGTGAACCACTCAATTTCAATGAACTGGTACTTCAAACTAAAGCTAGCGAAATGAGGGATGCTCAACTACCGGACCTACCGATAGATGGCTGTAGCGCGTGCCGGCCAAAGATTATATCATTGAGTGTCCGCCATATCTGAATTTGGCGAGAAACGAAGTGTCAAAACACGGATGAAAATGTTTTTCGTTCTGCGCCCTGATAAGTTTTTTATATTGGATATTCTAGATATCTACACATCAACATAATGAAGTGTTTCTAATCTGACGTGAAAAAACAGTGACAGTTCTGCTATGAAATTCCTAAATTCGAGTGTGTTTTGGAAGTTTGGGGACTAGTGCAGCAGGGGATACAACCCGTCGGCTTTGAACAATGACGTCACAAGTCGCCAGAGAGCATGTATTACAGAGATGAAAGAGCTGAGGAGAATGTTGAGAAACAAAGGAATGCGAGAGAGATAAACATTGATCTTGTCAAAAGCATAAGTGTTTTTTGACTTAAAAAAAATCTCACGAGATAGAATAAACTGATCCTACTTTATTAAGCAATATCTTGTCAAAAGCCGAGAAGCGATTGTTCTTAATGTTCTAGCTCCCTTCAGTACGTAATAAGTGTTTTTTGACTTTAAAAAAAAAATCTCACGAGATAGAATAAACTGATCCTACTTCATTAAGAAAGTGTTTTTTGGCTTTTTTTAAAAAAATCTCACGAGATAGAATAAACTGATCCTACTTTATTAAGCAATATCTTGTCAAAAGCCGAGAAGCGATTCTTCGTAGTGTTGTAGCTGCCTTCAGTAGCTGATAAGTGTTTTTTGGCTTTTAAAAAAAAAAATTTCACGAGATAGAATAAACTGATCCTACTTTATTAAGCAATAGTGTTTTTTTGGCTTTTTAAAAAAAAAAATCTCACGAGATAGAATAAACTGATCCTACTTTATTAAGCAATCAGTAAAAAAACGAAATTGAAACATAACAGCAAAAGCTTATTAGAACACAGAACTCCTTTATTATCTATGCCTCGAAGTGAAGACATTACGATCTATGACTAAGGAATGACGTCATTGTTCAAAGCCGACGGGTTGTATTCCCTGCTGCACTAGACCCGAAGTTTGACAAGCTGACCTATAAATTGTTTCCTATTAATTTTATGAGTGCTTTACTTATTTGCCCGTTTTAAAATACTATTTAAGATTCAATGGAGCTCAACAAATTACATTGGTTGCCAAAGCTTTTAACTACAGGTATAATTCGGAAAAGCAAGTGTGGGAAACAGTGAAGACGTGTCTTGGAAAAAAGTTGACATCGTTTGCTTAGGGGTATCTTTACTGACAACAGAAATTACAACTGAACTATTAAAGTATTACTTAGTTATAAACGGAACAACTTATTTTTCTTTATCTGAAGTGATGTATTACCGATCTGCATATATGCTGACACTGTAATTGCAACATTCACTTACGAATTTGGCTCTCTCTTTGATCAGAAATTTAAATTCCGTAATTTTATTAACGCCTGTACATGACACAGCGTATTTTAACTGAGTGTTAAGGTAGAAGCACCAGTTTTTGACAGTGCTTCAGTCTTCCATACGAGACAAGAAATACATTTAAATGAGACAAACACAAAGGCCAACGTTAAGGCTCCTCTTAAATGCATAACTCGTATCATTTGGAAGTTAAGTGTAGTAATAATATTATATTGGACTGATCCATGATGATGTAGGAAGTGAAGGAACTTGTTGAAAATAACATCGATCACAGCTGTTAATTTTAAGGTTGGGGTGTCTTAAAACTGTAATTTTCCAGTCTGACACCCAAATAATGGCTGGTACCATGGCTTTATTTTAAAATTGAATTCAAAACATGCCAGTGAGCAAAATTAATTAGACTATGAATTACAACCATGGAATTTTATTTCTGTGAATCTCGGTTCCAGTCTTTGACATGGTGTCAATCACTGGAATGACTGGTTGTCATGATATGGCCCAAGCAAAAAACAAACCTGAAAGCAAAAGCTGTAGAAGCTGGCCAGACAGGCACCCCAATGGCTGCTACAATCTGTGTTAGACAAGGGTGACATTATATTGCAAATTTAGTGTAAAAAGTTCCATATTGTCTAAATTTGTCCTATACTGACAGGACATTCTAGTCCAGTCGATTTTCTTATCTGCAAAAGTACACTAGACAATACCAGTGGTACAAAGGTAGTGCCAAATTACAAACTATCCAGTAACAACAGAAGTATTGCTGGACAATGTACATTAAATAACATGTAATAACCTGAGACATTCAGAATTGGTTTGAAGAAATAGAACAGCATTTGGAAAGAGAGTAACATTTTGAAAATAACAAATGACAAGTAGAGTTTTCAGTTCTTATGAAAGCTCGCTTCCTTTTTCTTTTTTTTTCTTCTTCCTCTCTCTTCTCCATTCTCAAGGGAAAAATGTGATAAAATAAAAGTGCAAGAAAGTTGTGTACAATGTTGGAAATGATGAAAAAGAAAATCTCACTATGCTTTTAACAGCATATGCTGCTGTAAAGCTTGCTCCTCCTAAGAACATGATTTTCTCCCATCTCTCTCTCTCTCCCCCTCTCCCATCTCTCTCTCTCTCCCCCCCCCCCCTCTCCCTCCCTCCCTCCTCCATGTGAAGAGTATTCCTGTAATTATAGCTAATAGCATACCATGAACATGAGGGTGTCACAGTGGAGATTTGTTTTCTAAAAAATGGCTCTGAGCACTATGGGACTTAACAGCTGTGGTCATCAGTCCCCTAGAACTCAGAACTACTTAACCTAACTAACCTAAAGACATCACACACATCCATGCCCGAGGCAGGATTCGAACCTGCGACCGTAGCAGTCGCGCGGTTCCGGACTGCACGCCTAGAACCGCGAGACCACCGCGGCCGGCTTTTGTTTTCTGATACAGACGTCTGATACAACTATTCCACAGCAAAACTTACTTTCAACAGGTGTGGTAGCAGTGCATTCCCATAGGATAACAGAATATTATGTCCTCCAGGAATCACATTGGGTACACCACTTACAGCATAAACTGTACAGCAACTACAATGTTTTGTGAGCAAGTAATACCAGTCAGTATCTTTAATTTTAACGCACGTCTTGAATCCCTTAATTACCTGCTTATACATGTGCTTGTACTACAGGTTATTGGTAAAGCAAATACTTATTGATACTTAGCAGAAATTCTGAAAAAAGTAAATTCTTTTATTACTGTATCACCTCTATGGTGAATTAAGAGGTACTGACTGGTTTCGTTGAACATTTAATAGAAGCCTTTATTTTACCTGCTATTGATAAAGAGCCATTCCAAGTTCGGTACATTACAACCTCTCGCATTTTTCGTGAGGTTTGTTATTCTGTACACTAATATTTCTTCTTCTAAATGGTAAATATTGCATTCAGACATTGTCGGTATTAAAGGTAATTCATGAAATAAATTATATTTAAACCAGAAAATTAAAGGTTCCACATGACACATGAAAAGTACCTTGTTACACACATGTATGTACAGATTCCAAAATGTCTGTGCATTTGAGTTACAAACTTTTTTAAATAGAAATATGAAGATCACAATACTTTGGGTCTGCAATAAGTCAAACGTAAAATACTTTAGTTCCCTATGGGAAACTTTAATCTTTACGTGACTCGTGCAACTGCTTTCACTCTTAATGGAAAACTAAATGGTTTGTGTTAAAGTTAACTTGCAAAAAGTGTAACCATTGTTACATAATTTCTGTGAAGTAAGATTCCTTAATGTTAATTCCTTCCTTTGTCATTGTAACTTGATAATTTCAGTTCCATATGGGACATATGACCTAAAAAAAAAAAAAAAAAAAAAAAAAAAAAAAAAAAAAAAAAAAAAAAAATGAAATGCTTTTATTACTATGACCAAACAAAATCTTTTTAACATGTAGTACACAGTTCAAATAAGAAAAAAGTGTAACTGTATAATTAAGGTAAATTTTGATGAAAATTAGGCATGTAACATGAATACTGAAATTTCCTAATCCGCAACTTGTGGTCGTGTGGTAGCGTTCTCGCTTCCCGCGCCCGGGTTCGGTTCCCGGCGGGGTCAGGGATTTTCTCTGCCTCGTGATGACTGGGTGTTGTGTGATGTCCTTAGGTTAGTTAGGTTTAAGTAGTTCTAAGTTCTAGGGGACTAATGACCATAGTTGTTAAGTCCCATAGTGCTCAGAGCCATTTGAACCATTTTTTGAAATTTCCTAGATTTTCAAGTGTAACTGTAATCACTGTATTCAGTACTTTGTAGTGCTAGAAAGATAATTCTATATGATTATTTGCATTCTCTTCCCTCCCCCCTCCCTCAACACAGGAAAATATAATAGAAAGACCTCCTAGCAAAATAAAGACAAAATTAAGAAAATTAGGTTTTGCCTGAATCAGGTCCCCTTATTCTAGAATGGTTCTAAAGTAATAAGAATGCTTACGATCAATTGGAACATTGTGTTCATTCTAAGAAGTATTAAAACAAGAATTAAGAGAGTAACAATTTTATTGCTCTTATGTTGCAGAGTATCCACAAACATTACTGTTTGAAACATAGGGCCACTGCATACTCCATTAGATCACACCCATTCTGTGATTAAACTGCTTTCTTAAAGTGAAAAATTCAAGTTAACATAGTTATTGAGGGAAATATTTTCTCACACTGAAAGCTATCTGTCAAATAAGTCTCAGAACTTTTTTTTCATTAATTTCACACTAATCACCTGTTTTTAATGCAAGTGCATATTTTGTAACACCTAACATCTTAAAATAAGCTTATATAATAAATAATTATAATTTTGTTACAATATCTACACAGGATGTAAAGAGTTAATTTTACTTCAGTGTGATTCATCATTTGAAGTTCATCATTATACAACAACAAATCTATGGACAAAATAGTTTTAAAAAATCTGTCAAAATGTCACACCCATCTGTATGAAATGTCCCAATACATAATCTTTTCCAATCTGAGCACTATACATGATTAAACAATATGAGTTTATTTAACTTCTGCCTTATACGTGATTTGTTGTTTAAGATTTTCTCAGCGGGCTTTTTTTTCCATATGTTTTTAAGCATGTGCAGGAGTACAGGGATGCAATCTTACAAACAAGTTGAGTCTGATGTAAATCCTCAATCCCAATTTCATAATGGTAATCATGAGCAGGAGCAGGAAATGGGTAATCTACGAATTTAATTTTAACACAATGCAAAATCTTGGCCTGTATATATTTCTGTCGCATATCCACAGCAATGACAAACATCTGAAACAGTTTCTGAGTATTCTACAACAGAGTACACGCAGTCACTTGTTTTAAACAGTTTTTCCCAGTTAACAAAATTTACAAATGCATTTTTATTGGCCATATTGGGAAAAGCATAGAGATAAATACATTCTAATGCAGATTTAACATTTCTTGCATGGAGCAGCAATGGAACACCAATGATTTTTAAGCTTTTGATATAATTGTCAGTGTCTGAAAATACCAAGCCAATAAGATTTGTTGTCAAGTCTCAGGGGGCTCTTATACCCTTTACCTAATGGATTTCTAGAGTTCAGTATACCAAAAATCCTATCAATATAATACAAAAATCCTACTGTTGCTTCACTTCCTTTAAAATTTGGATCACAAACCCTCCTGAAAAACTCTATACTATCTGCCATGCTAGAACTCAAAGTCTGTGCAGCTAATGAAACATTCATTTTTCTATTTACACTTCTTATATGTTGTCCTGATAGTTTGTTGGCAAATGTCATACCTTCTTCTTGTTGTACCTTGTTCAATTGCTCAATGAAATGCCATCTAATAATGCCAGTTGGAGACTCAATAGCAGATACTTCTGCTAGAGCATTTCTGGCAAACTTAATCATATGGCACATGTCCAAGATACACTAAACATTGTATTTTTCCACAGGATGATGAAAGTAGCTTTTAAAATCACCCTTATAAAAATTTAAAGTAGCCTACAGCCAAGTGAACGTAAAGTGCTTCTATTTACCTTACAGCCATCACATGTAACACACCAAACCCTAATGCCAGAACTATGCAGCCTCTCTAAAGAAGATTTTATCAGTGTGGCCTGATTATTTGCCTGTACACCATTGATAAAGAATTATGCAATCAGGCATTTAAATTTGCCTTTAATAGAGACAAGCATGAAAACCAGAGCCTCAGATGGCTCTATTACTTCTTTTACTGAGGCACTTCCCCACCAAAGTCTAAAAAACCTGTGTACTGCTTAGTTCCTTGGTCCAAACTACTTGCTTCCTAATTGCCACACTGTCTACAATTAGACATGAATCGCTGAACTGGTCCCTTACAATGTACTTGAAAACATCTTTTAAGAAGCCAGGTTCACAGTCTACACTTGCCACCCATTTTGAAATCAATGGGGCAGAGGCATTAATTTTTTCAGGTATTCATATGCTGCTGGTGAATAAAAGTACACAGTCATCGCAAACATTTTCACATTTGTTGTGTATCTATTACCCTTTGATGAGAGAGAGTTGTTCACTAAATTGCACACTAATTCCACTTGTGTTCCTTTCTGATGATTGAGGAAGTTATGTAACTTTCTTCTTCGAATTTTTTCACGGACACACTTCAGTTTACGTTTTAATTCGTGCACAATGTCTGAGAAAAAAAAATGCAAGTTTCGGTCGCCTTGTCTTCCATTTATACTTTCGACTGTATACCACAATCAATTACTGAAGAACCAACTGCACTCTAAATAAGGAAATAATTTCGTTATATACGATTGAAATAACTGAAGGTTTGATGAAAAAATATTATAAGAAAACGTTGGGGGTGTGAAAACATCCTTATACTAACGTTTTCGACACAATTCGCAGCTTCTGCATTGGGTAAGTGTGACATGCTTTCCACGGAAGAATTCTCATTGACAATATTCTCCACGCAATCAGTAGCGTCTGCAATGGGCAAATCGAGCACGGATTCCATGACAGAACGCTATAAACAAAAATATGGACCTGTATTACAACACTGCTTAGACCTATGTAGCGTACGAAATAAATTCACAAAAGTAAAAGGCGCACACATAGCAAGGAAAGTAATTAGCTACCTCAAATGTAGAATCATCGTTGTCACTCAAAATCCTAACAACATGTCGTCGTGGCTGTTTATTTGGTGCATCAAATGTGTCGGAAACTGATGGCACTGCTTCGGGTTTGAAACGTTTCTTCCACGTTCCAGGGCTCACTGCGTAATCATCTTGTCGGAAATGGTTTCTGTAAAGAAAACTGCAAGACGTAGGATTAAAATCTTTCTGCTTCACGGAAGTAATCCACGTCTTTGGTAGCTCTGGGTGCTTTAGAGGAAACCTGTTCAAAAACATCGAATTAGCAAACGCACTAAGTCTGTATTTTTATCGTATTGTATCAGTAGTCGTATTACCTGTGAAATGGTAAGTCACTCTCCTTACTCCATCGCTTCGTACAATTGAAAGCGGAACAAGAAATCACCATTTCGATAATCCGTAATTCCTTATACACCGTACAGACCGAGAGAAACTTCTTGCCAAATACGAATATGGCGGGCAATACAGACGACAGTAATCAGCTGGTAGAGCCATCTATCGGTAGGTCCGGTAGTTGAGCATCCCTCATTTCGCTAGCTTTAGACGCCTGTCTTCAAACTCTTCACAGATAGCACACTCCACACTTTTTTCTAGTTCACTCACTCTCTTCCCCTTCCCCTCCAGCGCTACGTCGCTCATTCACCCATCACTTCAGTCATCCCTCTACTGCCTGTCGAGTGAGTGTCGACGAATCGCGCGGAGTTTGTGGGGAACGATAGGTTTATGAGGGTTTGTGGCGGTGAGGGGCGAGGGGAAGGCAGCGTCAGCTGCTTCCTGCAGTGCTGACATCATTACCCGTAACTATTTGTGCACTTAAACTTCGCGTCTACGGGTAGCCTACCGTTGGCAGCGCTTGCAGACAAATGAATATTAAAGATACAAACGAAGAGGCTGGCCGTGTGAGCACGTACAGCCAACATGAAAATAAATGCTTACCTTGTGAGTCTGGAACTGAAGCATGCGTGGAATCCACGCTTGAAAGATAATCGTTCATGTAGGAATGTTTATCTCGTACACATTATTGAAATAATTACACTAAATGTCAATTTGAGGATTGTCCTGAAAGATCAACGTATTTGGTGAATGTTCAGGGATTTCCGTTTAAAAACATGATTCGTTCGACGTTTTTCCTGTCAGGCGATTTCTTCTGTCAGTTATAAGGTGTCCTGCCTTCGAGAACACTATTTCACACGGCGTGGAGGTTGCAACAATACACAGTCGTATTTTTTCAAGTTCAAAGAGCGAGGGGTATACTGACAGACGTTCAGACCACCACTGAAGTGGATTTCCTTGTCTCTGTAGCAGAGGCGCTTGTATATACACTCCTGGAAATGGAAAAAAGAACACATTGACACCGGTGTGTCAGACGCACCATACTTGCTCCGGACACTGCGAGAGGGCTGTACAAGCAATGATCACACGCACGGCACAGCGGACACACCAGGAACCGCGGTGTTGGCCGTCGAATGGCGCTAGCTGCGCAGCATTTGTGCACCGCCGCCGTCGGTGTCAGCCAGTTTGCCGTGGCATACGGAGCTCCATCGCAGTCTTTAACGCTGGTAGCATGCCGCGACAGCGTGGACGTGAACCGTATGTGCAGTTGACGGACTTTGAGCGAGGGCGTATAGTGGGCATGCGGGAGGCCGGGTGGACGTACCGCCGAATTGCTCAACACGTGGGGCGTGAGGTCTCCACAGTACATCGATGTTGTCGCCAGTGGTCGGCGGAAGGTGCACATGCCCGTCGACCTGGGACCGGACCGCAGCGACGCACGGATGCACGCCAAGACCGTAGGATCCTACGCAGTGCCGTAGGGGACCGCACCGCCACTTCCCAGCAAATTAGGGACACTGTTGCTCCTGGGGTATCGGCGAGGACCATTCGCAACCGTCTCCATGAAGCTGGGCTACAGTCCCGCACACCGTTAGGCCGTCTTCCGCTCACGCCCCAACATCGTGCAGCCCGCCTCCAGTGGTGTCGCGACAGGCGTGAATGGAGGGACGAATGGAGACGTGTCGTCTTCAGCGATGAGAGTCGCTTCTGCCTTGGTGCCAATGATGGTCGTATGCGTGTTTGGCGCCGTGCAGGTGAGCGCCACAATCAGGACTGCATACGACCGAGGCACACAGGGCCAACACCCTGCATCATGGTGTGGGGAGCGATCTCCTACACTGGCCGTACACCACTGGTGATCGTCGAGGGGACACTGAATAGTGCACGGTACATCCAAACCGTCATCGAACCCATCGTTCTACCATTCCTAGACCGGCAAGGGAACTTGCTGTTCCAACAGGACAATGCACGTCCGCATGTATCCCGTGCCACCCAACGTGCTCTAGAAGGTGTAAGTCAACTACCCTGGCCAGCAAGATCTCTGGATCTGTCCCCTATTGAGCATGTTTGGGATTGGATGAAGCGTCGTCTCACGCGGTCTGCACGTCCAGCACGAACGCTGGTCCAACTGAGGCGCCAGGTGGAAATGGCATGGCAAGCCGTTCCACAGGAATACATCCAGCATCTCTACGATCGTCTCCATGGGAGAATAGCAGCCTGCATTGCTGCGAAAGGTGGATATACACTGTACTAGTGCCGACATTGTGCATGCTCTGTTGCCTGTGTCTATGTGCCTGTGGTTCTGTCAGTGTGATCATGTGATGTATCTGACCCCAGGAATGTGTCAATAAAGTTTCCCCTTCCTGGGACAATGAATTCACGGTGTTCTTATTTCAATTTCCAGGAGTGTATTTGTCCACTTCCACTATTGCAGCAGCTCTCGGGTGTGGATTACTCTGCAGCCTGGAAAACACATCATCAAATTCGAGTCAGAGTCTAGAAGTAGACTCAGTGGTTGGAACTGAGATTGTTGCAGTAGCAGTGGATTGTTCATCACAAATTTCTCACAGTGCCTGATCAGGTTTAATTTCACAAAAAAATGTTCAAATGTGTGTGAAATCTTATGGGACTTAACTGCTAAGGTCATCAGTCCCCAAGCTTACACACTACTTAACCTAAATTATCCTAAGACAAACACACACACCCGTGCCCGAGGGGGGCCTCGAACCTCCGCCGGACCAGCCGGTAATTTCACCTTCTCAGCAGAATTTTTATCAGAAAAACCATCTAATTTGAACCGAGGATCCAATGAAGTTGCTTCTGCGAAAATGGAATTTTCCTCTATATTTCGAAATCGTCGTTTTAGATCTTCAGCTAACTTTTCGGCCATCTGTTGCACGTCTACATGAATTTCAGTGTTCAGTCATTGAAAACTTTCAAGAGGCCACAGACTTGTGTTACACTTGCAATGTCCTCTGCAGTCAGATTTGGAAGATCAGGATAATTCAGAGTAATAACTGTCATTAGGGAATTCTTAACCTCGATTATTCTTCGCAGCATATCATAGGTTGAATTCCATCTTGTAACAGTGTGCTGTTTTAGTGCCAGAACTGGCTCTTTTAACTGTTCCTGCATCTTTTTCAGTTTTGTGCAGGCCTGCGAACTTCTTTTAAAAAATTCAACTTTTTTTTTTTTTTTACTTTATTCAGAATGGGTTGATGTGCGGAAGCCCATTCTGAACAATTAAATTGAGTGTGTGCGCAAAGCAGGGGATGTGTTTCCAGGCTGTGAGTCTTATAGCTGCCACAATATTAGCAGCATTGTCGCTAACAACACACACGACTTTTTCTTGTATGCCCCATTCCCTTGTGACACGTAGCAGTTCTTCCGGGAGTTTTTCTAACGTGTGCCTTTCGTCGTATTAAAGCACTCTAGGAGGGAAGACGGCAGCTCCAGGTCTTTAACGTAGTGTGCTGTCACCGACAAATAACTCTCAGTTTTGGCTGAGGTCCACCCATTCATTGTCAGCACAACCGCTTCCGCAGAATTAATTTTGACTCTCAAACTTTCTTTCATCATGGCATACTGTTATTGTAGTAGTGTATTGGAAATGGTCTTCCGAGCTGGCATTCTGTAAGCACCATTCAGTTTACCTACAAAACTTTGGAAATGTTTGCTTTCCACTATGTTGAAGGGCAAATAATCCTTTATAACAGTCTCCAGCCAGCCGGATTGGCCGTGCAGTTCTAGTCGCCACGGTCTGGAGCCGAGCGACAGCTACGGTCGCAGGTTCGAATCCTGCTTCGGGCATGGATGTGTGTGATGTCCTTAGGTTAGTTAGGTTTAATTAGGTTTAATTAGTTTTAAGTTCTAGGCGACTGATGACCTCAGAAGTTAAGTCGCATAGTGCTCAGAGCCATTTGAACCATTTTGAACAGTCTCCAGAAGTGCGAAATCTATCTCCTGATTTCTTTTGTTCGAAAGAGGTTTCGGAAAATACATAGGTAATGTCTGTGATATTGATGTCTGCTGTCTGATAATGAAGTGATACTGTTATTTTCTGGCACCGACTGCTGTTCGCTTCTGGCATTTGCTGATGTTGGTTCCGGATTGTCCGGGTAATTTGTCCAAGAAGTATTGGAAGATGCAGGAGCAGGGGGCGCTAAGCGCCTGACTCACAATGACACTGTTGGATGCAGTACTCGAACATTACGCGCTAGATTAAATGTATTTCCTCCTTTATACGAAATACACTTAGAACAACAATTGCACTTTGCTTTCCCATCACCTAAATCGGCGAAGAAACCCCAAATTTCACTACTTTTACGCGATCGCGAGTTGCTAGCCATTGTATAAGAGTGAACAGACACAAAAACTGCTTTCCGAATAAAATAAAGAGGGATTGTACCTGAAATCGTACCAATGACTAAAGGTGACAGTTTACGTTTTGAATTTGGAGGGTTATTATTCTCAACAAAAATAAAATCTACAGGAAAACTTCCGAATAATTACTTAACGTAGGTATATAGACTTTGTAACAGTGGTAAACATACTCATTCTATTCTGCATTAAATTTTAAAAGGAACATAAAATTGGATTGAATTTCGTTGGTAGCCCTAGTTTTCAGTCCATGAATACAACAAATAAGGTTTCACTTCGCAGATAAGGACTTTTTTGGGCGCTTCATGAGAAAATTATGTCGAGCAAGATTAAATGTAATACCTTCTTTATATGTGACAGGTTTCTCTGTTTATCTTTCCTTTGTCCCCTTCGACCATGCTCTATTTAACCCTCAGACACTGCAAGAGCGTAAAACGTTACTGCTCGTTACTGCATAGTTCGGTCATCTGTTGGTAAAATTATGAAGTACTGCGAAGCGAGCGTAGCCTCAGCTGAGCGGCGAACTGGGCAACTTCGCTAGGCTTCCGTACTTCGTGAATGAACTACTTCATTTGAACGCTTCACGGCAAAGAGTGAAATGAATGAAGTAATTCACGGGAATGAACGAATTCGACCCATCTCTACTAAAGTGGTGCATATAGTCGAATATGTGCAGTGAATACCTTTGTTATCATACTGATGCAATCTCACTATTCTGCTAATATCTGAGAAATGAAGTTCAATTACAAAGATGAAATGTTTTAATCCAGAGTGAACTAACACTTTTCCTTTGAGACGACAATTTCGGTTTTTTTTATAAAGTAATGTGAATCAGCAAACTGCGCTTATGGTAATACTTAACTTTTATCTGCAGAATATAATGTACTCAGTTTCATTATTTTCTTTGGTAATAGTTATCACTGTTCTGATTTGCTTCGTTGTGGAACATAGTTACTCATCAGTGGCGTGTTCTTAAAGTAACTTACAAAACCTCGTTGCCTTGTGTAAATGGCTCTGTTCATAGATGCACAGCTTTATTTTCTCTTTCGCCTTGGAATGCAAGAAGAAGAATGCTGACTCCAGTTCGATAAATGCTTCGCTTTAAGTTAGTGGGTAGCTGCGTAGACAGTGACAAATCCTCAGTTCAAACATTGAAAACTCTAAGAAAATTATGTTCCTTCCAAATAGCTGTTCCAAAAAAGTGATATGATGGTGTAAGAGCATAAAACACTTCCGGTGAATTCTCTTGATTATATTGCGAACATGCAGTCTTCTGATCTCAACAACGGAGGCTCACCTAATAATTTATGTCAGTGGTATGATGTCAATCGCACACCTAGGGATGGATGTTTTACCATCAGGCAATGACAGGCGCACGGTGTGAGGCTTTCTGTGACCGCCAGTGGCCACATGGCGGTCAACGTGTTAAAATTTCCACGGCTATGGCCATCACAGTAAACGATTTTAACAAATGCTGCACTGTTCCCATTCTGTCTTCAGTAAGAAAAGATCCTTAAAGAGCCACTCTCTGTGGTTTGTTTATTTCTCACTGTATGTAAACATTGCTCTCACTGTTGGCGCGCAGCTGGCAGTACAGTCTGTTTCAAGAGTTTCTCCTCATGAGGTTATCTCGTTATATTAAAAGTCTGAGGTCTGTTCAATTTTTTATAAAAACTTCAAAGTTTGTTAAGTCTACCAACGTCCAGTCGTTGCTGCTAACATATGCACTCGAAGAGCGTTCATATTATCACTGATTTGAATGATTTATTACTGCTTAACAGTTTTAAAATGAAAAACACAGTTTGTGCATATCGACTTGATTTTTGAAGTTCTCGTGGGACACATAGTACAAATATTGATTACTGCTGTGTCTCATAGTTCCACACAACAGACGATCTTTATATCACTTACACAGCAATGATATTTGTTCATGACTACATTTGGTATTACGCCAAAACATAAAGACAAAAATCATGTACTATACTGAGCATCACATAAAAAATTAACTGATAGAATCTTCTAGATTTGTCTTGATCAATAGAAGACTTTCAAACCATGTAGATTTCAGTACATCCCCATAAGTTGGTACGTTTTATTTGCTTATTGTCATTTATTCTCATTCATTCACAATCGAATAAATCTAATAATTAATATTTCGGAACAGATGCACATATTCGGCACAGCTACTAGTAAGTAGCTCAAAGAGCTAATGGCAAAGCAAAACCTGATTGTTACAAGTACCCAAAGTGGTATGCAGGAAGCCAAATGCTCCAAAGAGAGCCAACTGGGAAGTAAGCAAACATGGGGACTAGCACTCAACTAATATCTGTTCGTGTGTGTGCACTACATAAATCAAGGCAAAGTACATTCATGACTCATCCACATTCATAGATGCGTGATATACTTAAAGTATATACATATTTACACCAAAATAACTAAGATAGAAAAAATAAGATAATCATATTTACATTAAAACATTTAGTGAATGAACTTTCAGTATTGAAACTTCAGTGCTTTAAATTCTTTGATTGTTCTCTTGTGGGAACTTAGATTTGATCAGGAATTGAAGTTACAGTTAAACATATCACCTGGTCATACATGACCTGAAATAAATCCTTGTAAACTAAGACACAGGAGTAAAAGAATTTACAGTAAAACTACTCTATAGCTACTATTTACATATTTTACAATAATGCTTGTGCACTGAATATTTTGTTAGTTGCAATCAATGAACTGGTTCTTATTGCAAATATTTTTAAGGTCCCTATAAAAATAGAGTCCCTGCATACTTTCAGTATTGATGTCTTGCAGTAAAAAGCAACTGTCATGAGGAATTGAAAGAATCTTGAATGGCCCTTTGTATAATAGATGCCACTTTTTACTTTTCTTCTTAATCAGCATTGGCTTAGGATGCGTTCTAAGTAGTACTAGTTTGTCGACTGAGTACTTCTGTTTATTGCTAGGCTTCTTGTCGAATTTCGTTTTGCGAATTTCGGCCTGGCGAGTTATATTGTTTAATGTAATATTGAGCTCTTGTTGGTGGGTCATCCTTTGGTCCTGAATCTTTGGAATGGCATTAACCCACTCATTTAGTTCATCTTTCTGTTTCCACATTAATTCAGTGGGTGCAAACCCAGTTGAAATGTTGGGTGGTTAATTATAGATTTCCATGAAGCTGTTAAGATATTCGACCCACTTGGCGTGTTTGTTGAGGGCGTACATCCTAATGAATCAGTTCAATTCTCAAAACGTCCTCTCCACTGGATTACTGCTAGAGGAGAAACGTGAGATGAGGACATGCCTGATACCATTTTCTTTCGTTAGAGCCTTCCATCTGTCTCCTGTGAATTATGAAGCATTATCAGTGAGCACAGTTACTGGGCAATCAAAAGATTTTATATATTCACCTGTTGGCTTTCTCCGAATACTGCTTGCCATTGATGACCGGAGAGGATACATCCTAATGTACTTTGTGAATAAATCATACACCGCTAAAATATACTTCACCCCCCCTCTTGCAGTAGGTATGGGTTCCGTTACGTCAATTGCTATGATTTGTCCTGGACATCCTGCTACAGTGGGATCCAAATCTGCATCCCTGCAAACATTAGTCAGTTTAACCTTCTGACAAATGTTGCTGGTTCTGATAACTCCTTGTACACTTTCTTTAGGTTTTGATAGTAACAGTATTGATTGATCTTCATGGTACATTTGGCAACACTGAAATTTCCCCATTCTTGGTGTGTAAACCACATTAGGTCTCTGGGTTGATCGGAAGGAATGCTCACCCACCAGTTACTATCTGGATTGTCTGATTTGTAGAAGAGGATGTTGTTGTTTATTCGATAGTACTGATGGAGGGCACTGTCGTTTTGTTGCCACAGTGTGTTGTTAATTTTCCTCCACATTGGGTCAATCCCTTGATTTGTGGCACATTCTTCGATAGTGCAAGATAGATCTTCCGATATAGTTTATCTTTAATCAATAAGATCCTGTACTCAGTGAAGTTTTCTACTATTGGTGCAAACTCTGATATGCCCTGTGGCACTCTAGATAACGCATCAGCGACGACACTATCTGGACTGTGGACATGCATTATATCAAAATTATGATCCTGAAGCACGAGCGTCCACCTTGCTAACCTTCTAAACTTTTTAAAAGCAAAGACCACCGCTAATGCCTCAAGTTTGGTTACTGTATATGCTCTTTCGCATTTTGTTAGTGTCCTGCTGGCGAACCCAATCATTTTAATCTCCAGCTTATCTTAATTCTGATCTGTCTGAAATAGACAATGAGCGAATCTGTAATTTGGAGCATTGGTCGGAATGTAAAAGACCTTCGACACGTATGGCTGGCTAAGAATAGGTGCATTTACCAGGGCCTCTTTAATGCTGTTCAAGTCCTTTTTACATTGTGGTGCCCAACATCACTGCACATTTTTCTTCAATAAACTCAGTAGTGCATCGCCATTCAGCTGTTGCGTTGTTAGGAACCTGCAGAAGAACGACGCTAGGCCAAGGAAACTGTTTGGTTTCTTCTTTGTGCGTGGGTAGAGAAAATTCCCTATTGTCTCCATTTTATTCAGATCCGGGCCTTGATTCCGTGAGACGAAATAATTTGCCCAAAGAATTTAATTTCTTGGCAGGCAAACTTCGATTTCTTTAGGTTTACTGTGACACCCCTTGTTGAAAACTTCTGTTAATACATCTTGTATCAATTGAATGTGTTCTTCCCAAGTATCAGAACTAATAATAGGTTGTCCAAATAAGCAGTGTCCTGTTCTAGTAGCTGGGGTCCTAGTACATTATCCAGGGCTGCTATAAATACACTATCACTAATGTTTAAACCAAATGGGATAACACAAAACTGATAACTTCTTCCAGTGAAGACAAAAGCAGTATGCTGCCTGGATTCCTTGGATAGTAATATTTGCCAAAATGATGAGTGCACATTGATGGAAGTTAAATATTTCTTGCCAAAGAACTTTTGTATCTGCTCATCAGATTTTAAGGCCTAGTGTGTACCAGTACAATAATTTTATTTATGTTTCGTGCATCTAAGACTAGCCATATGCTTTTATCAGCTTTCGTGACAGCTAATAAGGGGCTGCTGTAGGGTGAATTTGATGGCTCGATTAATCCCCAATCTTGCATTTTTCTTATCTCTCTCATTACCTCATTCTTCTACATGCAAGCTATGAATATGAAGCTTTACAATAGGTCTGGCGCAGGCATACTTTCAAATGATAAATATAACCTTTTATAACACCTGGGCGTCCTATAAATACTTTTTCATAGTTAGACAATAGATTTACTAATTGCCTAGCTTGGATTTTGTGAATGCATGAAGTGTCTTTCACTCTCTCGTCAATCATGGCAGAGATATCACTCACATTGTTGTGAACATCATCCTTTTGGCAAGTATGCCACTCTTTCGATGATCACACTCTAATGTAAGCAATTTTCGTTTGCTGGCCGCTATATTTACAAGTCTTGTCAGCTGGAGGTCTGCCTCGATTTCCTGATTTAGCTGTAAGGTTATCTTTCACTCCTGGTACTTCAGTTCACAGGCTCCTTGGGCGAGATCTATTACTGCTTCCCTATACCAGAGAAATTAGAAGCACAAAATTATTGGTACAGACAAGTTTTCCATAATTAGGAACGTGCACTTGAGGCTATCATTTCAGAAGGAAAGCTCTACCTGCGTTTGGAACTTCACAATCTGTGACTTCTTTCCCAAAGCTCCTATAACTTAACAGTTACTCACTAGCAGAACTGTTAATCGCTCGACTTGTAAAACCCTGTTGAAAGATTGCCCCCTTATCACTGAAATACTTGCGCCAGTATCAAGGAGTACTGAGGTAACAATTACGTTTGCAGGTACACTGACTGTTGCTTGTACACATTCTGCTATTTCATTATCAGAGACGGTATCTTCTTGATATAATTCGTCCTCTAATTTTATTCCATACAGATATATAATCATATTAATTCTGTTGGGAATAGACCTATTGCTTTCATTTTATAGTGTGGTCTCCTGATGAAGGCCTACAGGGACCGAATCTAGTTTGTCGGATTCTTTGTTGTTTGTTCTGTGTCCGATGATACTTCCTCTATTCTCATATTCTGGGTATTATTGGATGGAGGTGTTCTGTTTGGATCCCATGTCTGTTTGGTACAGATACAGTCTGTATATAATTTACAGGCTGACCTTGGTTTGCAAAATTGTGGTGAGGTTGCCAATAACTCAGCTCTGGATGTTGCCAGCACTGATTGTTATTACGTATATTTTTCGGTCCATCCTTGTAAGGACTTCCGGATTTGTTATCGTTTCTCCCTTTTTATTATTTTGATGGTTATTATTTGTATTTTCATTAGAATACTGCTTCTGATTATCATTCGCATCTTGATAATATTGGTTTTCCTGGTAATTAGTATTACTGGGATTGTCTTGTTTCTTGCAATAATTACCTTTTCCATTGTAATTGTTACTATCATTAAATTTATTTTTATCCTTCTTCCAATTGTTTTCGACCCTAGTACTGTTGTTCCCACTCAAAGAGCTTTTCCCATTGGAATAGTTGGTAATAGAATTTCCTGAATCTGAACTTTTTCATACTGATTCGATTAGAGACAGACATTTGTTAGGTCAGTGTCCATAACAATGAACAGATTTCCTCTTTTGTTAATTGGTAACCTTGCTTTTAATACTCTCAGTAGATCTCGGGTAGTGACTAGATCATCCCAATACCAAGTCATATTGGTGTATTTTCATAGAGACCCAGTCATCGGATTATATACTTCTGCACTGTAATCAATTTTTGTAAGTCTTTCTTGTATTGAGGTTGACCAAAACTTATCAAGAAATGCCTTTTCAAAATCACTGAAAAAGTCTCGGCAGCATTTAATGAACAAAGTGAAGCATCTCCTGCAGTACGTGATACCACAAATTGTATCTTCTGTTCCCACATCTAACGATTCAGAAGCACACTTCTGAAGCTATGTATGAATACGACTGGATGGATATTCTTTTTGATCTCTTCATTGAAAATCTGAAATTGACGATATTTAATAAGGCTTTCCTCATGCATCAATGTACTCAAATCCATTGATCAGCTCTCAGTAGTAGGCAGTGTGCTCAAATTGCTACAAGTACAGTCTGCTTCTAGTTTTGAATTTCTTGTATGCATTAGTGGTTGTAGTAATAAAGGTTGGCTACCATGGCATGATTTATCATAAATTGCAACAGGGTTTGCTGGCAAACCTTGTGAATTACTCTGATTTATAACATGGCCAGTGGTCAAATGTTGTGGTCTATTCTGCACTGCCACACTATCAGTTGGCAAATGTTCAATTTTGGTTTCCCCACCAGGACAGGATTCTTAATTACTCTAAGTTTCGATTGTCTAGATTAAAAACTCTGGCTACCTCCATTTGTACTTGTTTTTTTTCACTTTGGTTTGTATTTGACCTTTAATTCTTTCTATGGCAGTAGCCAGCGTTTTAAAACTAGTTTCTAAGTTACTGATTTCACTCTGAATGTCATTTACTTTGGTGGGAATGTTTGCTAACACCTTGATCGTGTCTTTAACTACGTTTATCTCTCCCTTAAAGTGTGCTGACAATGCTTTATCCCTGTTCATTAACACTTGGTTAATATTTTGAACAATTTCTTTCTCCCACTGTATAAAGACCCTATTCATTTGTTCTAAGAATATCTTTCCTGTTCTTTTAATTAACGTTACTTTTCTTTAAGGGCTTCTTCTTCCCTATGTCGCTTTTTTTAAAGCCTTTGCTTCTAAACGCTGCTGCTCTTTAAGAGCTTCTTCTTCCCTATGTTGCTTTTCTATCAACTCTAATTTCTGAAATAACAGGGCTAATATATTACCATCTGGCAATGGCATAAATTGAGCATTGCTGGGTCCTGCCCTTTGCCTGGTGAAATTACTATCAGTTGCTTCTAAGGCTTTCACAACAAATTAAAATCCCCAAAAATATTATGTAACTAACACAAGAAATAATCACTATAACTAAATCTGTGTTTGTGTAACAAGAAAATGTTTGATACTGCTACTTCTTATGGCTGGAGTGATTTTGACTGAAATGCTGTAAAAATTTTGTATCACACCAACAGATCTTACTTGTATGCTGGTATAGTGGGACAATATTTGCATTTGTTCCTACCTTTAGCTGACAGGCGACGTTGTCGGTGAAACAGGACTGTGCACTGCTTACAAATTCCCAAATGAGATCATATAGCACTTCAGATTCAGTTTGTTTAGAAAATTACCATAATATTGCAGATGTCAGTTTGATATTTACAACAGTATTTTGTACGTTCTATGTTGGTACACGAAAAAGCAAACAAAGCAAGCATTAACACTTTACAGTGGCACTCTTCACACACAAAAATACACTGCTTTCAATAAGTACAATTACAATATTTGTACTCTGGCCCCACGTGCCAGGGTACCAATGTGCTGGGTTTTATTCTGTTTTTTTTAAAGTTGTTATGGTGGTGTGTACATGTTATTATAAAACTTATGAAAATGTAGCAGCAAGGATAACAGTATTATTTAAAAGAAATAAACAATCTCTTATAATTCTTATTTATGTGCTACTGAGCCCAACTATAATGAATTATTCTGCCATACCTTATCACTACAAATAAATATTGAAATGCTGTTTCATTAATTCAGTAAGTAACATTAAAATGTATGCACCAAATAATTAATGCATCACACCACAACCTCGTCCCATAACAACATTGGTGTCGTATTTTTTTTTTAAATCACTGATAAATTACTCTGAGAAAAATAAATCTTACACACAGCCTCAAAAATTATTTCATTTACATAAAGTCTATGATTGTTCTATTTTTATTTTGTTTTCACTGTTAAGATAGAAAAATAATAAATTCCTGTGGTTCTTGTCTTCAGAGTTCAAATATTGTAATATCGATCGAAAGAATTAATTTCTGATTATCTCTGCAGTTTGAAATTCCCACTCCGTACACTCACATAAAACACAATCTTGGCTGGGTATTCTTACCAACGTAATTTTCCACAGAAAATCAATAACATCAACCTTTACCTTTATGCTGGATTAAATATCAGAATCCTACACCGTTCTGACTGCTCACAATATCAGTATTATTTCACCAGTTACCAATAATTAAGTATCACCATACCAGGCGCTATTGGCCACTTTGCTGTTTACTGTGGGCACAAAACTTAAAAACATTCATAGCGGTTATCTACTTACAAATAAAAGTCCATACACTAGAATTCCATTTAGTAAATTGTACGTTATATTTTAGTTTACTTGTACCTCTTTCAACACAATTATTTTTTTACTGTATTTAAAAGAACAGACCTCAGCTTAATCTTTGATCTCAGCCGTTTCATACATCATGGAGAACAGTAGAAGAAAAATACTTTCACAGACAGTACAATAGCAATACATTCTTTTAGTGATATTATCTTGCATTGTGCGATTATTCTTTGTACAAAAGTGTTCATAAAAACAATAAAACATATTGTTGTTAGAAATTATTTACATTTACACAATGAAAGAATAAGTCTTTTCTTTATCAGTTTTCACATATAGGGCTGAAAGTCATTTCTGGAAAAATGATTATCACTTCATAAATCTCGAGCACTGTTGAATAGACTGGTGACACAAAATATTGGTGTTGAGATTATAGAGACTATTTTTCACAGATGCTAGAGGACATTCCTCTGCTGACTAGGAGGAACCTGTGGTACCAACATGATGGCTGTCAAGCCCATAGTGCACGAAGTAGCACAGCTTGTCTTCACTAGTTGTTTTCAAATCTTTAAAGTGGATGCAAGGGACCTGTACCTTGTCTGATCTGGTCACTGGATTTGATGCCTCTTGACTTTTTTTTGTGAGGAAAGCTGAAAGACCATGTCTACAAAGACATACCAACTACAGATGATGATATGCAACGAGGTATTACTGAGCCTGTTTGGATACCTCCACTGAAATGCTAACATGTCTGCAGCAGTCATTTATACCAGACTGGAAGCATGTATTGCTGCTACCAGTGATCATTTTGAACACAACCTGTAATGGTCAGTTGTCCCATTACTGGTCGGAATCCACATAACTAGTGTTTGCACTTGTGGGGTTCTTTAGTCTGTGGTGCCACAGGAACAAACACCATTGAATTTCTAATTGACCCTATTTTTAGTATGTTGATGGCAATAGTCATTGTTCCTTTTGAAAAAGTGTGTGTTTGCACAGAATGTATTTTTACAACCTGTTGTTGGCTAACAATCCGAGCCCCTGACTACCAATCCACTCTGTGAAAACCGTATATCAACAACAATTTCCATTTCTGAAATATTTGCAGTGCAAGTTTTAGGTGAATCACTCTGTGTAACAATTAGAATATTGGGTGAACAGATCTTACTAACACGTTAAGCACTTCGTATTTTTTTTTCAGCTTATCACAGTGCAGCCCATTCAAGTTAACTGTCGTGCAGGTCCTCTCATCACCTTTCAGTACAGGTGTCTGACTATGCAAAACTGTATGTTTTTGGTACCCATAAACAGATTTACCTCTCATCAACTTTGCATTGTTTTTATTTTAAACTTTCAGTGTTTGAACATAAATCGTTTCTTGACATTATGAACAATAATTTTTAATGCATGCTCCTTTGTTATAAAATTTACTATCATGACTATCCACATAACACTACATTGAGAAACATAGCTAATTTGCAGAAACTGCCTTTTTTAACATATGGTTCTGCATCAAACATTTGTCTCTACGAGGAGGAACTGCACAAAATTTGCAAATGTATCTTGTTTCACTTCTTTCCTTGTGGCAGCACAGATAGTATAGTTTATGGTACAAAATTTCTTTTTTCCTCTGTCTGAAATGGGCACAGTTTCACACTGCTTCATGACATCTGACAACGTTGTGCTCTTCCTGTTCCACTAGGGGATGGACTGGACACATTTCTCCCTGGTCCAGAGATCATCATTGGTAATTTAGCTTTTCGCCAACAAGTGAAGAAGCGCCTTATACTTTTTTCTCTGAATTCAAGGTATCATAAATCTAAACAAATTGAAAAGTCTACAGTTTATTTGATAACACATGCCTTTTTCGTACATTTCATCAATTTCGTTAGAAAAGCATAGCTTGAAAGCTACTGGTCCACACAATCACCTAGTTTCATATGGATATTGTACTGATTTACACACAAAGGCTTCATTCAATATGTTCTCTCTGGTTTTTCTATTTTTCTTTCCTGTGTTTACAACAGAAGCGCTATGAATTGTTGATATCATTCTGATATTCCGCTTGTCTTTTCTTACGAGGAGAAGAATGTCTGTTTTTCTACAGAAAACCATTCTTGATGCTTTGGCTTCCAGAGTTTGTGGTAAAATTCTGTTCATCCTACTAGTAACACAGACTTTGTTTTTCAGTAGTAACTCTGCAGCAGGGGTACTGTTATGTATGATTATTATCCTGGATGTATGGTGCCACATACCAAGATAAAGGCCAAGAACTGAGAGAACTTCTTCCAGTTTCGCCTCTTCACTAGAGTAAACACTTACATTGCAGATACAGCCTGTGTCATTCTCGCACACTATCCTAACAAGCAAACTGTACCTTGTAATCTTTGGAGGGTTGAGTGTTCGAAGCCTCAGGCGACCTGTCCATGGTGTCATCACCTCTTCCAGAGACTACTGTTACTCTGGTTGTAAAATTCCTGAGTTTACTGAGGAAATTATTCAGGAGAGGGTGAACTTTAAACAGCTATTGTTCCATTATAGTGCCAGTATATTCAAATCTTTTCAAATCTATTGCACTCATAGTCTGTGAAAATATTGGTGTAGCTATTAGAGGGTATATTAACCAATAATCTTTCTGTATATCTTTTCTTGTTTGTCCCATTAGAAGAATAAGGCCAAGGAATTTCTTTGTGTCTCTTTCTGTAAAAGGAGTCCAGTTCAGTGATTTAGTCAACATTTTACACTTCCCTGAGATTTAATCATGGCAGGTGCTCACCTCCTTGTAAAACAATTCGCCGGCTGCTGTGATCGAGCGGTTCTAGGCGCTTCAGTCTGGAACTGCCCAGCTGCTACGGTCGCAGGTTCGAATCCTGCCTCGGGCATGGATGTGTGTGATGTCCTTGGGTTAGTTAGGTTTAAGTAGCTCTACGTCCTGGGGACTGATGACCCCAGATGTTAAGTCCCTTAGCTCTTAGAGCCATCTGAACCATTTTTTTTCTTTTGTAAAACAAGTCATCACCAAACAGCAGTCTAATCACAGAAGCTACAGAGTCACATTGCACTGGAAATGTTATGACTCCATTATGACCTTTATGCGGTTGCAAGTGTGGCTGAATGCCAGTTTCACACCAATCATTGCTATAATTATGACAAAGCGAATAGGTAACCTTCATCGTTATTGTCAAAATCACTTGACAACACTCCCACCTTACGATTCTTTACAGGTCCAAAAATGTCACTGTCACTGGAATCGTCCTCAGAATCACAAATGCATTCCCTCACATACCCATCCAGATCTACATTCTCGCAGGGAACATCTGAACACTCATCGGCAACCCTCCGAAAATATTTCATACTTGTCCATTCCGTTTTCTGAATTGGGCCATTGCAGGAGGATCTTCAAGATGGAAATGGTAACTATCTGAAATGTCAAAATACTGTCACAATGCTAAATCTGCCAATGGTACATGAAGACAAACATGTTTTCTATAATACTCACGATCGTAAAACCCAGCCAGATGAAGTCTATCAGCAGAGTTTATTAAATATAGTAAATAGTTATCTTGTGTCCCGTCCGCAAGAGTTGGCGCACGGAACACACGTAAACTTGAGATTCGTCTGCAATTTGTTAACGAATCTCACAACAGAACAGAAGAGAATGATATTTCTACTCTCCTCCGTGGTCCAGGTTGCTAGCGCACACGCTTGGCCTGGGGATAGGCTAATTCGAATGGTGGCAAAAATTTTCACTGTCAGCATTTGGCTGGCGAGGGGAGGTGATGGCGTAAGGTTCATGATCACCAGACTTGTCCTTGTTTAAATACCAAACCCCCGGAAGTGTCTCATGAAGTGAGGCCATGTGACACGTTTGATGATGATTCCTCTGCTGATAGGGACGTTAAGCTTGGCGGGCCCTTGGTGCTACTCACAAGGTGTAGGTTATGTGCTGGCACTGGGTTTCACCCTCTCCCTTCTCTCATCCTCATCATCATTATCACCACCACCACCATCATCATCATCAAAAACAGTACGCCCCACAAATACACACACACAAAATACATACATGTGGTATTATATATATTGTAAAGGAGTATGTTGCAAATAAAAAAAATTCCTTTCCCTTCACGGCTTCTTTTAACTGTCTCTGGGCGATTTCTTTGTAGGCCCTTTCATAACACCACCAAGTTGCGACGCCGCAGCATAAGGGACCTCTTGATGGCAGGCGGAAATGTCCAATCGCCGTTGCACCTTGGTTACGCTCTGTGTTCGCATGTCAAACCAGAGTGCGCACAGTGGAAAGATCTTCTCATGCTAACTACCTTAACAGCGTCGTTACACGAACATCCTTCATCTGATTGCGAGGAAGAGATGGGACATTGAGTTAAACAACAATGCGAGTTAATCTTCATGAGACGGTGTTGTCTGCAGGTATCGTGACTTATCGGATCTGTGTAAATCGTTCCTGATAGATCGACGTACTGAAATGATCGATAATAAGTGACTTATACCGCAGCACTCAATCGACTGCTGCCTGCAACTAAAGCGGCATGGACAACAAGACTCGTGTGTTTAAACGCAAGAAGAAGTCGTTTTTAAAAAATGCAAGGAAGTATGGCAAGAAAGGAAAATTTGGTAGAGGAAGTCACATAAATGAAGAAACGTACCAATATTTTCTTAGGGTTTTGGAGCTTGACAAAAGTGGTTTCGACAACGCGGAAGAAAAAAGTGAGTGAACGCATATATAAAGAAAGTTTGTTTACAAACATCATCATGAAGTCTTACACGCATTTTCCTTTGTATTACAGAAATATTTGTGGAAAACGTGTTTCAACAGACTGTAGGAGAAGAACTGAATTATTCATACAATCAGGTTGCTTCCAGAGCTCTTGAAAACATTTTGCCTTTTTCAAGTGATGACGTGATTAACAGATTTATTAAGGAATTTGATAAAGAAATAAGAGTCGTTTGTGTTGACCAGTTTGCAAGTCACGTCTTGCAGAAGTTAATTATTGTTGCTGCCGACAGGAATCTGGTAAGTGTGAATGTTTGTCGTGTTTGATTTGCAGTAAACGCTCATACGAACTGCCGTTTTGCCAAAACAATCCTGTTACTATAGTAGAAACAAGTACATCCTCAGTATCTATGATACAGTGCAGTGTCGACAAAATGATTTGCATATAGTATCAACAATCCTGAGTTTGTGGTACCTTCTTTTCACTCTACAACTTTCACAATATGAAAATTCTATACCTAACAAACTTACTTGGTTTTAATGAGTATTTTGTGCATATTATGTCGTAGGCTCTACTATATAACGTAGGCCTACAAAAATGATAAGAGTGAAAAATGCAAAGAAGTCTCCTACAATTTTGTTATGGGGTGAACGGTTAACATTTATTTCAGTAAAAGAATTTTACCAATTAACGTAGTTTCCTTATGAAATACGTATTTTGCAGTAGTTGTTCAAGTTGCAGTGCAACTAACACTCTAGTATTTGTATTATATATCGTAGTTATGAGATGAAGATTGCCCTAAATATTTGAGTCTTAACATGTGTACAATATTGTTTTAGAGAATCTTTAGCTGAATTAACTGTAATGGAAAGACTTTGAATGTGGTGCTGGTTGTGATTGTATGAAGACACCAGTTGTTTATGTAGAGAATGACCACACAAATGACAGATAAAGTAGATCTCCATATTTTTTCATTATAAACTAAGTTAACACAGAAGTGAGTGAAAATTATTTTTCAATTGGGTCATATGATGTCCCCATCACTTCCCCCCCCCCCCCCCCCATATATTTCTATTTCCTTGTATGTAAGTTCGTTTGAATGGCTGGATGCTGTAATTTAATTGTTAAAGGGAACTATAATACAGTTGTTGGGTCAATGGAAACGTCCGATCCCACCTGTCTGCATTGCCCCTTGGCATAAGGGTGTTGTGGTGTGTGACATCATGACGGTGTGGAGTTTAGTTTATGAGTGTGTTGTGTTTGTAGATGTCATCTTGTTTTGGTTGGTGGTGTTCTCTGGTGGTGTGTGTATGGTCCACATGTTATATGGTGTGTTGCGCTTATTTGGGAGTCGGTGCTTGAAGTGTGCATTTATCGGTCGTTACTGTTATAAAAGAACGGAAATTAGTTTCAGTGAGTTAAGAATTAAGTTTCCGTTGTGTTTATGTTATTGCGGTGTCATTTGATGTTATTGGTTTGTCATGCAGTAAGTCATTTAATTCAATTTGTGGCTGCTTTTGTTAGGTATGGATATGACTTCTAAGTTTAATAGTGCATGTCTGTGGACTGAAATGGGGGATTGAGATTGGTCGCTTCCGCCATATTGGTGATGTCATGGGTCAGAGCAGACGGGTGGAATCAGACACTTCTGTAATCCCCAGATGTGGCATACCCGTAGTGTTATGGGAAGTACAGAAACGTCCGATCCTACCCGTCGGCTTTGACCCATGACGTCACAAATATGGCGGAAACGACAATTCCAATATGGCGGATATAAAACCGTTGCATACGTATCATAAAGACGAAAATACACAGATAAACAACACACACACAGGTTTCACAAAAAGCCTAATGACTCTAACGGGACAAGCATGGGAAATTGGGGGTTTTTGGGTGGGGAGAAACTAAATATAAACAAATTTAGCCACCCACCGCCATACAAAACCACACAAGACGACGAAAAAAATCGACATCACAAAACTCAACAAATACCACAAAACACAATCTTATCTGGAATCGGACACTTCCCTTGACCTATATAGATCTACAGTAGCTCCCGATCCCATAAATTGGGATCGAACACTTCCCTTGACCTATATAGCTCAACAGCATCTCCCGATCCCATCCCCCAATACAAAAATCAAAATACACTGCAAAACATTGCGAACAAACACTTCCCTTGACCTACATATATCTACAGCAGCTCCCGATCCCATAAATTGGGATCGAACACTTCCCTTGACCTATATAGCTAAACAGCAACCCCCGATCCCATCTCCCATTACAAAAATCAACATACTCCACCAAACATTGAGATTGAACACTTCCCGCCAACTATATAGCTCAACAGCAGCTACCAATCCCATGACTTAGGATCGACCACTACCCTTGACCTATGTAACTCAAAAACATCTCCCAATACGAATACCAATACCAACCTTCACAGTCACAAATTTCATTGAAACACTTCCCTATACCCCAATACACAACACATACGCCAAAAACAAAAAAAAAAAGGGAACTTACCACAAGAAAGTTCCAGCCCCACAAACTAGATTGGCCACCACAATCACACACACACACACACACACACACACACACACACACACACACACACACACACACACACAAACCAACGAAAAAATACTGAACCAAAAGAAAAACCCAACCCACCCACACCTCAACCCCCTCCCCCCCCCCCCCCCCCACAACCCCAAAATAAAAAACCCACAAACAAAAACCAAATACAACATAAAAAACATCTCAATCACACACTACAACTCAACAAAAACTTCAACAAAATAGATCCTCCACAACTAAAACAAAAAACAAACACACTCCCCCCCCCCCCCCACCTTAACAAACACTATACAACAAAATAAACCACCCACCCCACCCTGAACCACAGCCACCCACCCACCTACCCAGCCCCCCTAACTAACCACTTTCGGCCTATACATTTTACCCACAGCCCTTAAAAAAACCCGAACAATACAATAGCCCTCTGGGACACTCTTCCGCCAACAGTACTCATCTAAATCAGACTGAAGGTTGGAAGAGCGCCTCTTCCCCCTCCCAAGAACTGACTTAACCACCCCCCACATCCCCTCTATTGTATTAGTACAAGCCCCTGTATCATAATTCTTAAACTCTAAACTATGGTTCACTACTAAATGATTAAATCCCCTCTCACCCAACCCCCTATAAGAAGAAAAAGCATCAGAAACTATTGTGGACCCCGGCTCTATATATTCCTCAATTAACCCCACTAATTCAGCCTTCGACCTCCCTTCCACAACCCTAAAAACACATTCGGAACCCCCACCCCCCGGAACAACAGCCCCCCACAGCCAAAGACCAGCCACAGACTTCCCCCTCCCATACTTCCTTTTCCCAAACTGTGACTTGTCCACCTCCACAACCACCCCATGCCCCCCCCCCCCCCCCAACTTACCCCTGTACTTAATAAATTCCGAACACACTTCACGACAAAAGGAATACCAATCTAAAACAGTCCTCTCACTCACACCAGTCTGTGGGGATCTATAACAAAAATAATATGTAACAAGCACAATCTCACGCATGCCCAATCTAGACTTCTCGAACCAGGTACCGCGCCGTATGGAACGCCATATGTCATCTTTACGACAGCGCCACATGTAACCATCCCTGGTCCGAGTGGCCGGAACTTTAACCAATTTCATTGGTTCGCGGCACACGCCGCACTTCACGACTTCGGCAATTAAGCCAAATAGCTGAAGAAATTTAATCAGCTCTATAGCTGTCTCCCCCATCATAGCCCTCAACCGAGCACTATTAATCCGGTCTTTCATATCCATTCCTGAACAAAAAACCACAACCGAATACACTTAATAACAGACTCACCCGACGTACAGCAATCATCATTACATTAACCATCACACAAAACCGTTAACTCACTGATACAAAATTCCGCTTCAAAATGACGCACGCAGCACTCACCACTGAGCAACAGCAAACTGAGCCCAACACACCAAACAAACGAAAACCATGAACATACCACCAGAGGGCACAACAAACAACAACACAACATCTACAAACACGCCACACTCACAAACCAAACTCCGCGCCGTAGTGACGTCACACACCACAACACCCTTACGTCACGGGTCAAAGCCGACGAGTGAGATCGGATCTTTCTGTTGACCCGTGTTATGTATTTTACTTCTCATATGTATAAAAACTCTTTCTTTTACCAATGAAACAGTTGCAGTATGTTATTGATTAGGTGTTGCAATTAATTTCTGTGTTTCTTTTTCTTAATAATTATTAATGCAGATAACACCCTGATGGAATTGTGAAATTGTTATAAACCACTTTGGAATAAAAATGCTGTTGGCTGCTACATAGTGCAGCGAATAATCAGCTAGTTATCAATTGTTGATGCATGTCAGTAATGTGCTTGATCCATGTTTTTATTACTTAACTAGCTGACAAACCTCATATTGCCCCGATATTCATTTTGCCAATTTTCTATGAGAAAAGGAAACAAAAAATGAACTATGTTTATAATGTAATATAAAAAAAAGAAGCTCATGTCTATGTACTTGTGAAAACACCTTTGAAATTATGAAACAGTTTACAAAGAAATATGCATAATGTACTGATACACAAGTACAGCTGCTTTGCGTGTCTACAACACGATTTTGTAAATGTCTCTGACAATACTTCTTCATAGCTCTGTAGACAGCTACTGTTTTTGCCAACAGCTGTTTGAGCTTAACATTTAAAAGCTGTCAGAAGCACTGCCAGTTGTCAGCGATTTCCATGCATTGACTTGACTGTAAAAGAGTGTAAGTAGTGAAGGATAAATGTATTAAAACTTCATGCATGATGCAACATTTTGGAAATACGGAAGCGTCCGATCCCACCCGTCTGCTTTGACCCATGACGTCACAAATATGGCGGAAGCAAAAACAAACACACACACTTTCCACAAGAAGCCTAATGACACTACCGGGACAAGCGCGGGAAATGGGGTGTTTTGGGTGGGGGGGGGGGGGGGGGGCAAACTAAATATAAACAAATTTCGACGCCTTGCGTAGCTACAACGTGTAAGTGAAGACAGCCATGCATGAATACCCACCCACCTCCCCAGGGGTCGTAACCCCTGCAACCCATAAAAGATAAAGATGCTTCAGTAGCTGATTAGTGTTTTTTGTCTTTTTTTTTTTTTAAAAAATCACACGGGATAGAACGAACAGATCAGAAAGATAAATATAATAAACTAAAACAGAAATTCGAGGAAACAGATAATTAAAATAAGTAATAAGTGTTTTTAAATTAAAAAAAAAAATCTCACGAGATAGAACGAACAGATCAGAAAAGTAAATAAAATAAGATAAAACAGAACTGGAGACAGCCACACTCAAACCAAACTCCGCGCCGTCATGACATCACACACGACAACACCCTTACGTCACGGGTCAAAGCCGACGCGTGGGATCGGACGCTTCTGTCGACCCAACATTTTTCACACATCTCAGTGTTTGATGTCATATCTCTGGAACTGTGTGTCGTACAATGATGATGTATTTGCATAGGTGCAGTCAGTGGCATACGTGAATACTGTCTGCAAAATATATTGCAAATAGAATTAGTAGCAAAGAAATAATAAATTTAAACATCATGCATGATGCAGTAGTTTTTCACACATCTCTTTGTTTGCCATCATATCTCATGAAGTATGATAGGCAGTTGGTCCTTATACCAACAACAATTGTTGCTTGCCTGACAGTAAGTAATGTGTGTACCAGGTTTGGCTGAAATTGAACTAGTGGTGTTGATGTGAAACACACACACTCACATTTTTATAAGATGTATCGGCTAACCATTCATAGTGAAAACCACCTGTATTTCTGTTTGTACCAAAGGTACAAGGAATACAGTGGTGTGGCATTTATGTTGCAAAAGAGGTTGTCTATCTTGTTATATTAGTGTTCGTAACTTGGATATTCCCCCTACCCCCCCACGAAACTTATACATCAATTTCTAGAGACTTACCTTAGAAATGTACCTAATACTTGTCCATTGTATGAGCACCTAATCTGTTAACATTATGCTCACTCACAACACAGTCAACAAATTCACCATTGTTTGCTATTTGATGAGTATATAGGCTAATGGATTTAATAGATAAATTGGACGTACTAATACTGAATGATAGGTTTGTCCTGTTGTAACCCTATGTTACTGTGCACGATACTTATTAAAGCCTGTACTATGGTAAGTTGACGGGCTTCGCCTTATAAGAAAGCATTTTTGGTATATATGTTGACCGCGTGTACCTGAATGGAGGCAAATCAGACTTACACCCACTCAGTAATAACAATGATACGTCAATCAATTCCGGAGTGCAACCACATGTTATGGCGGACAAGAAACAACACAGCAGATGCTACCAATTTGTTAATAAAACGGTCACCAGCCTAATTAGGCATTAACTGAGTTTCTTCCCTGTACAAGTTGCTGTACTTTCATACAAAACAACACATAATAACACTGCATAATATGGTAACTTTTAGAACCAGAAAGTTTACTGAACTAATAATTTCACTTTCTGTACTAATATGAACAAGCCATAAATACACAGCAATACACTATAATGTTTACTACAAACTTCGTACTGTCCATTGATCTGATTAAAATCGGTTATAGGTTACCCTAGAAATAGCACTTTCGAAACACACATACAATGTCAATTTTGAAAAAGGTAAAACACTAATAAATTTTGGTTTTTATATTGACTTTAACTTTGCTGGTCAAATCAGTTCAGTACACTTCAGAATTTAAATGAATAGAAAAGAAAAAGGGGGGGGGGGGCTGAAACTGTTATGATCACTGTACTGAAATTTTAATTATTGAGATCATGAAGCACTCAAGATTTCCAATATATGATTTACTACTCTTTTTGTCTTATTTCCTGCTCATTTAATTACTATTTTATCTGCCTCAAATAATTAAACTTCATTACTAAACCAATTTAAACATTATCTTCCAACTTTGCCAGACCTATATATTCATTAACAACAAAGTTCTTTAAACATCATTCTAACATAGATAGGTCTGCAGGTAAGTATTATTAACATAAACTTTAAATCTTCATTTCGGGACACTCGGATTGCACAACATGTGAAAAGGACCCTGTGTAGGTTAGTGATGAGGATAATTAAATGATAGGACAGTTCTGGTAAAAGTTAATTTGTTATTGAACAGTCAGGAACAAAAGTAACACTGGTCCACACGAATACAGTACTAAAAGTTTCAACCTGTTTGTGTCGATGCGGCGGTTGGCGGGCGGCGAGATGGCGAGGCGCAAAGCACACATACAATCACAGCTATGGCTCTTGGTGTATTGGCACTTTGCTTCTTCTTAGCGTCGCAATACTTTTCCATTTAGTGCCTATGGAATATAGCCATGCTGTATAGTCGTCGGAAACGGCACATCCGAGGCTCAATGAAATCACGTTTTCCAGGAGAGCCTCCTCGATCCAGAGCGTGTTTCTCAGACCGATGCCCAACTCCGACTACTACTGCTGAGTCCGTTATGCCGTGCCGCGCCTGTGTGCTTTTTCCCGCGCTCGCCTGCCATCCACCTTTTACCGCTCCCCTACAGACAGGGTATTCACCAAAGGTTTTGCATTCTACATATCCTAATACATTGCCTACGTATGGACCAGGCGCACAATTACATCTTTAACATCTTACAACAGTTTCAGCATTTCTTACATTTCCATTTTGTTATAATATTGCTTGCAATTTGACATAAACATTAATATTCACATCGAAAATTGTTTACAGTTTATTTAACATAATGACATGAAAAAAAAAAAAGAAATGAAATCAGAACATCGCTTACACTAATTTATCGAAAATCAGAAGAAAAAATTATTATATGTACAGTTGTTGTTGTTACACATGCCCCTGTTTCCAGTAAATTTCACTAAGTGCAAATTTGATGGGGACACTAAATTTTATATTTATACAGTGGTTCTGAATCTTTGTGTGAATGTCCCATCAAAAAATTTTATACCACAAACTTCCTTTCACTCACATTATCTAGGTCTATACTTTTTAACATCTCAAGAACATTTGCTTATCATTTACTTAAGTGCCTTTGGCACAGTCCAACCTCCTATCAGAACATGATTTAAATAGCAAATTACTCATTTTTATTAAATTTCTCAAAGAAATAATTTCAAAATCTGGAACACAAACACTTAACTACAAAGCAAATACAAATATCTATATACACTATAAGACAATTTGTTGCTGCTTGCATTGAATGGCAGTCCATTTCCTTACTTACAAAAAAAAAAAAAAACACACTATAATATTTATTAAAATCACTACATCTATTTACTGCATATTATTCAGATTTGGGCAGTCCATTTCACATCATTTTATCACATCTCTTGCATCACACTTACAATTCTCCTTTAATTATTTATCTGCCCTCTTTGGTGTTTGGCAGTCCTTTAGTTTATGACTCATATACTGCCTATTTTGGTTTTTGGCAGTCCCATCTTTTATTTGGCTTGCAGCATTTGCTATTTCTTTTCAGCACTGTTCTCCATACATCTTTACATTTACAGTACATTTGGTTATCTGAAACTCACATAAGTACATTAGCACACTGATATTGGTACACATATATTTACAAAGATTAGTTACATTTGGAATAAATTAGTTTCAGCATAAGATACAGCATATTTAAAGCAAATTGCTCTCTGAGAGTACTTAGGTCACTCACTCCTAGGAACATACAGTTTCAGGTCCACAACGTTTCTTACACCTAAAGGTCTTTTGGATTTCGGGTAGATCAGGTAGTAAGCATTATCGTGTGGAACGTTCTGTATTATATACGGTCCATTATAAATATATTTAAATTTGGAAATTTCATGGTTCAGTTCACTAGACTTTTCGTGGGTTTTTAAAAGAACATAATCACCAATTTTAAATTTGGAAACTTTCAGATTTTTATCATGTCTTTTAGATCTAGATTCAGCTTTTTGCTTTGCCCTTTTTCTGACTAATTCTTTCTTTTGACTCAACCCCAAACTTGTACAAGGTGGAAACTCTAGTTTTTCCTCAATTAAACTTGTACTTTTGCTGCCTAACAAAATTTCTTCCGGTGGGAACCCAGTAGATTCATGATGTAAGGTGTTCATGACATCCTCAAAGTCCAATATAAATCTGCCCCAGACTCTAAATCATGCCCCTTCCTGTTTTTTCCACAACGCACCTTGGTCGACTGTGACATTGTCCCAAGATAAGTTCCTGACCTGTGAACCATTTATATCTGGCGGCTTTTTCGGTTTCTGGAGTTCAAAGTCTTTACTTACTTGAACTCGTTGCAAAATAAACACCGAGTCATCCGGTGGCTCTTTCTTTCTTTGTTCAGTCTCAACATCTGGATTTTGTTTTGAAACTACGTCATCATTAGGTACAATATCGCAGTTAGCTGTACCCCCATTATTTTCACTAGTACCGAAATATTCGTCATCTGAACTATCGTCAGAATCCGACCATTCTGGATCGCTTTCAGGTTTTAACATAAAAGCTTTTCTGAGACAGGAATTAAGTTCTCCCTCTGCATTTTCGTCAGGATTTGATTTTAATTCAATATCCTCTTTTGGCAAAACGGCCTCATTTTCAGCTTTACTCACATCCACTGTTACTTCATATTTAATGTGACCCTCATGGACTTCAATTATTTTCATGTAATCACCTGCCTCTTCCCCACGGTGCCTTTCGGTAGCAGCTTGTACTGTTGGCGGATCATTAACGGAAGTTACTTCCTCGTCTATGCTCAGGATTTCATCCTCCAATTCCTTCCTATCTTTAACCTTCGTCCTATAGGCAGCACGCGTACTTTGCGCAGCGCTATGTACTCTCTCCTCTTCAAATTTGGGCCACGTCACCTTATCGACGTCCCTACTATCTTCTTTTCCACTAACTAACTTCCTTGTCTCACACTCCTTCTTAAAATCCTCCCACTCACATTGCTTTAGGCCCTTGTACAGATCGTCGATCTGCACACTCCAATCAGTTACTTCTGCTAATTCATTCTCGCCATTTACTTCATTGCTAACCCTGCTAACCGCACCTATCTGTGTATCCACAGTTTCATCTATTATTTCCTTCGCCACGGAATTACCACTCGTAATGTATTCACCAGTTCTTACGGCAATGTTCGTACCTAATGCTGCCACATTGCTAGTGGCTTCTCTCTGAGCAGCTGCTCCGCTAGGCTGGGCCGTTGCCCTCTGATGCTCCACTTGCCTGTTAACCAGTATCGCTCTGCGCGGCGAAGATGACTCATTCGTGCTCGCACCTGACGCTTGTTTCGCAACAACACGTTGCTTCATTCCACGTCTGTCTCTAACCTGTCTCATAACTTTACTGTCAGTTCGGTAACCTTTCATAAATTGGGGCCGGTATATACTGTCCGCTTCCGTTTGGCCCGCAACGTTCGCGGAAATCAGTTTCCCGCGTCGTTATTATTTAGTGCGGTGTACCCTCTACCGCGACCTAGATAACTTCCTCGGCCTCTGCCTCTTCCTCTCTGTATCATGTTGACGCGAAACCCATCGCCGTCATTTCTCTCGTCATTATTACGGTTATTCCTGTTACTAAATTTTTGATGATTGGCACAACTATCGCGCCAATGGTCTTCGATCCTTTCGAGAAACGCTTGGAAGCTGCGATGATTGCTTCCCACGTATCTCTTCGAATCTTCTGGAAGCTTTTTATATAGCTCCCATATGATTTCCGACTCGTATCTTCTCCCTCTTAAATCCGTCAACTTCCGGTACCAATATTCGCAGAAATCTTTCAAAGAATTGGCTGCCCCTGTTATCATGAAGCTTGGCCATGATAAACTCGCGCCACAAGTTATCCTGTTTTTGTTCGGACCAATATTCTTCCATAAACTTTTGCTTAAATTCTTCGAACGTCATTCGTTCGGTATTGAAATTAATTCCCCAGCGCTTAGCATCACCTGCTAAGGCGCTAATTACTACGTTTATCTTTTCCTGATCAGACAAGTGTTCAGGAAATATCCTCTCGCAATTTTTGATGAAATCTAATGGATGCCATCCGTTATGTTTCTTGGCGGGATCGAAGCGTTCCTCACCTTCTAACAGCTTCGTAAGTGGTGTGCCATTACAGACAACACCAGGTCTATCTTTAATTTTACTCTCAAGATCGAAAATTTTGCCTTGAATTTTCGAAGAATTTTGTTCACATTTTTGTACACATCCAGTAACTTTCTCACCTAAATCTCTTTCAGTGTCTGAAACTGCCTTTTTCAATTGTGAGATTCCGTGTTTACATTCGTTTACGATCTCAGTTTTAAGACCGAAAACTTTTTCGTCTACTTTGGTTTCAACCAGAGGCCCTACTTTCTCTTGGATGTTGAGGATTTCAACGTCAAATCTACTGTTAATGTTGTCAATTTCCCCCGGCATAGTATCCATATTATTATTATTATTATTATAATTCACGTTTGGGCCCTACTGGACCACGCGAAGTACAATCACGGGGCATTCAGTTATTTTCTTGTAGACTTTCTCTCCGCCCAAATTGTTTTCATTCTCTCGGAATGAGCTCTTTTCCTTTCATCAGACCATGTGGTTCCAGTTTTCTTTGGTTTTTCAGCTTGACCAACTACCCAGTCATGAATTTTTTGCCTAAATAATTTTCTGTCTTGAATTTCATCTTGTTTTATATCTGCCTCTTTCATGTCCTCTTTTATAGCAGCAATCCATTTTATTGTCTCAAATTTAGCTTTACTTCGATTTTCATAGAATTCCACTATTTGTTTAGTTAGTCTGGTAGCATCCATTCTTTTAATATGCCCATAAAATTTTAATCTGCGTTTTTTCATATCCGAATATATGCTGGTGTATTGTTGAATTTCACTATTTGCTCTTAGCCTGTATGTTCCTTCTTCAGTATATTTTGGACCTAGAATTTTTCTGATTACTTTTCTTTCTCTTTTTTGGATTTCTTGAATGTCCTTTTTTCTGTTTAAAATTAGCGTTTCAGCCCCATAAAGGCACTCTGGTTTTATGACCGTGTTGTAATGTCTCAATTTAGAGTACCTCGAGAGACATTTTTTGTTGTAGATGTCTTTTGTAAGTCTAAAAGCTGTCTCCATCTTTTGACAACGAATTTCATTTCCAATTTTTTCTAGACCAGTCTCTGAGATTGTTTCACCTAAATATTTGAATTGCGAAACTCTTTTGATTTTTCCATACTTAGTTTCCAAAAGTTTGGGTGCCAGTTTGTTGCTAGTCATATACTGTGTTTTTTCAAATGAGATTTGGAGACCTACTCTTTCTGCTGTTTCTTTAAGAATTTCTATTTGTTTCTGAGCAATTTGGATGTCCTGCGTTAGAATAACCAAGTCGTCTGCAAAGGCCAAACAGTCTATTCGAATATTTGTTCGTCCTAATTTCACTGGTTGGTCAATTTTGAACTCCAATTTTCGTTCGCGCCACTCTTGTATTACTTTTTCTAGAACGCAGTTAAATAGCAACGGAGAGAGTCCATCACCTTGCCTCACGCCTGTTTTTATTTCAAAGGATTCTGAAATTTCTCCTCTGAACTTTACTTTTGATTTTGTACCAGTTAGCGTGTCTCTGATAATTGCCGTGGTTTTAGGATCCAGGCCTTGTTCTTTCACAATTTGGAAAAGAGATTCACGATCCACTGAGTCATAAGCCTTTCTAAAATCTACAAAGGTACAAACTAGTTTTTTATTGTAAATTTTTTGATGTCTGAGAATTAGTTTGAGGACTAAAATCTGTTCTGGGCAAGATCTATTTGGCCTGAAACCTGCTTGATATTCGCCAATTTTCCATTGAAGTTGTTGTTGTGCTCGGTTCAGAAGACATTGAGAGAGGATTTTGTATGTGACTGGAAGAAGAGAAATTCCTCTGTAATTATTAACATCAGTTTTGTCTCCCTTCTTATGAAGTGGGCGAATCAAGGCGGTTTCCCATTCATCAGGAATTTATTCAGTTTGCCAAATGTTTTGCATGATTGAAGTAATTTCTTTAACGGTTTGTGGACCAGCTGCCTTTAAAAGTTCTGCAACAATTCCATCTTCACCAGATGCTTTGTTGTTTTTCAACCTATGAATTTCTTTAATGATTTCCTCTTGATTTGGTGCAAGTGAAACTGGATTGCGTTGTTGGGGAATTTTTGGTGGAAATCTTTCTGTGGGCTCGGGGCAATTTAGAAGATTCTTAAAATATTTAGAAAGTTCTTTGCAATTTTCTTGGTTGTTAAGAGCCAACTGTCCATTTTCCTTCTTGAAGCAAAGATTCTGGGGTTGGTACCCCTTTATTTTGGTTTTAAAAGTTTTATAAAAATTTCTGGTACTGTATTTCTGAAAATCTTCTTCAATTTCTAAGAGTTGACTATTCTCATATTGTCTTTTTGTTTGTCTAATTAGTTTTGAAGTGTCTTTTTTAGTTGTCAGGAATGTATCATATGTGTCTTCTGTCTTGTTTCTGTCTTGTTGCTATTCCATGCTTTAAATGTCTCTTGTCTGGCTTTGATTGCATGATCACAGTTTTCATTCCACCAAGCATGTTTCTTGTGTTTTTGTAAAGGAATTTGATCTTGAGCTGTTTTGATAATCTTGTGTTTGAGTTGTTCCCAATTTTGTGCACTTGTTTTGTCAAATTCGTCTGCTAATAATGATGGTTGGATTTTACTGGTGTCAAATTTGGGGATTAATGGTGTCCTTTTGTTGAAATTTTGGGGTTTTAGCTTTAGTTTCACACGGGTTAAGTAATGGTCTGAGTCAATATTGGCGCCTTTACGAACTTGAACATTTAAAATTTCTTTGTGACATGGATACGAGATTGCAATATGGTCAATTTGGAATTCACCTATGTCCTTGTTAGGTGATCTCCATGTCTTTTGTTTTGAAGGCTTTTTCTTAAAATGACTTGACATAATTTTGAGATTGAAATTTCTGCAAAATTCTACCAGCCTCTTTCCATTTTGATTGGTCCATTTATGTGCAGGGAATTCACCGACCGTTTTTCTAAATTTTCTCTCTTTCCCTAACTGTGCATTAAAATCACCCATTAAAATCTTTACATAATTTTGAGGAATTTTGGAGACTGTATTCTCTAACACTTCCCATGACTTATTTACTTTTTCTGGATTTGTTTTATTCTCCTGGTTGATAGGCATGTGTGCGTTAATTAAACAGTACATTTTATTTGCACATTTCATGGAAATTGTCATTAGTCTGTTGTTTACTGGATTTACTTCGATTACGGAGCCAAGAATGTCTTGCGAAATTGCGAATGCAACACCCAGATGCGGAGTGTTTTTAAGAATTCTTTTGTCTGTTTTACTTTTAAACAATCGGTAGTTTCCAAAATCCATGGTATTCTCATCAGGCAACCTTGTTTCTTGCAGGGCTAAAATTTTGATATTTTGTTCTTTTAGTGTGTCTCCTAATTTATAGAGTTTTCCTGGTGTCAAGAGAGAGTTAATATTGATAGTTCCAAAAAATGTTTCGACCTTGGGCATGAGTCGGTCAAAAGACTTCGATTTCCTCTGGTTTGGGATATAGCGTTTCAGCCTAGTCTCCCCAGAATCCGATAGACTAGTTGCGCCACTGATGGTGGAGGATTTGTTACCACCTGGGGTAATTTTGTAATTACTAAAACGCTCCATAATAGTACTTAGAATCAAAGGGTTGAGCTCAGAAAAGCTCAGTGGTTAAGACTGGAGTGGTTAGTTCCAGAATTTGTATTACGGCCGCACCTCTGGTGAACAGACACCGACCACAGTGCCGCTTGTTACAAGTCAGACGCAAGGTGGATTTATTGTATTGTGTGCCTCTTCCGCTAGTTCCACCGTACCGAGATTCGTTCTCTCCGCCTTCACTACCGTTGAGGTCTTCGCTGTAACCCTAGCAAAGGGGCCCTGACAGAGTACTATCACCCGGGCCAGGTGAACTCTGGTTTTTTAAACGAGGTTGTTACTCCTCCCCCTCCTCCTTCCTCATCACTTGCATAATGAGGCCCCGGGCTTGGGACCGGTACAGCGGAGTTAGTATCCATATTATTGTTAATTGTGTCAATTTCAAATTTCATAGTATTTACTACAGAGCTTAAATTACCCACTTCTTGTTCTACCTGTTCTATTTGTTTACTAATTTTAATTCCTTGTTCTTCGACCTGTGCTTTAAGCTGACCAACGTGTGTTTTAAGCTGATGGCTCTGTGTTTTAAGCTGCTCGTCAACGTGTGTTTTAAGCTGACTAACCTGACTGCTAACTTGTTTTTGAAGCTGATCATTCTGTGTTTTGAGCTCATCAACATGTGTTTTAGGCTGATCATTCTGTGTTTTGAGCTGCTCGTCAACGTGTGTTTTAAGCTGACTAACCTCATTACCGACTTGTTTTTGAAGCTGATCATTCTGTCCTGCAATTTGTTTGGTTAATTGTTCAAATAAATCGTTCATGCTTAAAATTTTCACACTGTTTTGTTCTACGGAATCTGTGTGTTCCGATCCTACTTCAAAAGTTTCTTTCGGTTCTTTCTTTATCTGTGGTGAATCAAACATGTCAGTGGATTCATTCACATACCCACTATCATCTACAAAGTCACCCTCTACTTCTTGTTTTATCCCTTGCTGTGTTCGAGGCAATCTCGACATTTCAATCTGTTCGTTAACATGTTCGTGATATTGTATGTACGCCAATTGTCTACCGCTAACGCCATCTGTTATCTGGCTGCGTACACTCCTGTCATTGCCAGCCGCATCTTCCATTACGCTCGGCACATCTACCGTGTCTACTTTCCTGTCCATACTGCATGCAAATTCCACCACACTACTATACTTGACGTTCACTGCTATTTACTTTACTAAATATTATTGCAATTTGTGCCACTGAACATCCACTGTTCGGTATTCACATTAATTTGTGACCGACAACAACTGGATGTCCTGTCACGGTCGCCACTTGTAACCCTACGCTACTGCGCACGATACTTATTAAAGCCTGTACTATGGTAAGTTGACGGGCTTCACCTTATAAGAAAGGATTTTTGATATATATGTTGACCGCGTGTACCTGAATGGAGGCAAATCAGACTTACACCCACTCAGTAATAACAATTCCGGAGTGCAACCACACGTTATGACGGACAAGAAACAACACAGCAGATGCTACCAATTTGTTAATAAAACAGTCGCCAGCCTAATTAGGCATTAACTGAGTTTCTTCCCTGTACAAGTTGCTGTACTATCATACAAAACAACACATAATAACACTGCATAATATGGTAACTTTTAGAACCAGAAAGTTTACTGAACTAATAATTTCACTTTCTATACTAATATGAACAAGCCATAAATACACAGCAATACACTATAATGTTTACTACAAACTTCGTACTGTCCATTGATCTGATTAAAATCGGTTATAGGTTACCCTAGAAATAGCACTTTCGAAACACACATACAATGTCAATTTTGAAAAAGGTAAAACACTAATAAATTTTGGTTTTTATATTGACTTTAACTTTGCTGGTCAAATCAGTTCAGTACACTTCAGAATTTAAATGAATAGAAAAGAAAAAGGGGGGGGGGGGGGGGCCTGAAACTGTTATGATCACTGTACTGAAATTTTAATTATTGAGATCATGAAGCACTCAAGATTTCCAATATATGATTTACTACTCTTTTTGTCTTATTTCCTGCTCATTTAATTACCATTTTATCTGCCTCAAATAGTTAAACTTCATTACTAAACCAATTTCAACATTATCTTCCAACTTTGCCAGACCTATATATTCATTAACAACAAAGTTCTTTAAACATCATTCTAACATAGATAGGTCTGCAGGTAAGTATTATTAACATAAACTTTAAATCTTCATTTCGGGACACTCGGATTGCACAACATGTGAAAAGGACCCTGTCTAGGTTAGTGATGAGGATAATTAAATGATAGGACAGTTCTGGTAAAAGTTAATTTGTTATTGAACAGTCAGGAACAAAAGTAACACTGGTCCACACGAATACAGTACTAAAAGTTTCAACCTGTTTGTGTCGATGCGGCGGTTGGCGGGCGGCGAGATGGCGAGGCGCAAAGCACACGTACAATCACAGCTATGGCTCTTGATGTATCGGCACTTTGCTTCTTCTTAGCGTCGCAATACTTTTCCATTTAGTGCCTATGGAATATAGCCATGCTGTATAGTCGTCGGAAACGGCACATCCGAGGCTCAATGAAATCACGTTTTCCAGGAGAGCCTCCTCGATCCAGAGCGTGTTTCTCAGACCAATGCCCAACTCCGACTACTACTGCTAAGTCCATTATGCCGTGCCGCGCCCGTGTGCTTTTTCCCGCGCTCGCCTGCCATCCACCTTTTACCGATCCCCTACAGACAGGGTATTCACCAAAGGTTTTGCATTCTACATATACTAATACATTGCCTATGTACGGACCAGACGCACAATTACATCTTTAACATCTTGCAACAGTTTCAACATTTCTTACATTTCCATTTTGTTATAATATTGCTTGCAATTTGACATAAACATTAATATTCACATCGAAAATTGTTTACAGTTTCTTTAACATAATGACATGAAAAGGAAAAAAGAAATGAAATCAGAACATTGCTTACACTAATTTATCGAAAATCAGAAGAAAAAATTATTATATGTACAGTTGTTGTTGTTACACTGTGATGTAATGATGTTGCAACGTTGCATGTGTGCAGATATTAAGAGAACAGATCATTGTCAATATTTTTGCATCTATGTTATTTTTTTGGAACGTAGGTTCTGGTGACAGCCTGATGTGCAAACGACAGTGTAGCCCAAGATTTGGTTTAGGTTGATGGACAGCAATTTTGTTGGGACTTTGCAAAGTGGTATCAAGGTCTTCACTTAATGCGATATAAATTTTTTGTTAAAAATGTTGAGAAAACAGGCATATTTAGTTCCATCCAAAAATCCAGTGGAAGAGAGAATGACTGAACAGAAATTTATCACTTTTTGTACTGTATGTGAAAATAAGGCTCTAGAGGTGATGTGTCACCTAATTATCGTGTTGATAATAGATCTTACCATTGTTCTACTTTAAATATTTCTATAGTAATGGTTAGTGTTATATACTCTAATATCTTGCTAGGGTCTGTGATTGTATACTTTTAGTGTTGTGGACAGCATTTTGGGTATCTATATCACTTCTCCTGTTCCTCTTCTGTTTTCAAGTGGTGCCTGAGAAGAAAAATTGTGTGTTAGCCAAGGTGACTTATATCCTGTTTCTTCCGTTCCATCTGTTAATGTATTTTATAACAACCAAAATAATCAATTATTGATAATATAATATCAATGGGTAGATAAGAAATCTACTCACCAAGCGGCGACAGGGGAACACATACACAAAAGGATTTAATCATTTTGTGTGTGTGTGTGTGTGTGTGTGTGTGTGTGCGTGCGTGCGTGCGTGCGTGCGTGCGCCCGCACGCTCCCCTCCCACTGCTTGGTGAGTAGATTTTTATCTATCCTTTCATGTTATGTATTTTGTATTTAAGTGCTTTAAAGGTGGTTTTAACTATTAGTTTGATAACTGGTGAGGGAAAGTAATGCTAATACTGACATGTTAAAGTCTCTTGGATAATTTTCAGCATGCACAATGTAGTGTTGTTTTACAAAATAAGCATTTATGTTAAAGTATAGTGTAAGAATGTTATATATTTTCATGATATTCAGTTAGGGCATCTGGGGAGCGGCGGCGTACTGTCGGTATTCCATTTGGAAGGACTTTGTGGTTCACAACAGCTATGCCTGCAGGTACATTGGTTGTTTCATGATCATAAGTATTTGACTCAGTAGTGTGGAATAGTAGTTATAAAAGCTCGCGTAAAAATGAGTGCTCTCCAGTGCTGTCCAGCTCTCCAAATAATGTGTTTGAGGGTTATCAAAAGCTTTCAAACTACTGATTGCAGAATTTCATTGGCTGCAAAGCACAACCATGACTTCTGCACCTACATTTGTACTCTGCAAGCCAGTTTAAGGTGTCTGGTGGGGAGTACATTTTGCACAAATGTCACTTCCCTTATTGTACGTTCAAATTGCAAATGATGCACAGGAAGATAGATTGCTTGTAGTCTCAGTTCCCTTATTTTATCTGCAAGATCAGTGCTTTTACTGTCTTGAGATATCTAGGCACAACAGGTGACCCATTCTCAAAGCCTCAGTTTTCATAGTATCCAGGCTTCACAAAAACATCTTTGACTAGAGCATTGCTCCTGAAAGCCAGACACTGATAATCTCTCAGTTTTTTGCTGAAGGAAATTATGAATTGAATTTGGTTTTTCAGAAGATATAACACAGTACTACTCTCTTCAGCATCGGTGGAACATAAGCTTTCATGCGCAACAATATCAGTTCTGCAAAAAATAAAAACACTTTTTGCAGATGTGTTTGAAAAAAATGATTGTTTTCAAAACTATTCTAAAAGCAACAAAAGGTGCATTTGTTTTACAAATTACAAAATATTGAAACAATAAATGTTTTTGTAGCTGAAATTTATCTTTTATTCTTACACTCATTCATTCACAAATGACAAAGAAATACTGTTATTTCTCATTGACAAATAATGAATAATTTTATCTGTGTTTGATAGTCTTCATTTGAATAAACCTTGTCTATATGTGCTGTCAATCCTATCTGGTAAGAGTCCAAGGTTGATCAGTAATACTCAAGTGTCTGATTATGAGGGTGAGTTCCATAGGATTCTCAGGTTGGTATCTTTCATTCCTGCAGTGAGTTTTATCTGATTATCCCACTTTAAATCCTCCGATATCAGTCATATAGGTCTATAGACATGTTTGTATCTTCATCAACCTCTCTTGATGTCGGGAATGATATGCGTATTTGTTGCTTGGAATATTTCATTCCTGCAGTGATCTATGGTATGGTGCTGTTACAAGAAAAGCAATGTTTTTTGACATACTCTTTGTAGACGTGTGTAGGTATTCCATCAGGTCCAGTTACCTTTTCTGTGTTGTGCAATTTTAGTCGATTTTCTGTCTCACAGTCACTTATTTTGGTATCTGAAATTTGTGTGTTTCTATGACAGTTAAAAGGAGGAACTGCAGTACAATCGCTTCTCCCTATCTTTCTCTCTTTTGATGCCTTTGTGATCCCTGAGTGTCTGGGCGGATGACTTCAATCCATTTTCTAGTAAAAGACCACAGCTTCTGTGGACGCTCTTCTTTTAACGTACTGAAATGTTTGTCAAGAATTAAAGTTAAATTTTCAAAAATCTCACCAAAGCCATTGATACTGAGTTTGGCATATCCATTTCTGTAAATGAAGGTGGACAACAACATTGGAAGATTCATATAAACTTTAGAGCTGTGGTGTAGGTGATGAAACCCTAATGGAAAAGGAACTTGGGGGTACTTTTAACTTACAGCGGATATTTTCTTCTCGGTTATATTGTCTTCAGTTTTTGTGGTAACTCTCTGATTCACTAAATTATGTCTTTGTAGTTTGCTGTGTTTGAAAAATGCTGAAACCATTGGATGTAATGAGCAATTCAGTGTTACCTCTTTTAGCGTGAACCTGGAGGTGAGCGGCTGTGGCTGACAAAAGTTGCGCTATTTGTATTGAACAACATAGAAGAGTTTGTGTGGGACCAGTACGCCAACCACATAGTACGAACTGTGATACAACAGTTAGGAACTCACGCTAATAATCATGAGGAGTTAAAAAAAGTGTTGGTGAGGTATTCTCGTGTGTTGGCTGGTTTGCCTCAACTTAGGGGTAAGTAAAAGTTGGTGTTCTATGTTTTGTAAACTAAATAAGTGCTGTAATATAGTATCGACAGTAATTGGTGTGAAGAAATTAGTTTTATTGTCCTAAAGGGTGACACATTTGAAATTAAAAGAATTTTCAGTCATGTATATTTAGACAAAAATCACTTACACAGTTAATATTTTGATGAACCATAGGCAGTGTTTTGTACTTAAGTGCTGGGCTTGCACTCTTGAAGACTATCTCAAATGCAAACAGCATGTACCTTGTAGGAACAAAAATTCACTGTGGGTTGTTGTATAAAACACTGTTGGTATTTGTATCACATCAAAATAGAATAAAAACATGACACATCTATGATAACTTCCATTGTTTTTGTCAGAAACAACAGACTGGTGTGTTGCAAGAGGTGTGTCTGTCTATGTCTGAGATTCTGGTGGTGGCCAGTGAAAAGTATTTCACTGTGGAAGGTAGTAACACAGTCCCTCCTTTCACCCATTGTGCAAATGTCAAATGACAGATTTTGAGAATTGATCGCTTAATAGTAAAAGAGCTAAAGTTGCTTAGTTGTGGAAAGGCATAGGAACTAGATGAGATATCTATAAGACTCTACAAAGATTATGTGAAAGAACTTTTCCCCTTCCTAGCAGCAGTTTAACATATATCGCTAGAGCAATGAAGGTATCTAGCGACTGGAAAAAAAGCACGTCATTCATGTTGTCAAGAAGGGCTGCAGGACAGTTGCACACAATTATAAACTTGTGTCATTGATGTCAATCTGTTGTAAAATTATGGAACGTGTTTTATGCCCAAGAATTATGATGTTTTTCAAGACTGAAAATCTCCTGTATAAAAATCAACAGGGATTCAGCAAACAGAGCTCTTGTGAAACTCGGCTTGCTCTGTTCTTAGATTATATCCTTAGCGCTGTAGGCAACGGCACATAGTTTGATACCATGTTCCTTGACTTAAGGAAGGCATTTTGCACTGTTCCCATATTGCTAGGTAGTGAAAACATTATGAAATTTTCGAGTAACGGACCAGATTTGCAGATGGCTTCCTTGCAGATGGAACTCAACACATATTTTTTAACAGAACAATATCAGCAGATGTAAAGGTAATTTCCAGAACCGTTATTGTGTATAGTGTGTATAAATGATCTAGCAGAAAGCGTCAGATGCTCTTTAAGACTGCTCGCAGACAATGGGGTTGTCTATAAAAAAAGTGACAATTTGCAAAATTATCTACAGAGGATTGATGAATGGTGCATGCTCTGGTAGTTGACCATGAAGATAAATAAATGTAACATATTGAGCATACAATGTAGATGTAGATAAATAAGAAAAGAAAGCCACTACTGTACAACTACACGATAGATGGGAAACTGCTGGAAACAGTGTCAACCATAAAATTTCTGAGTAACTATCCGGAATGACCTTAAGTGAAATGACCACATAAAACAAATAGTAGGAAAATCATATGCCAGATTGAGAGTCATAGGAAGAAGAGAAATGTAATTCATTCCATGAAGGAAGTGGCTTATAATGCACTTGTTTGACTGATTCTTGAGTATAAAATGTCATATCCAAACACCTTCAGCTCTCTAAATTTCCAGTTGTATTTTACTCTTGCTACCAGTTTCAGTGTTACGTTATGCCACCTTCAGTCCCCTGACCGACATGTACCTCTTGTACGATAAAAATAGGCGCCAGCATACAGTCATTGGTATCCTGTAGACTTCTGCAGGATACCAGTGACTATAAGCTGTCCCCTATTTTGATTGTGCAAAAGATAGGATTGTTTCTACACATCGTTCAGGGGGCCTGAAGATGGTGTAATTTACTGCTGTTACTGGTAGCAAAAGTAAAATGAAACTGGAAATTTAGACAGTTGAAGATGTTTTGATTTGACATTTTACAATGAACATCTTTCAAAAGATGGACTAACAGATTCTTGAGTATTGTTCATCAATATGGGACCCTTACCAGGTAGGGCTGATAGAACAGGTGGAAAAGATACGACGGCAAGCGGCATGTTTAGTCGCGAAATCTTTTAATTGATGTGAGATTGTTACCGAGGTGCTTAGCAAACTCCGTTTACAGAAGTTACAAGAGAGGTCTTGTGCATCATGGAGGGGTTTACTGTTGAAATTTTGAGAGAGAGCTTTCTGGAAAGAGTTGGGAAACATGTTGTGTAATGACAATGATGAGAAAATTTGAGAAATTAGAGCCAGTGCAGAGGGTTACTGATGATCATTTTTACCGTGCACTGTTCACAAATGGAACAGGATAGGAGGGATCAATTAGTGGTATGAGTAGTAGCCTGTGCCATACAAAATTAGGTGGCTTGTAGACATGCGTTTTCCATAAAAAATGGCAATTAGATGAGTGTTGATTTTGCATATATCTGATGCCATAGGTATTCAAATTGAACAGAAAAAATGAAAAAGTTTTTAAAACAAGACTTGAACCAGTCTGTCTTGGGGACTATAGGTGTCAGGATTCGAAAGCAAGCTGCCCGTGTGACAGTGAAGATTCTACCACAGAGCCAGGAGAACCGTCAAAAAATCATCCTACCTCTAGAGAATTAAAGATGCTCAGAGGACTTCAAAGTTTTTTAGAGTTGCATCAAACTGCTTTGGTGTATTGATATTTTTGTGAACGTAACATACCATAAATGTAAAAAAAATGCAATGTGCTCTCCTTGTAAGACTGAACTTGGGCTCGTATGAGCTCACTCATGTGTACATGATGACAAATTTGTTGCTGTATTGTGTTACTAAATTATACCATATGTGTTTTGATTTCTGATGAGACACTTTCAATTGTCATAGGCTTCTTTTCCTTATGTAGTTCTGAGCGTAGTCTCATTTCATTTAGTTCTGAACAGAAGTAGGTGGCAAACGTCAGTTAAAATTCCTATCAAAATTTGCATGTAAAACATTTGATAAATGCTCGTGTTGGACAGTTTACTCTATTCTGACAGTACCCCATTTGTTTTCAGATTTTGCAGGATCAACACTGCCTTCAGGGTTGTTGCAGGTGTCGTTACAAGCATTGGGCGAACACAGCAAACCTCTCATTGAGCGTCTTTTAGCTGACGTATTTAGAGATGAACGTGCAGAAGACAGTGAAAGCGAAGTTCCCACAGAATTGTCATGCGAGGCAAGTTGTCGACTTGCTGAAGCAATTGTCGCAACTGTTGCTGCACACCATCCGTCCCTGCTGACAACTGTTCATAATCAGCTGTCACAAGGACGTGTTGCACTACTTTCTCTTCACCCAACTGCGAACTTCTTTGTCCAGAGGCTGCTGCAAAACTGCTGTGTGCCGTCTGAGGTGAGTGTCTTTCTACTGCATTGATGTATTAGTGGTCAGACGTTGGTAAGATATATGTTGAAAATCCCAAAAGTGCCATTCTGCTTTAACCAGTGATGTCATCATATGATTATTAATTTGTTTATGTAGATTGTGGTAACTATCGGGTCTGCAATCAACACAAGGTCTGGGATAGGTGGGAAAGTGGTAATTTTGTCTCGACTTGGCAAAGCCGAAGAATGTGTCATGACAGTCTTTTAGAAATGCGTTATGCATTCAGTAGTTATATTTACATCCCTGATGAAAGCCACTATTTAGCCACTTTAATAATATTTTGAAGGCTTTAATAACAAAACAACCCATCCAAGATTCTCATATTCTCTCTGTGGTCCTGATACATTGATAGCTAAAATAGAGATTAAAATTCCATGCAATGTTGTTTGGGTAATACTCCGTATCACTTGTTGATATAAACCTATAATTGGGTCCTTATACCAACCACCAGATACCCCCTCCTCACTCCACTTCCCAATATAACTGAAACTTCATCTCCTTAAGTGTGGATGGGTGCTGAAAGAGAGTATTAATTGTCTTCCAAGCTACTTAAATCACATAAACAACTACACTTTGAACCTTCTGTATTCACAATTTCTTTTATAACATCACCATCTTTCACAACACATGCTGTTATACTAAGGGAGAATCAAACAATGGAAACTCTTCAGTTGGAATATCGGGTCTGAACTTCTGGAGATGGTGGTCGTGTGTGCGAGGTGTGCTTGCATGAATGAATGTATGTGTAAATTCTTTTCTTAAGAAGGCTTTAGCCATAAGCTAATGTGTGTCTTTTTGTTGTGCCGGACCGCAACTCAGCATGTTATCTTTATCATGAGTAACCATCTGTTTTTGTACTAAGGAGGTTGACAGGTTTCTTAAACATACGTAGCTTGTGCAAGATCAAGAGAATAAGTACATCTTTTTATAAGCCAATTTGACAGTCATTTTTCATGACATCTATTGTAGCAATGACCTTTCCTTTCTTTTTCCTAGTCTTCTGAGCACTCTCAAAGCATAATGCCAAGGAACAAGTGACCCCGCACAGCAGATGGAGTCGCTCACTTGTCATGTCTCATGGAAATGATGAGTTAAAGTCGTTCTCCTATCTGCACATATCATAATAAAATCTCCCACAGTGAGCTGTCTCAATACTTACTTATTACTAAACATCACGAACATCTTTCATCATTACAAAAGCTTGGAAGCGGGGCATGCCCCCCTAAAAATTTCAGCTCACACTTCGGTCTAATAGTCGACAACATGGCCTATTTGAGAATGCTCACTTTTAAACTGGTTTTAGTTAGCATGGCTTAGTTCCAGCAACAATTATTACCAAAATACGAAGGGCAATGAAAACATGTTGGAAGATTTATATATTAACTAGAAAAGATGCTGTAGTGTTGTATCTCAAGGAAGAACTTGAAACTGTTAAATCTTGATGGATTATGTAGAACTGTAGTTAAAGTTTAGAATGATAATTGACCAAACACTGGCTAAATTTATGCCTAGTAGAAGCATTTGTGATTGGAGAGAGCTTACATAGTGCAAAGGTATGTGATGAAGCTTCTAAAGAAACAGCAACTACTGCACAATAGGTGTAAAACAAAGCAGAGAGCTAGAGAGGTGCTAAATGAAATCCCTATAGCTGTAAAAAGACAATGCTATAATGGAATGTTAAAGACAGCTCACAAAACCCAAAGAAACTTGGATCATTGTGAAGCTGTTAATGGCACAGTAATTAGTGTTCAGATACTCATGGATGGCATAGGATGTGAAACTGAGGATAACATTGTAAACGTAGAAATGTGTACCTCCATTTTGCAATGAAGGAACAAGGTATACTGCCCTAGTTTAACACTCGCACCACAGCAAAGTTGAGCAATATAAATGGCAGAAGCATGCTAAAATCACTAAAACTGAACAAGGCCCCAAAGCATGAGGAAAATTCCATTATATAGAATTTGCATCTGAGGTAGCCTCCGTTTTAACCATAGATCCCTTACACAAATGGCTGTGCACAGTAATTGGAGGAAACCACAGGTCACACCCATCAACAAGAAGGGTAGCAGAAGTGATCAACGAAAGCACCATCCAATCTCATTGACATTCATCTGTTGTAGAATCTTAGGACACATTCTGAGTTCAGATATAGTGATTTATCTCAAACACAATGTCCTCCTCCGTACCAACTGTAATTAATTCCAAAAACATTGGTCTCATGGACGGAACTTGTGCTTCTTGTATGTGATATTCTAAAAACCAGGGATCAAGTCAGTCAGGTGGATGCAGTATTTATTAACATTTGAAAAACATTTGACTCAGTACCATATGAATAGTTACAACAAAAGGACTATAATAACGATGAACTTGCAAATTGCGATTATGGTCCCACATCAGTTGAAGAATATTTCAGAACAAATGAAAATTTGTGCCAGTTGCGAGCGGTCACCTTAACCTCTTTGGTTATCTTCCAGAAGCAGCCACTATCTCCATTTGTCTTTGTGTCTACTCTCCCTTGTGCTCCTGGAAGTGTGCTTGGATAGCCAATCTGGTTAAGGCAACAATTGAGAAAACCGGGTTCAAGTCTCAGTTTCGCATAAATTTGCATTCATTCTTTCTGAAATATTCTAAGCTGATATAGCACCATAATCGCAATTAGCGAGTTCATTCTGTATTGAAATATTATGAGGCGGATAGGTTGCTACTCACCATATAATGGAGATGTTGAGTCACAGACAGGCACAACGAAAAGACTGCTAAACAAGTGAGCTTTTGGCCAAAAAGCATTCTTCTAAAGTAAACACCACACACATACACACACACACACACACACACACACACACACACACACACACACACACACACACACAAAAAACCACAACCACTGTCTGCAGCCGCTGACACCCGACTGCGACCAATACACTTGATGGGAGAAGCGATCTGGGTGGTGGGGTAAGGAGGAGCCTGCGTTAGGAAGGGGGAGGGGTGTGTGACGGTAATGTGCTGCTTGTGTGAGCATACAGGGATGTGGTGGGTCGGGTCAGCTAGGTGCATTCATGTGGTTGGATTGGAGGGGGAGGGGGAGCAGAAAAGGAAAGAAGTGGGATGTTGATGGAATAAAAGGCTGTGTAATGCCAGAGTGGGGGGAGGGAAGGGGACATGTGAATGAAAGGCAGAGACTAATGAAAGTTGAGCGCAGAAGGGTTATGGGAACATAGGGTATATTGTAGGGAGGGTTCCCACCTGCACTGTTCAGAAAAACTTGTGGTTGTAGGAAGGATCCAGATGGAACAGAATCTGAAGCAGTCATTGATGTGAAGAACATTGTGTCAGGCAGTGTGTTCAGCAACTGAATGGTCCAGCTGTCTCTTGGCTACAGTTTGTTAAAGGCCATTCGTGTGGACAGACATCTTGTTGATTATCATGTCCATATAGAACACTGCACAGTGGTTGCAGCTTGGCCTTTAGATCACATGACTGCTTTCACAGGTAGCCCTGCTGTTGATGGGATAGGTGATGGTCATGACCAGACTGGAGTAGGTCCCTGTATGCTCACGCAAGCAGCACTTCTACTCTGCTGTCCCTCCCCCTCCCTGACCCAGCCTTGTCCATAAGGTGCCTTGCAAGTAGAAGCACCTATGTGAGCACAGATGTGAATGCAATCTCACACACCTCAACATGTTGAGGAACAGCCATTCATCTACATGCTTGCCTCTACTTCCATGTAGGGCAAGCGCATTAGCACGGCACATAGGCACAAGTTGTGTAGGTATAAATGTAACTTTGCCTCACCACCCAGATTGCTTCTCCCGTCATGTGCAGTTGCTCGCAGTTCGCCCTTGGCAGTCAGAATAGTGGTCGTGTATGTGTGAATTGTGCTTGCGTGAATGTGCATTTAGATGTGGTGTCTGCTTTAGAAGAAGCCCTTTTGACCGAAAGGTGGACTGGGAGAAGGAGAAAAAGTCTTTAACAAGTTGACTGCCATCTCAAAGATGGTTACATCAGTCTCTCCTCCATATCAAACCTACCATCCACCAGCAATACCTCCACTTTAACAGCTGCCACCCATTCCACACCAAGAAGTCCTTTGCATGGAGCATAGCCACCTGTGGCTGCACCATCTGAAAAGACAATCAGACCCTCGCCAAATATACCAAGGGTCTCACTGAGGCCTTCGCAGACCGAAATTACCCTCCCAACCTTGTACAGAAACAGACCTCCTGAGCCTTATCTTTCCAGTCAGCCAGCACTTCCCGGAATCCCACCATCCAGCCACAAAGGAGCATTCCCCTCGTGACCCAGTACTATCCAGGACTGGAGCAACTGAATCATATTCTCTGCCAGGGTTTGTCATTCCCTGCAACGAGGGATGTCCTACTCATTATCGTTCCAACCTCTCCTACAGTGGTATTCCGCTGGCCATCGGACCTACACAACATCCTCTTATATCATTAGTCCACCCTTGCTCCCAACCCCTTGCCTCATGACTCATATCCCTGTAATAGACGAAGAGGTAAGATCTGTCCCATACATACTCCCACTCCCACCACCACCTCCACCACCACCCATTCCAGTTCAGTCACAAGCATGACCTATCCAATCAAAGGCAGAGCTACCTGTGAAAGCAGCCATATGATGTACAAGCTGAACTGCAACCACTGCAGCGCATTTCACGTGGGCATAATGGCCAATGCCTGCGTGAATGACCACCGACAAACTGTTGCCAAGAGACAACTTGACAACCCAGTTGCTGAGCATGCTGCCCACAACAACATTCTTCACTTCAGCGACTGCTTCGCAGTCTGTGCCATCTGGATCCTTCCTATCAGCATCAACTTTTCTGAATTGCGCAGGTGGGAACTCTCCCTGCAATATATCCTACGTTTGCATAACCCCTCTCGCCTCAGCATTTGTTACTGTCTTTCACCCACGTGTACCGTATTTACTCGAATCTAAGCCGCACTCGAATCTAAGCCGCACCTGAAAAATGAGACTCGAAATCAAGGGAAAAAAATTTTCCCGAATCTAAGCCGCATCTGAAATTTGAGACTCGAAATTAAAGGGGAGAGAAAAGTTTTAGGCCGCACCTCCAAATCGAAACAAAGTTGGTCCATTGTAATATGAGACACAATTTAGGTCAAATGAATGACAATACAGCTACAGTAGTTTGGTTCGAGTCATAAGCTTAGCAGTTAAGCTTTACCAGGTAGCCATTGCTATGCATCAGGCAGTCCGTACCCTTCCTTTTTCACGTGCTTCATCTGGTTTGAATTGATTGATCTGATAAGTGCCGTTCTCTTTGTTTTAGGTGTTTACGTCACTCTAAGCTGAAAATGCATTACTGTACTGTGTCATGCATTGTTTGTCGCATTCTGATAATGCGTGTTTACGACCTGTCGCCGCTCGCAGCATGGCTTGTTTTGTGCACGCTACCGCTGCTTACAATTAAAAAACAAAAAAGAGGAATCATCTCATTAACGAAACAATGGCAAGAGACTACTATTTTTTGTTACTTACACTGCTGCTTTCTTCGATAATGATCAACAAGAACCAAATAATAGACTGTGTATGATAGAAGATGTTCTGAATGAGAGTTTAGCGAAAATTTTCCTCCGTTTGAAAATCTTTGCAGTCGCCTCTTTAGTACATTACATTCTGCACAGAAATTAGAGTCATCTTAGATTTAAAAATCTAGTCAATTGTCGTGCTTCATTTCTGACTGTACCACTATTAGGCATACGAATAATACGAATATAAACATGACATGATATGCATATTCTTCCGCGTTTGCTGTTGTATCACTCAAGTTTCGTAGTTTATTAGGCAGACAGAATTGAAATGAGATAGCAGCAAACACGAAACAATACATGGCAAAATGTTTATATTCGTATTATTCTTATGGTAAAGAGAATACTGTATGTGATTCACAACACATAAAAGTTGCCATTAGCAACCATCTTCTCACAGGTAGGAAAAAATTCAGAACGTTGAGTTGGCCATATTGTCAAACATTCCAAACAGTCTTGCCAGTCGGATTTACATAGTACATTGAAATGCTGCTACATTTGAAGATGAACAATACGGAATTTGTATTTACTTCGTTGGATAATGTATGAAAATGCAGTGGTCGAAACTCGGGGAGGAGAAAAAAGCTCATCTTCCACCTTTTTTTTTAAATTTATTTACTGACACAGAGGTTTTGGCGCCAGTATTTATCTTTGTGCCTGCAAAGCATGCCTGTGTAGCGCTACATATATTCAATGACAGAACTTAGTTGTGGCGGCACCTACCAATATTTTTTCAGAACTTGCACTTACTTTGCACTTGATTCTAAGCCGCAGGCGGTTTTTTGGATTACAAAAACCGGAAAAAGGTGCGGCTTAGATTCGAGTAAATACGGTAGCCTTCTCTGCTCCCACTTAGGCACTATACAGCCTTCTTTTCCACCAACACACCCACAGTCTTTTTACTTCTCTCCTTTTTCGAACTCCCTTTCCTCCTCTGTCGCTGTCCAACCTCCCGATGGCACATAGCTGCCCTACACTGTCGCCACCACAACCCTGTATGCTCACATAAGCAGCACTTTACCACCCCACACCCCTACTGTCCTATTCTCCCCCTCCCTGCCCAGCCTTCTCCTCCCTCTCCCAGTCACCTCCTTATCCCACCACCCAGATACTTCTCCCATCATGTGTAGTTGCAGTCCAGCCTCGGTGGCCAGAGATAGTGGTCGTGTGTGTGTGTGTGTGTGTGTGTGTGTGTGTGTGTGCATGCGAGTGTGTCGTCTTCTTTAGAAGAAGCTTTTTTAGTAGTGCCTGTCTTCAACTCAACATCTTGACTATATAGTGAGTAGCAATCGATCCCTTTCATATTGTCGTTATTACATCCTGGATTTTTCATTGTTTGATTTAATTCTTAATAAATGTGGCTGTTGATCAGCAGTGCAGTGTCTCAAGACACTGCATGCCATAACAAGGTAGTGACGAGAAAAAACAGCGTCTCAAGATATGCGAGAATCACACTGATATAGTGCAAACACATAGGAGAGTAGACACCAGTACACTCCTCAAAGCATGCTCAGATAGCCGAAGTGGCTAAGGCGACCACTTGCGACAACTGGGTAATCCAGATTCGAGTCCCAGCCCGGCGCAAATTTTCATATGTTCTGAAATATTCTACACACTACACTGCACTGTAATAAGGACTATGCCTGTTATCTTGCATGGTGAGTCATCAACAGATGTAGAAATACCTTCAGGCTTGTCTCAGGGAAGTGTGTGTGATCCTTGCTGTTCATATTGTATACTGGTGACCCAGCAGACAATGTTAATATTAACTTGAGATGATGGTGTTATCTATGATAAAGTACTATATGAAAAATGTTGCTCAAACAGATTTTGATAAGATAATGGTGAAAAACATTGGCAACTTACTGTAAATGTTCTGAAATGTAAAACTGTGCAATTCACGAACTGTAAGAACGTAGTGATACTGTGACTACAATATCAGTGGGTCACAATCGGCATCATTGAACTTGTACTGATGTGTAGGTTGGACACTGTGCTGATTTGAAATAGAATGATCACATAGGCTGTCATGGGCAATACTGCATTATTGTGTTGGTACATTGACTAATATTTTGCCCACTGTTGCAATTTGCTACCATCTTCGCCTATTTATGTGCAGTATGTACCAATTTTTGATCGTCTGCATGTCTGCAGAGAAAAGAGAAAAAAAAAAAAATGTTGTCAATTTTCCATCCAACTTCAGTTTTGTGATCATTCTCAAATTTTTTAGAAAAAGTAGCATAAGCTCAACTTCTGCTAAAGGGTTGCGACATTGAGAAGGCTTAACTACACATACAGTGAAAATGTACTAAGTTCCTGTACATCACAGGCTACTGGCATATTTTGTGATGTGTCAAAGTTTCTCATGTATATACCGTGTGGTTATGATTAAACTTTTTGAGTCCCATAGTGCTCAGAGCCATTTGATTAAACTTTCCCTACTTAACACCTTATAACACAATAATCAATTACTGTAAGAGTACCAAACTTGGTAGCATTAATGTCAAGAACATGAGGAAGAGAAATAATTTAGAATCAATTAAATTGAAACACTTTTAATGTTCTGCTACGATACATCATACCATTACATACCGGTACCATTACTGTCCATAGGTACGCTGGCTACCTTTTCTTGATATGGTGCACTTCAGATCCGCACTTGTGTGAATGTTCCTTGATAAACCCTGTCCTTCAAGTAGCGCCACAACCAGAAATCACAGGGAGTGAGATCAGGTGATCATGCTGGCCAAGCTTTTGGAAACATCAGCTGATAATTAGATCATTTCCAAATGTGTTTCAGAGATGCAAGTGATCTCCACAATTTCACTAGCGATGTGCAGTGGGGTCCACATCTTGCATGAAAACTGTTGAGTTCAATGCATCTCTCTCCTGTAGGGCAGGTATGACATGCGGGTGAAGCATATCACAGTAATGCTGGCCAGTCACACTGCACGTCTTCGGTCCTTGAGTGCCAACCTGTTCAAGAAAGAATGGGCCAATTATGAACGTAGCCATGAAGCTACACCGTATGGTGACATGTTCACCACCCAGAGGAACTTCATGCACAGTGACTGGAGGTCAAGATCCCCACACTCGGCAATTCTGTGTGTTCGCCTCATCTATCAGAGAAAAATGAGCTTCGCTTGCCCATAGGATGGTCCAGGGCCAGCCCTCGTTAACTTCAATCCTTGTGAGAAAGTGGAGAGTGTAGTCATCATGTCATTGCACATCCTATGGTGCAAGCTGCTGTACTATATGGATCTTTTATGTAATCCATTTGAGAGTGGTTCGAAGCAACTTCCATACAGTGGGTCATGGGATGTTCAACTGTCGTGACACAGCATGCACACCGCCAGACAATCAGGAATTGCGTTCAGCGTTGCCTGCCATAGCAACAGCTACTTCACCAACCACCTGTGGTGCAACCGGTTGTTAGCCTCTTACCAGAGAGATGGCCAGTTCTCCAGTTGATTCGAACTTCATCATGCTCTGTACAGCAGGTGGAGAAAGAGTACCATTTCGTAATCCTTTAGCTGGCCATATCCTCGAAGTGAAGTTGCAGCATTACTATTGTTTTTATAATAGAGCTTCACCAACAATTCCCTGCTCCTTTTGTCCAAGCTCGTGTTGAGACGTCAGCAAGTGCACTGCGACTGGTCAGGTGTGTGAGACTATGAATCACAGTGACTGATCACAGCACCTGGTGGCTGTAGTGACGCATGGAAATCATGCACCCCAACTCTGGTCATTAATGCTACCAAGTTTGGTACTCATATGGTAATTAGTTTCCATGTTATAATGTGTTAAATAGGGAAAGTTTAATTATAACCACCCGGTATATCAGTGACCTTCCATCAGTGTACATGATCATGTGCAAAGTTTTTTTTTTTTTTTTTTTTTTTTTTGCAGGTGATACGAACATTGCAATAAATAGTAAATCACGTATAGTCTTAGAAAAATCAGTGAGTGAAATTCTCATGGACATTAATAAATGCTCCTAGCCAGTTCTTTGTCCCTAATCCTTGAGTCGTCAGAGACCAAGTAGGACTATGAACATCTGGCATTTACAGAATTAGTTCCAAGTATGGCATTCAGTACATCGGCAATACACATCGTGCATCTCACAGTGATGTTTGGAGCATGGAAAGAGCAGTTGCCTCGGTTAAACTTCAAAGCTGTGCTGTGCCAATGGTTTTAAGGGGTTTGGTAATCAAAAAGGCATTACAAATGTGATTACATGAAAGCCTTGTCAACTAGGACAGTAGTCTCCAATTGAGCCCTGCAAGGGATTTGGCATTAGCAAAAATACGTCAGGAATGCTGTAATGTGAAAGTGGCAGAGGCAGTGTGTCAATAGACAAGCAGCACGAGGACTCAACACCTGGGCCCCTTGCACCCTGCCTGTCTGACCGCCCACCCCCACCCTCTACCCACCCCACCCTCTGGCCCCACCACCACTGGCCACAATATTTCTTCCAGAGGCAAGCAATTGGCCCACCTGTTGGGCCCCTCAGCAGAGGAGTATGTGGTCCAGTGGCTATAAAGGAATGAATTGGACTTGAACACGACACTTCACCTGAAGACAATGATTGGGAAACCCGTCAAAACATTGCGACATCTGACACCACAATTCAGCTGATAATCTGAGAAAATTTCATTAGTGAAATTCAGCAATAAAGCCTGCATTCCCATAATGCATTTTGAACATCACTGCTGCCCTGTGCAAAATACTTAATTCCTTTAGCTACCGTGTTCCCTAAGTTGTATATTTAAGTTTAATAGTTGGGTGCACTTACTTTTCTTCTGTAACTTGTAGTTCCTTTGTTGCATTTGCAGACATAAAACACACCCTTTCACTCCACTGATGCAATGCAGCATTCACCACATGGCCAGCTTATCTTTCTGGAATCCAGTTAGCAATGTTGTATGTTTGAATTTTAGTCAGGAATCTGATCCCTCACTTCTTCTTCTGACCTACTACAACAGACTTCCAACAGGGTTAATATGAAAATTATAATGGTAGTTGTAATTAGTATACAAATTGAGCTCCTCTCGAGCTATTGTGCTCAAAAATTTTTACATAACTCTTTAAATATGGCTTCTTCTTAGTGTTCAATAAATCAATTATATTCTAATGTCACTACACAGAATCCTATACAGCACTCATTACTTCCTTGGTTGTTTTTCATGACTTCCATCCATTTTTGAATTTATTACAAATAGCAGTGTGTAACATGTAATAATGGGTGTAATGTTTCACTGCGCAGCTGGAGAAGATATTTGACGAATTGTCAGGCAGGCTTAGTGAAGTGCTGTCTGCACGTCATTCTGGTGTTCTCTTAAGCCTTGGCCAAGCTTGCCAGCGTCTCGGGATACAGCAGCATCGTTTTATGAAGGTGAGAGGACACTGTCAGCCTTACATCTGCTGACAGTCTTTTTATCCCTAGTTAAATATTTATGAAAATGATGTTAAGGATTTAAGATGAAGGATAGCAAATATAACAAGTAAATCTAAGTCATTTATGCATTTTTGCAATCGTGTCCCAATGTGTCAGGTGTTATTTGATGGCTGTAATATGTAGGCCTGTACATAAAAAAGGTAACTGAGGTAATGTTATGTGCAGCACATAGATATGCTAGTTAGCTAATTGTTAACTTGAGCAAGGGACTCCTGGAGAGGTTGATAAATTTTGCTATCTCAGAAGTAGATCTGAAAGATGAAAGATGCCAGAATTGCATGAGGCAAAACGTATTTCTGTTGAAAAAACACTATAAAGACCAAGGTGTGGATCTTGAGACCAGAAAAATATTCATGGAAGTCTGCTTAGAGCACAGTCTTTTGTAGGTGCAAAATGTAGACTATTGGGAAGACAAATGATAATAGGTACAGAAGTGTTTGAAATGTTGTGTTACAGGAGACTGTTAAATATGAGGTGGGTTGCTTAATAAATGGAGGAGTCATGCAATGAGTCAAAGAGAAAAAAAATTATTTAAGTTGTAGTTTATCTGTAGTTGAACGGATGTGGAAGGAAAGGATTACAGTGGTGGTCAGAGCAAACCTAGGGTTGAGGGCAGCATACCAGCGTAACAAAAGAGAATATTTTGGGTTTTTTCTGACTATGTTTTTTGTGACCAGCCAGTTAGACAACGTAATTTTTTTTACATAGTATTTCAAGGATTCACCTAGCCATTTTGAAAATTGTTTCATTCACATTCAGGACCATCATTATGGTTTGCACAGCGCCCGACAATGATGACAGTGTTCATTGTTAAATGAAATTGTGCATAAAATTAACCTTGCTGGACATCTGAAATTACACCATCCATCGGTCTTGTCTGCATAACCCCATGATTCATACCTGCTTTTTATTTTACAACAAAACACTAACCAAAAAATTTTTCCGTTTGCGTTGAGGTGTCAAATGCATGTCCATATCAAAAATGAATACAGCGTTTTTATTTCAAATACAAGTTGTTTTTTCAACTTAGTCCCCTTTTAGAGTTATATGCATTTCCCAACATCCTAGCCATTTTAAGCCCTCCGAATAACACGAATTGTCAAGCTTTTTAAAAGTATGGTAACAATCTCAAAGACAAGCAGAACTTTTTATGTTTTATGTTCATGAAGTAGAAGCTACTCAGCAATTGACACTCAACTCACTTCAGTGAATCTGACTGTTTGTCAGTGAGAACACAATTGTCATCAAATTGGTGTTGGCAGAGTACCATAAAACTACAATTAATGGAAAGAGTGTTATCCTAAAGAAATGGCCTATGTAGATTCAGTATATGAAGTTGTGCCAGTAAAATTGAAGGTAGTGTGTATAGAATACATCTTGTAAGAGTTGTTGGGCATGTTTTTTGATGTTTTGCAGATATTTAAAATTTTATGTTTACAGTGTGTTAATGGAGTCAACCCAAACCAATACTTTCATCATGTGATTCATGGGACATTCAGCATTATCATAAATAATCAGTTTCTTTCTTATTACAAATGTCTTTTTGTAAATTATAATTTTGTGTGTGCGTGTGATAGAGGTGTCTAAATTTAGTCTGGTGCAGTAACTGGATTAATGACATTTAGTATCAGATACTAAAAAACATGAAGAATAGTGACAATATTATGAAAAGGATAGTTGATACTCACTATATAGTGGAGATGCTGAGTCACAGATAGGTACCAGAAGTCCAGCAGCAACTGAGTACACTGCTGTGTGGTGGTAGCAATTAGACAGCGAGGAAGGGGTGGTGCACAAGATGTCAGATCATGCAAGACATGGAGAACAAACGTTCTGGGGAAAACACCTCAAATGTGATAACTGTATTGAGTTGCATTAGTAATCTGGCTGTTTGGCTTGCTCTTGATCTATCTGTAACAACAGCAGACGCTGAAATATGGATAAACATTTGTTTACCCTGTCTGCCTCGCCCAACATGACTTTTCTCTCATGCTGATCAATGTAGCATTGCCTGGCCACTACCAGCTTACAGCAGCCTGTACTATTTACACATATCGTTAAACCAAATATCGCACTAAAGCAATTCATGACTTCTCTGTTGAATGGATACACAAAATATTAGCGAGAACAAAATGTGAGCACGAAAATCAGCATCTGAAGCTATTAAACAGGAACACATCACAAATGTGCCCTCCATTGTCTGACAAGGCACATCTTAGACACACCTGGTGGCTGGAATCACTGCTAGGAGATGCCTCATGGTGTTTTATCGTTGTTGATTCTAAATATTAGATTGATGAATAAGTTTGTAGCATGTTGGTAATCCAATTGCTATGGGTTTATTTATCAATTGTCATTTTTTATTTCTAGTTCACTGTTGCTATTTTAGTTTATATTTTCCCATTAGGAGATAGTGAGTGGAGCTATGGATGCTAGAAAACGGAGTGCCAAGTGGAGAAATCAGAACATTTCCAACATAATCTTCTGCTTGGGTTCAAGAAACGGGTGACAGCAGCAGAGGCAGCCAGAAACATTTGCACCACATATATTTTGTCATTTGGAGATAGTGAGGGGAGCTGTGGACACTAGAAAATGGAGTGCCAAGTGGATAAATTGGAACATTTTCGACATATTCTTCTGTTTGAGTTCAACAGAGGGTAACAGCAGCAGAGGCAGCCAGAAACATTTGAGAAGTGTATGGGGATAATACCATTTGACAGAGCAGGGCAGGAAAATGGTTTTTCCGTTTTAAGGAGGATCATTTTTTTTTTTTTTTAGACATTAGTGACTCTCCATGTTACGTAACCTGTTCAGGGTTTGATGATGATCGTTTAAATACTTTAATCCACAGTGATCCATGTCAGTGTACTTGAGAACTGGAAAATGCGATCAGTCCACCATTGTATGACATTTTCATGCTAAGGTAAAGGTTAAAAAACCAGGTGTGTGGGTACCACATGCTCTAAGCAAAAAATCACCAAATCAGCTGGGGACCATATGTGATTTCTGCATGCTCGTTATCAGTTGGCTCATGAACAACACTGACCATTCCTATCCTGTATTGTTATTGGTCATGAGAAAGGATGCCTTTGTGCTAACGTAAGGAAAAGAAAGAGATGGATGAGCACAAACAAAGCAAAAACTCCCCATACAGAGACCTGCTGGAGTCCTGAAATGGTAATGTGCGTCTGGGGAACAGTGGCGGTGTAGTGTACTAAAATAGCTTCCCCGAGGTTTAAACCATCACTGCTAACATTTATTGTCAACAACTGAGATGTTTTGCAGACACAATCCAGGAACAAGGACCAGGAAGACTGCATGAAGTGATGCTACTCAACAACAATACTCCCCTGCAGTCTGCTACACAGACAAGAAACATTGTACGTGAGTTGGGTTCGGATGTCATTCTGCACCCACCTTATTCAACTGATCTCTCGGCCTCAGATTTTCACCTTTTTCACTCTGTGTCAAATAATCTTCGAGGAACTTCCTTTCCAGGTGGAAATTTGCTCCGAACACGGCTCAACGAGTTCTTCACTTCAAAACCGTGTGTTTTCTGCAGTTGCAGAATCAAAAAGTTACCCCGCATAGGCGGACCTGTAAATAGTGGAGGAGAACACACCTTTGATGTATAAAGTCTCTGTTATTTTTCTCTGTTGTGTTTATTATACTTACAGAAAAACGCCACAAACTTATGCACAAACCTAATATTTGAGGGACTAATCACCAAGTTGCTTGTTGCATTCTCAGATCAATAAGCATTTCTGTTGTATTTCAAAATAGCTTGCATTTATAATTTTGCTCATTTCATTTTTAGGAACTGTTCCAATGTTTTGAGTGTTGGGAACCTGATGACCGACAGATAAAATCTGCGTGGCAAATTGCCACGTTAAAAAATTTTTCTGAAAATGACTCGGAACAGAAGGTGAAAGTTCAACTTCATGGGTCGCTGCTTCTTCAGGCACTGCTATCTTTCAAGAAGCCTATCAAGGTAAATATCTGTGAGATAATAGCATATTAACATTGTGATATGCTCTAAAATATATGAAAAATAACAAAGAAAATTGTCAAAAGAGAAAATGTGTTTAATCTTTTGATTGCTGTGTACACTCACAGCAGTCAGAGAGCATGATGCCCAGGTGTGGTTCACTGCTACAGCAGATCAGTACTGAGCTCTTGGTGTGGTTGACTGCTGTAGTGGTTTTGAGGTATGCATTTGCTCGTCATTTAGCTGTGGTGGAATACAAGGCCCATTTTGATTGCAGTGCTGCTGACAGACTCTCAACATACCTTATCATTTGCTCTTAACCCCTTTTTTTGTCTGCTTTTGATGGAATTTCACTACACTTTATTGTTTACTATAAGTCCAACAAATGGAATTTTGATAAATGTCCTGCAATTTCTGACAATTTTATAGTTTCGTGTTTGGTTGTTGCTGCAAACTGCAATGAATAGTGTTAATATTGTAAATAAACACTACTAAATCCCTTAACATATGTCCAGGCCTGAAACAATAAAATATTGAGTAGTGGCTAGTGTGTCGGAAGTGTGCAGCACCTAGTATCGGATGAGACCCACAAGATAACACCAAGGCAGTCCCACATGTTACAGTCAAAGGACTGTTGTAGATCTTTTAAAGTATCTGAGCTGTAATAAATTATTATATAAACAGTTGTAGAGAATGGTCTACTAATTTGGGAGGGCGGGGGGGTTACAGAAAGTTGTGGCTCCTACACATCAGCAAAAGGCTAATCATATCAGTAGTGCATAATAGCATGATTTTGTGAATATCCAGGCAGGAGGGTGTATGTCTTAATGAATGTCTGCCAAGAGACAGTGGGATAAAAGCTACTTCTTTGTAGTTGTTGAACTGGGTGATAAGACAAAATGGATAAGTGTACAAATATAGCGCATGTCACAAAGTATTGCCCATCTAATTCATTCCCTAACATAATCTGTTCCATACTTTCAAGTAGAAGCAAACTTCTTCTTGCTCATACTTTGTGTAAATCCCAGCAGTTGAAATATGCACTGGTCTGAACTTGCCACAGTGCTTACCAAAGTACTTTTTCTGACATCATCATCATCATCATCATCTTCTTCTTCTTCTTCTTCTTCTTCTTCTTTGATTGAACAGTCCATGCGTGTACTGCCGGTTCATAGTGTCCGGCACAATGTTTCAACAATCAGATATGTCACCATCATTAGGTATGCTCATGAACTGAGCTCCTGAGGGTGTGCGGCCAACTAATGTCCCCTGCTCCCACAAGCTGCTAAGTCCACAGCTGGGCGGCGGCGGTCGCAGACACCCTAGTACCAGCATCTGTGATAGCATTTATGTAAGTTCTCTGTCCCCCTGGTCACCAGATCAGTTTGTTTGCTGAGAGTCTTCTTAATTAAACTCAGTGCTGGTTCCAAGCCAAGATTATAGTCGGAATCTCGGTTGCTGAGCTCATCCCTGGTGCTAATTTCTATGGCCTCTAATAACACTGTCCCAGTATTTGGAAGTTTGTGAAAGATCCTGGTACGTTCCGTGTGTACTGTCTGTGCAATGTGTGTATCCCACATTGACATGGAATCTGGTACACGCCAGCATTCTACAAACTAAGATTATCTTTGACGCTTCCCAATAGTGCTCGTGTTTTAAAGGGTGGGCAAAGTTTTTGCTTGGTGCTTCTTCAATGTGTCCCATTTTTTCCCGATAGTGTGCCTCTGTGGGGCATAAAGGCAGTGGCTCCCTCTTTCTCTGTGACTTCTTCTGTCTCCAGAGGTTGTACTGTTGCAGTGGGGCGGAGGTGGCACGTCGTCTGCCATTCTGGGTATCCATTTTTTCGGAATACAGTTCTGAGGTGTTCCATCTCCTGGGGCACGCACTCTGTATCTGAAATGGTGTGTGCCATGTGTACTAGTGTTTTTAGTACCCCATTTCCCTGTGAAGAGTGGTAGCAGCTGTCTTCCTCATTGAAGTACTCCATATGCAAATTCACAGCCACAGGAGAGAGTGTGGTGCCTATTGCAAGTCCTTCCGTTTGCTCATAGTATTCTCCATTAAAAAGAAAATATGTGGAAGTCAGGACATGCCTGAAATGGTCGGTGGTCCTCTCCCCCAACAGGAGGAGTTGCAATCGGCAACCCACTCTTGTCTGTGATCACGAATTTATATAAGAAGTACTTGAGAAGGAACCCCTGGCATCATCCATATGGAAACCTACAAATTTTTTCCATTATGTAGATGACACATTCATCACCTGGCCCCATGGAAGGGACAAACTGCTTGGCTCCCTTACACATTTGAACTCTACACATCCCAACATCAAATTCACTATGGAGACCAAAGTAGAAGGAAGATTACCATTCCTGGATGTCATGATCAAGAGAAGAGCTGATGGTGTCCGGGGCCATGGTGTGTATTGGGAGAAAACGCACACTGGTCTGTATTTGTATGCAGAGAGCTGCCATCATGCTTTGCAGGGGAATGGGATACTAAAAACACTAGTACTCAGGGCGTGCACCATTTCAGACGCAGAGTCTGCCCCAGGAGCTGGGACACCTCAGAAACGTATTCTGAAGAAACATGTACCCAGAATGGCAGATTAGGTGCAATCTCCACCCCACCATAACAGTACAACCCGTGGAGATGGAAGAAGTCACAGAGGAAGAGGCGGCCACTGCTACTGTATACTCACACACTATTAGGAGAAATTGGACACATATTGAAGAAGCACCGAGTAAGAACTGTTTTTGCCCACCCAATAAAACACGAGCATTGTTGGGAAGCATCAAAGGTGATGTTGGTTTATGGAAGGCCAGCATATACCACATACCGTGTCAATGTGGGGTACATATGTTGGGCAGACAGTGTGCACTGTCAAAGGTTGTTGCTGAGAACACCAGAAGCACATTCAACTGATGTATCCTAACAAGTCAGCAGTCGCAGGGCACTGTTTGTCCAAGAATTACACGATGGAGTATGAATGTACCAGGTTCTTGGCACAAACTTTCAAATACTTGGGAAGAATCATTAGAGAGGCCATAGAAATTCACACCAGAGATGATCTCATCAACCGAGATTGCTGCTACAATCTTAGCAAAGTCTTGGAAACCAGCACTGCGTTTAATTAAGAAGAATCTCAGCAAACAAAAAGATCTGGGGACAGATAACTTAGATCAACGCTATCACAGACGCAGGCACTAGCATGTCCGCAGTTGCCTGTGTGCAGCCACAGACCATTGACAAAGCAGCTCACGAAGGCAGAAGATATTAATTGGCTGTATGCCCTCAAGAGCTCAGTTCATCAGTGCATGTGACAATGGCGACATGTCTGATCACTGAAATATTGTGCCTGTTGGACGCTGTGAATTGCCAGTACACCCGTATACAGTTTGATCAACAAAAATGCCTGGAGAAACTGAAGAATCACATCATCTTTGTTTACCACCAACAGGGTGTATATGAACCAGGAGATCCGGGAAAAACCCGGGAATTTTTTGAATCAGGGAGAAAACTGGGAAAAACCCAGGATTTTTTTAGAATCCCGGGAATTTTTCATTGTTTTAGTTTTCAGTTAAAAAATTTGTAATTTTGACTGGTAAGGCCTGATACTCTAACAAATAATTTTACTTTAGCCCACTATTGCAGAATAATACTGCAGCAATAAAACATTAACAAGAGAAATAAA